>NW_022436978.1:14884874-15045536 GCF_009761245.1 Sapajus apella | reverse complement strand
GTGAGCCACCGCACCTGGCTTAGTATTCTTATTTTCATGGTAATATAATTATTTGCAGAGATGCAGTCAGAGTCTCTTCTCCTTGAACAATTCAGAGGTTCCTCAGAAAACTCAAAATAGAGCTACCATATTTTCCAGCAATCCTACTGCTAGGTATGTACCCAAAAGAAAGGATATCAGGGTATCAAAGAGATATCTGCACTCCCAAGTTTGTTGTAGCACTATTCACAGCAGCCAAAATTTAGAAGCAACCTAGTGTCCATCAACGGATAAAAGCGTAAAGAAACTATGGTACATATACACAATGGAGTACTATTTATCCATTAAAAAGAATGAGATCCTGTCATTTGCAACAATATAAATGGAACTAGAGATCATTATTATAAGTGAAATATGCCAGGCACAGAAAGACAAATGTCACATGTTCTCACTTATTTGTGGGATCTAAAAATCAAAACAGATCAGCACAGTAGCTCATGACTGTAATCCCAGCACTTTGGGAGGATGAGGCAGGCAGATCATTTGAGATCAGGAGTTCAAGACCAGCCCGACCAAGATGGTGAAACCTTGTCTCTATTAAAATACAAAAATTAGCCAGACGTGGTGGTGGGCACCTGTAATCTCATCTACTTAGGAGGCTGAGGCAGGAGAATCACTTGAATCCAGGAAGCAAGGGTTGCAGTGAGCCAAGATCACTCCACTGCACTCCAGCCTGGGTGACAGAGCTAAACTCCCTCTCAAAAATAAAAATAAATAAAAATAAAAACATTGAAGCCGGGCGCGGTGGCTCACGCCTGTAATCCCAGCACTTTGGGAGGCCAAGGCGGGTGGATCACGAGGTCAAGAGATCGAGACCATCCTGGTCAACATGGTGAAACCCCGTCTCTACTAAAACTACAAAAAATTAGCTGGGCATGGTGGCGCGTGTCTGTAATCCCAGCTACTCAGGAGGCTGAGGCAGGAGAACTGCCTGAACCCAGGAGGCGGAGGTTGCAGTGAGCCGAGATCGCACCATTGCACTCCAGCCTGGGTAACAAGAGCGAAACTCAGTCTCAAAAAAAAAAAAAAAAAACATTGAGCACATGGAGGTACTAGAAGGATGGTTATCAGAGGCTGGGAAGGGTAGTAGCAGAGTGATGGGGGAAGACAGGGATGGTTCATAGGTACAGAAAAAAAAATGAATGAATGAATAAGACTTAGTATTTGATAGCACAACAGGGTGACTATAGGCAATAATAATTTGATTGTATATTTAAAAATAACTAAAAGAATATAACTGGATTGTCTGTAACACAAAGGATAAATGCTTGAGGGGATGGATACTCTATTTTATATGATGTGATTATTATGCATTTCATGCCTGTATCAAAACATCTCATGTACCCCCATAAATATATATACACAGTGGACTCATAAAATAAAATAAAAAGAATATGTTCTCTTTATAAGACATAATTGAAAACATTGGTTATATAACCAAGGCTTTGACTGGAATGTATATTTGAGAATGATACATAGATTCAGATATGACCAGACAGTTTCAAGAAGTCAAGCCTGACTATATGGAGCCTACAAAAACCCTCTGAGAAAAATCTTGGCTTTGGCCAGGCGCAGTGGCTCATGCCTGTAATCCAAGCACTTTGGGAGGCCGAGGGGGTGGGTCACCTGAGGTCAGGAGTTGGAGACCAGTCTGACCAACATGATGAAACCCTCTCTCTACTGAAAATACAAAGTTAGTCTGGTGTGGTGGCACATGCCTGTAATCCCAGCTACTTGGGGGATTGAGGCAGGAGAACAGCTTGGAGGTGGAGGTTACAGTGAGCTGAGATCATGCCATTGCACTCTAGCCTGCACAACAAGAGCAAAACTCCACCTTAAAAAAAAAAAAAAAGAAAGAAAGAAAAACTTGGCTTGGTACATGGCTTACAATGTTTCTAACCTACAAATGAGCAAGGAAGGTCACTTCCCAGCAGACCTAGGAAACTTTGGGGACCCCAAAAAGAGGAATTAACCCAAATCTATAGGTGTTGCCAATAAAATCTGGGGTGAGTTCCTGGCTTGGCTGTCTGGTCTTGAGAAACATTTTTAGTCTTAGCTGAGATTCCTCACGGAGATGCCCAGCAAAGAAAACTTCAAAAGGTCTACGTGATCAATTACTATTCTCACTGCACTTATCTAAATAGGCCAAATCTAATAAGATTTGACTTATTTTGCAAGCAAGAATAATCTTAGTTTGATTATCTTTAATCAGAAATGGGGCTGACTATAGAAAACACTTTGTGTTTCAGTGAAAAACTATAGCACACCCTTGTGGGTCATCGGATTCTGGTCTTGTTTATTGCCTTGGAGGTTTTGTTATTCACCTGTAATGGATCTGCTGTCATGCACGTTTTGACACTCTTTCATCCACATCTTCCATCATCTACACTGAGAAATAACCATGATTGTGACCTTCATGTCTATGCCATCACCAAAGACATTCACACTGCAAACCAGGAAACCTGTCAGCTTGCCACTGCCATCCTCACTCCACCATCTAAAGATGTCTCAAGTCCAATGTGTAGCAATCTTGGCTGCCCTCTGGACTGAGAAACTGGTTTATTGTCTGCTCCAACCACTCATCTTTGTATTGCTTTTTATTTTCACAGAAATTTGACTCATTAAACATTCTCTCCTACCAAATCTCCACACATAGTTCAGCTAGTCCTTAATGAATAAAGGCAACTGAACAAGGAACAGACTTATATTGTTCAGAGGAAAGAAAAATGTCCTTTTTTTGCACAAGAGGAAGGATGGACAAAAACTCTCAAAACTCTCTCTTTGACGAGAGCTTAGTCTAGGCCTCACCCTTGGGCCTCAGTTTCTGCAAGAATCCTGCTGAAGTGGTTTAGAGAGAATTTTTTTGCTGGACCCAACAAGTCAGACTGGAGGGGTCCTCTTTGCCACTGGCATCTGGAGAGCTCAGGGTAGCAGGGCATTGGAATTCGAGGTAGCCCTGCTCATTAAAGCCTGAGTTTCCCTTAAGACTCCATCCCCTGCAGGAGGAGTCAGAATAGGGTGGACGGTGAGATTAACTCAGATCACAGGGCTGTGCCTGCTTTGTGGAATTAAATATTTTCTTCAGATCTGTTGTTCCCATTTGCTGGGTGAGGAGGAAAGAGCCATGGGGAATCCTGGGACTTCTCTTTTCCCAGACTTTGTACTAACTGGTTGTATGACCTACAGGCAGGCCCTTTAGGCACAGAAGGTGGGACACATGATGTCTAAGATTCCTTCAGATCATTCTCCGGGGGGCTTTGTCACCTCCTGCCCTCCTCGCCAGCCTCATCAAAGGTTTGCACCATTTGTTGTTCCTCAGACTCATTCCCGTGGCTCTCTCACCTACTGCTCCAGCTGGGCCCTTGCAGGTGTGAAACCACCTTTTATAAGGTGCAAAGTTTCCGTAGTCAACCAGTTGGCAGGAGAGAAGCAGTTACGACATTTGTTTCCTTCTTATCCTCCTGCACTTTGCTCAAAAAGCCTCTTTTAATTTTTTTTCCTTCCTAGTTTTTCAGATTTTACTTTAAATTTGTTTAATTGTGGCCGGGTGTGGTGGCTCATGCCCTGTAACCTCGGCACTTTGGGAGGCCAAAGCGAACAGATCACTTGAGGTCAGGAATTAGAAACTAGCAACATGGTAAAACCCCGTCTCTATTAAAAATACAAAAACTAGCAGGGTGTGGCGGCACCTGCCTGTAATCCCAACTACTTGGGAGGCTGAAGCAACAGAATCACTTGAACCTGGGAGGCAGAGGTTGCAGTGAGCCAAGATCGCACCACTGTACTCCAGCCTGGCGACAGAGCGAGACTCCATCTCAAAAAAAAAAAATTTTTGTTGGATTGCTTTTCCCTGGAATGGTTCTCCAGGCCCTGATTACTTCCCTCTTTGTTGTGTGAGGAGCCACCACTTTGGCAATCTCTCTCAGGTTCCTGGCTCCTTCCCCTCCCTCCCCACATCCCTTCCTCTCTGCCCAGCTCCACTCACATTCATAACCTCCCATCCCTCTGTGGCTACCTTGTGAAGCAAGTATGATGAGCCATATTTCATAGACACAATGAAGGAGACTCAGAGTAGCTGGCACATGCCCAGGGTTCCGCTGCCTGTGGTGGGATGTGGTTTAGAATGGGGCCTGTTTCTAAAGCCTGTTCCCTGAAGCCTTGAGGCAGCCCCTATGGAGGAAGCACTAGAAGGCAAGTTTCCCGAAGGCTGGAATCTTTGCTTAATTCAGTGTCCAGTCCCTAGCACCTTGGGAGATGGCTGGTATATGGTAAACACCCAGTAAATATTTGCTGAATGAATGAGTGATAAGCGAAGGTCAAGGCCAGTGGTTCTCAGTCCAGGATGCACATTAGAATTAGTTGGGAAGATCTAAAAAAATGTGAATGCCTAGGCCTTATGCCTGGAGATTCTGAATTAATTGATCTGGGTTAAGACCCAGGAATCCTTTTTTTTTTTTTTTCTTTTTTTTTGAGACAGAGTCTCGCTCTGTCGCCAGGCTGGGAGTGCAGTGGTGCAATCTCGGCTCACTGCAACGTCTGCCTCCCGGGTAGCTGGGACTACAGGTGTGTGCCCCCATGCCCAGCTAATTTTTGTTTTCAGTAGAGACAGGGTTTCACCATGTTGGCCAGGAAGGTCTCGATCTCTTGACCTAGTGATCTGCCCACCTTGGCCTCCCAAAGTGCTGGAATTACAGGTGTGAGCCCTGGTGCCCAGTCGGAATCAATCTTTTTTTTTTAGTTTCCCAGGTGATTCCAATGCACACCCCAGAGTAGTATTTTTCAACCACAGGCATGAACCAATGAGACAAATTGTTAGCACCCACCCAGAACCCTCGCCTCCCCAGTTGCTTTCCCTCTTACATACAGCCTTAAGTAGCTCTTTCCCAAGAGTGTCCTGAGACTGCATGGCAGCAGGGCCCTGGGCCTGTGATGGGAGGAACTGTACCCCCCTTTCTTCCTCTCCTTCACTCCTCTCATCCACAGGAGAGTCTGAATTGGAAGCTTTCTAAGCTGTAGCATAATTTTAACTGAGAAATACACAGGAACTGGATTACAGCCTTGGTTACTAGTGAAGGCAAACTGGGAGCTTCCTAAGCTGTAGCATCCTTTTAACTAGGAACTATGTAGGAATTGGATTTATAGCCTTGGTTATTAGTGAAGAAGGCAAATTCTAAAAGGCATTAAAGTCATTCAATCCCAAGCTACGAAGCAAGTGATTAAGAACTTGTTGTGTTCTAGACACTGTATTATGCCCTAAAAATGTCCAGAGCTTGCCTTGAGGTTTTGCGAGGTGGCCAGATATTTTACAGGTTTGTCTGAGAACATTCCAGGGAAATAGTCTGACCTTCATGTCAGAAGACAAGTAACACCTGGAATTACAATGAGGCATTGCCCTTCTGGTTAGAGAAGACCAATGAGTGGTTTTTATTCAAAGATTTTCCCACGCCACATAAGACAGCACTTTATTACCCACCATGCTGAGCTGATTCCTAATTGTCCCCATATCTGCACCTTGTGTCTGCAATGTTAAAGCCTTTGAGGGGTCAGGTTGTTAAAGTCTATCCATGCATAGCTTTTGGTTCAGAGAAACTGAAGGTTTACCTTAGGAGTAAGTCAGCAAGTTTCTGTAGGTGGCAAGGAGATTTCTAGAAGAAAGGAATCGAGACTCTACTTGCTTTCTAATCTGGGAGGTTCAATGTTTCTAGAACTCATATAATGGGTTTCAGTTTTTAAAAGCTGATTGACTACAGTTGTTCATTTCTCTGCCCTACCAAAACCTTGCCAAAATGATAGTAGAGGATAAAAAAGGGCACAAGGACAAGGAGAACAGGATAGGAACAGCAGACAACACATTTACATGAGTTTTTGGAGGACAAATAGCAAATGAAGAAGTGGTTGCTGACTCAGCAGAAAGGAGCAAAGTATAACTTAAGGGTCTATCATTTAAAAAAAAAATTGGCATGAAGAGGAACCCAGAGAAAACCTGAGAGGCTTGGGATTTGGAGGCTCTGTTGAGAAAAGGGATGAGGCATTGGTCTGAAAACAAGAGTCATTAGTTGAAATTCTGCAGAGTTGGCCAGGCACCGTGGCTCATCCCAGCACTTCAGGAGGCTGAGGCGGGGGGAATCACAAGGTCAGGAGGTCGAGACCAGCCTGACCAACATGGTGAAACCCGATTTTTACTAAAAATACAAAAAATTAGCTGGGTGTGGTGGTGCGTGCCTGCAATCCATCTATTCAGGAGGCTGAGGGAGGAGAATTGCTTGAAGAGGTGCAGTGAGCTTAGATCATGCCACTGCACTCCAGCCTGGGCAACAGAACAAGACTCCATCTCCAAAAAAAAAAAAAAGAAAGAAAGTCTGCATAGAGCGTTGTGTTGGGATCCCAGGTCCCCTCCTCAACCCACATAGCCAGGAAGCTGGTATTTGCGTTTGTCCCTGTGAAAATGATGGCTCAGGGTTTGAAAATCTTAAAGAAAAACCAATTAGCTAACAGCTCTATGCAAACACTGCAGAGCTTCCTACAAGACTTTCAGTGCCTCATTCTTAAAATGAATAGACAGCCAAAGATATTTCAAATGAGGAAAGCTTCCAACATAAGAGAGACAAAATATTCAGAAAAGAAAAAGGAATGTAGGGGGAAACAGACAATGTAGAAAATGTTAGAAATGATACTGCATCATAAAACAAGAACAGGATGCTATGAGAAAGGGCTATAAAACCGGAAAGAGTCTCTAGGAAAAAAATAAATGAAAGTGATGTGGTTACGCCTACAGAAAATTCAGTGGAATAAGTTAGGGATGATGGAGTATTTGGGGGGAAAAATAACACTGCAGAAAAGCAAGCAAACATGAAACAAATAGATTATAAGTTCCTGGAAAAACTAAGGGCCATATAAGTACTGAAGTGTACTATAGCCCACTTCTTGATTCAAGCATAGAAAATATTTGTATAGCCAAAATGAAATACAGACTGTTCAATTTAACCAAACATCATGAAATAACTATGTTTGGAAGATGCAAGAGGCAAAATGAGAAGGAGCATTAGTACATGAAAAGTAAGTTCTCATCTACCATGGTGGGAAGTTTAACATAGAAAATGGTTAAAAATGATAGGTTAAAACTGAGGGGAAAAAAATAGAAGCAAATACTAGAAGAGCTAGCTAAAAGGGTTGTGGATACTTGCCCTAGGCAACAGAACTGGAGAATGGGGTAGTGGAAGGTGTGGGTAAAGGCCTGGGGGTTTCAACATGGGCCCTTTAGTGTCATTTGACTTTTAAGTTATGAACATCTGATACTTGGATGAAAAATTAATTATTGGCAAAAAAAACACTGCTAAGGATTGAGACAGGTGGCTTGAAATCAATGAACAACAACAAATGATTCCATAGACTTCCTATGGCACACAGTAAGAACTCAAAAAGTGTCAACAACTATTATTGTCATGTAACATTATCAGTGGAGAAGCCAGCAGACTTTGCAAGATCATTGCCCATTCGTTACTGGCCTTTGTCTATAACTGGCAGGGATTTCTCATGTGTCAGCTGCAGTAACTAGATTTGGTTGGAGAGCTAGGCACTGTGGCTCAGCCAAAGTCAAGAGAAACCCTGGACTTGGGGAAAATAACTTTGTGGTGAAGAACCTTAGCCAAGTGATCATGTGATATCACGTGGCTATCTTCTGAAAGTTTAAACTTATTCCAAATAAAAAAGTTGAAAAAGTGATAGAGAAACAAAAAGGCAAAAGCTTTGAATAAACAATTTACAGAAATACAAAGTGGCCAATAAATATACAAAAATATGCCCAGCACCCCCAATAATCAGAGGAATGCAGCACTTATAAATTATGAGGTATCACTTTAGCCCCACCAGAATGGCAAAAAGTTGAAAAGAATGAAAATGGCTACTAGTTATGGGAATATTGGGGTGAAGTTTCCCCAAATACTGTCTTTCTTCATAAGTAGAAATGTAATAGTGCCCTTTTTGGAGATCAACTTTGCTCTACCTTTTAAAATGAAAAAAATACTCTCCCCTTCATGAGTCCCTCTCCTTGGTATTTATCTGATAGGAGCAAGAGTCCTTTGGCATTTAATGACGTAGATTCAATATTACTCATGGTACCCTTATTCCAAGTAGCCACCCAAATCCCCAATTAAAATCCAAACAAAAAGAAAACAAACAAACAAAACCCAGAAAACCAGTGGGACTAAGCTAATAAAGGGGTTAGATCTGTATCAGAAGACTTGAAGAGATTTCTAGAAGAATATATTTCTTCTTATTTCTTCCCTGCCTCCCTGGTTTCTAGACAAGGTGGCTCTACACTACGTGGTTTTCGGGGGATACCTGGAATGGGAAGGAGGGTTGGTGCAGATAAAGAGGCACGCAGAAGGGAAGCAGGAAGGTAAGATGGCAAAAGACTGCGTGTTTAAACATATATCCCAAAATAAAAACAATCTCATTTATGTTAAATATGTGAATGTGTAAAATTTACATATAAGCAAAATATTAACAAATGGCTGATGGGATCATCTCAAGATGGTGGGATTTTAAACGTTTTTTTATTTTAACTATTTAATTATTTCATAAAATCCAGCTCAGGCAGGAAGGTGAACTTTCGTTTCCTACACTTTTATACATTGTTCAAATCATTCCAAAGAGCAAGTGTTAATTATATGAACTGAAACAGCAATAAAGCTGTTTCACAGTGAGGGGGGAAAAAAAACAACTTGTCAAGGATCACCCACCTGGTGATTTCTTTAAAACGAAATTGTAACCAGCCATGCCCCAGGGCAGACATGGTGCTTTATTTTGCTATGTGATAAAGGTGGTAGTGCTTCTTTTGCAGATTCAAGCTCTTGCCCTGAGGAGGGTTCCTTGACATTCTGAGAAGTGTTAAATAGGTATGCGTGCCTCGTTTCTAAACCTGAAATTATTCAATAGACCTGGTTATTGTCTGCTCCGTTAATTGTGCTATTCTCCCATTGCAGACCAGGAAACCAGGGCTAAGGGGATCTAAGGCTGCTCCCAGCATGACACAACTGGGAGCTGGTAGATAGACTGGAATAAAAATTCTGAGCCTTCTCAGTCTCCCAAGGCAATCTTTTCATCCTGCTATATAGCATAAGCTTCCATGAAAAGCCATCCTCCTCCTCCGCTGTTCTCTGGAGCATAGCAGGTCCACAGGGTCAGGCTGCCCGGCCAGGCCCCTCCATGAATGCCCCCTTGATTAGAGAACCGGCATTATTCTCCTCCCCACAGTTCATGGAAAATAAATACAGTGAAGTCAGCAAACTTTCAAGAATGATGATGCTGGCTGTTTTCAGGTCCCAGCCATCCCTGCAGCCTGACCGTGCCTTCTGCAAGCCTGTTTCATCACAAGCTCTCTGCCAGCAGAACTCCTGCAACAGAAAACCATCTGGAGAAAAGCCAGACAAAGGCCTTGACGTCGGTGTTCTGGGCACTGGAAGTGATCATGCAGAGACCAGTGCAGCAGCAAGACAGGGACCGTTTTCTCCAGCCTGCCCACAGCTACTGGCCCAGTGCTTGCTCTGCCACCCAATTTTACAGAGCAGGCTCTTAGAATAATAAAACCAAAGAATCTTTAAATACAGAACCATTGACTCCTAGAATCATAAGCTACTGAGAGAAGAACCATGAAATTCTAGAATCTTGGCATTGAAAGTTACCTCCCAGGTCATCGGGTCCTGTCTCCCCACCTAAGCAACAGGTATTTCTTCTGAGACAACTGGGTGCAGCCATGATGTGGCCGTAACACCTTGTAGATGTGGCCACAACACCTTGTAGATGTGGGAAGATGTCCAAGGTGGCAACAGGAAGAAGCCTTTTTGTAGTCTCTACCTTCTGAAACAGTACATGAGTCAAGAAAATGTCCATTCTTATCATGGCACAAACTACTACTCCCTGGAAGTCTCTCATACTCTTCTTTAACTCTCTTAAAACTTTATCCTCCCTTGAAGAAGGTTTCAGGAGAAAGAGGAAGCCCTGGAAACCTGAAAATGCCCTCAGCACTGCTTCCAAGGTGTGCCAGTCTTACAGACCATCCCTGAGAGAAGAAACAAGAGAAAATGGGAAATTCTGACTTCTCCCTACTTCAGAACTATGCACTGTTTTAGTTGGCATTTTTGCCCCCATCCAACTTTTTTTGGCTTTTATATCTAAAACAAATAAATAAATACAGCCGATGCTGTGAACTGCATAGAATCTGAACTAATTTGGTCCTCCCCTCTCTCCCATCCATTGCAGACTTCGGCCATAGCGCGTGAGCATTAGAAAACAACTTGTCGCCTACTCAACTCTCTTTCTCATTCTTAAAGGAAAATATTTATATTATGCCACAGAAAGGGTTTCCATGGCACTGATGACTGTAACACTGTTGCCTTAGCAACCACTTGAGTCCATCTTGAATGATCTGAATCCCCTTCACAGACAAATAAGGAAAATCTGTCCAAAAGTGCCATTCCACTGGTGGGAAGCCCTGGAAGACGGTTTTCTCGCGCCCTCGTTCTCCCTCCAGGTCGGTTCCCCCATCCCCCCAGTGCATCTCTCCAACATTCACTCAGGAACTTTCCATATTTGCTGCTCTTCTAAGAGCTTTCCTTTGCCCTTCTCCTAGTGATTAGACCCTAATCCACCATGGAGACGCTGCCCAGAGCTCTGCAAAGGGTTAAGGACCAGCAGGCAGAGTCGTGCCAAATACAACAGGAGGCAGAATAAATACACAGGTCATCCTTTTTATAGAGCCTTGCTCTTGCCCCTGGAGGCTGCATGCATGTTTTTCTCTGTCAGCCCAGAGCAACTGTGAGGGGGAGTTTGATAGGAAAGACCAGTCCTCCTTGAGATACAGCTCTCAATAGATCTTCGCTCACTGCAACCTCCTCCTCCCAGCAGGTGGGAAGCCTGCCTCTCTGGTCTCAGTTTCCTCATCTGTACGATAAAGGGGTTGAGTGGAGGGTCCTTCTGGCTCTTACACTCTAGGAATTTGGGGGAATCAAGAATGTATCATCTGGCTGGTCATGGTGGCTCACACTATAATCCCAGCACTTTGGGAGGTTGGATCACCTGAGGTCAGGAGTTTGAGACCAGCCTGGCCAACATGGTGAAACCTCATCTCTGCTAAAAATACAAAATTAGCTGGGCATGGTGGCAGATGCCAATAATCCCAGTTACTCGGGAGGCTGAGGCAGGAGAATCGCTTGAACCTGGGAGGAGGAGGTTGCAGTGAGCCAAGATAGTGCCATTGCACTCCAGCCTGGGCAACAAGAGCAAAACTCTGTTTCAAAAAAAAAAAGAAAGAAAGAAAAAAATATATCATTTTCTTTCTCCTCAAGTCATCAGATTTCTAACATACCTATAGAGAACTCAGATAGGACATCAGGACAAGTAACATCCTGGAGTGACACGGAACATGCCAGCATTCGGGGAGGTGTCTCTTCCCCATCACACACATGGGCACAGGTGAAAAGCACCGTCAACATCAGTGGCAGCAGCGCTATCAGCACCATCAGCATGCACTGCGGACCTCAGCCTTAGGCCACTCCAACTCAACGTCTTTTACTGGAGAAGGTGCTCCCACAGGCTGATGAAATCAATAAACGAGCCTTCTCAGGGAAACAGCGACTTTTCTCCCAGAGGAAATGTTTTCAGTGCAATTTATATCCATCCCTGGAGTTTTCTTTGCCTCTTTCCTTATTGAAAAACAGCTTGAAAAGCTAGAAATGCTGACCTGTTTTCTTTCATTCATCTTCCTGCTTCTCACTGACGGGGAGAAAGCTGTTTCAAGAGAGAAAGAGCAGTTTAAATCATTTTTATAATTTTACTAGTCGTCAAGAAAATCACTTTACTGGTTTTGTATGGAGACTAGGAGAAATGGAAGAAAACATAGGTGGAGAGGCGGGGAGAAAAGAAAAAGAAGAAGCTGATGCCACTTTAGGAGGAGGCTACAATACCTCTTCACCAAAGCCCTTCTCTTAAAGTGTCATGTTTACAAAAGTCACTTCAGACCTTTTCAGACTTCTGACCTAACTGAAAGGCAGGATGGAGTGCAGGAGTTAAGGGTGGACTTTGGAGTCACACAAAGCTAAGTTCAGAGCTTAGCTCTGTCACACATCACCCTTGTGACCACAACAGGCTCCACTTGACCTCTTGAAGCCTCAGTTTCTTTATCTGTGAATTGGGAGAAGCAGTATCTGTATCACAGGGTGGCGTGACAGTTAGTTTTATTTGCCAATGTGGCTAGGTTACAGCACCCACATACTTAGTCAAACACTAATCCGGCTGTTGCTGTGAAAGTATTTTATGGATGTGGTTAATATCTACAATCAGATGACTTTAAGTCAAGGAGCTTGTCCTCAATAATGTGCATGGGCCTCATCAAATCAGTTGAAGGCCTTAAGAACAAAAACTGAGGTTTCCTAGAGAAGAAGAAATTTTGCTTCAAACCGTAGCATCACCTCCAGCCCGAGGCTCCAGCCTGGCAGACTACCCTATGAATTTTGAACCTGTCAGCCCCTATAACTGCACAGGCCAATTTCTTAAAATAAACCTCCCCATGTTTTTTCTCTGTCTCTCTCTGACTTCCCAATACATGTAATATACATTACATATTATAAATATTCTATATCTCTAGAGAACCTTGATGACTGATACAGGCTGTTTGGGGATTTAGATAATAATCCATGGGTACTAGATCTGTTTGCTGGGCCTGCTCAACTGCAGCCTGTGTAAAGGGTAACTGGCCTGTCCAGAGGCCCTGCTGATTGAAAGGACCCACTTTGCTCCCATCATCCCCTCTTGCCTGCTGGCCACAGCCGATTAGAAAAGGCAGGTGTAAGAGGTGTTTAACAGGGTAGAAAGGAGAGTTCCACATCCCTGACCTTAAGACAAACTAATCATGGCCTGACCTGATCTGACCCAAAAGGATTGGCTAGGCCAACTAGTTTTCTTTCCTTGGGATCCTGAATAGGAACTGAAGAAAGAATTCAGCCTAGTGCGGTGGTTCATGCCTATAATCCCAGCACTTTGGGAGGCTGAGGTGGGCGGATCACTTGAGCTCAGTGGTTCAAGACCAGCCTGGGCAACATGGTAAAACCTTGTCTCTACAAAAAATACAATTAGCTGAGGATGGTGATGCGTGCCTGTAGTCCCAGCTACTTGGGAGGCTGAGGTGGGAGTATTCTTTGAGCCCGTGAGGTCGTGGCTGTAGTGAGCCAAGATCGTGCCACTGCACTCCAGCCTGGGTGACAAAATGAGACCCTGTCTAAACAAAACAAAACAAAACAAAAACCAAGAGAGGGAATTCCCCAGTCAGTAGAGGACGAGTCAGATCAATGGTGAAAGAATTGAAAAGGCACCACATTGGCAGTCATGGAATAAGACTCATCTCAGACCACATCATGTTCTGCATTTTTGTGAATCTGTTACCAATCTTTAAACTTTGGGATATTTTGCATAAACCCCCAGCTCTTTGGCTTCTCTTCAAAAGCCAGATGCCCTGTAACACAGGGTCAGCATGTCCGGGCTGCAGTCAGCTGGAGCTAGGGCCTGCAGCTGTCTGCCTTTCCTGGGCCATATGTTCTCCCGTCCACCAGCCTCCATCATGCCTTGTTATGCTTACACTTAGCTTACCTGCATGGCATATGTAGGCACTGGTGCATGCCTGTGTAAGTACTGGTGCTTATGACCCCTAAATTAGAGGGAAGGTTGCTAGCAACTGCTTCCTGGTAACTAAAATTGCCTTGAATACAGAGCCGGAATTATTGAGGCAAACCTTAATATAGTTTCTGGTCCTAGATTTCCCAGAGGCTCCCCTTAATCTTACATGTGGAGCCTTACAATAAATCCTCTCTACCAAGCTAGCTTGAATGGGTCTTTATCCCTTGCAATAGAAAAAGCCCCATGTGTTCAGGGGTAATTATTAAATTACCTCCCCTTCTCTTCCCAGCTCTCTCAGAGGCTACAGTTTGTACAATGGGCTGCTTTCTGAGAAGTCTAGCAAAGACTGGCTGACGATTGGGAGATGCAGTCCTAAGGATTAGCTGGGCACCAGGAACCAAGGTCAGGCTCACTTTGCCAGGGTAGATACAGGAATGAGAGCTGCAGAAGCTGATTCATGGGCCAACAGATTGTGAAAAATACCAAAGTAACTCCCATAGGTACCTACGTGGGATTCTTTGAAGACAGGTGTAGGCAAGGCATAGATTGGTCCTCTGGACATAGGAAGCAAAAAGTGGTGTCCAGCAGGACTTTGAGGAAGCTGACCAACATGAGCAATCAGAACAAACCTCAGCCCTAAGCTTTGGAAGCCTCCAGCTGGACTGTGAGAGGAGCCCAAGGCAGCTAGAGTTCTCCAAAGGACTTGAGAGGCTCTGGACAGAGGTTATTCATCAACCAGTATGAAAGTATATAGTATGTGAGCCACTGGTATGGTCCAACCTGTGACTGTGGGGCTTTAACTCAAATAATAATCATTCTTTAAGTAGTCGTGATGGATATTGGGCCTCGTGGTTACCAGGTTGCTATGAGTGCAGCATTGGTACCTTAATGGGTTAATGCTGACACAGCCCTGAAAATCTTCTGTTGCTATGCATGAGGATCTCTAGAAGCCTGGCTCTGGCAAGGATTCGGGTTCAGAGATGTGTGTGAGCTCCAGGGGATTGCAGTTTGTTATCACTGACTCTCAGGTACTCTGGACAAGCGTCATACATCACAATAGACAGTGAGGTCTTTGTCTTGTCTGCTACAGACTGGGAATACTTCCTTACACATAAGCAAGATGGAGGAATAGGATTTTCTGGTGCCCATCTACCCACAGAAACATTGATATGAACAACTCTCCATGCACAGAAATGCCCTCAAAGAGCTAAGGAAACCAAGTGAGAGATCATAGCAACCGGATTATAGCACAGAAGTAAGAGGTGTTTAAGAGGGTAGGAAGGAGAATTTTACATCACCCACATCACCCCTCCCCCAAGTCCAGGCAGCAGAGGGCAGAGAGATACCCTCTATGTTGGTGGGAGAGAGGGAAGTGAACACCTGACTTTGCCTTGGAGTCTAACGCGGGGCCCACGCAGTAAAATTCAGTACCAGGCAGGACTCCACAGTCCAGGCTTCAGGCCGATACCCAGGGACTAAGCCTCCAAACCAGCCCTAGTGCCAGAAGGGATCCTGCAGCCCTAGGCTCCAGGCCTGCCAGGTGAAAGGTCTCTAGGCCCATCCCGCTGCCAGGCTGATCCCTTAAGCCTACCTTGCACCAGGCCAACCACCACAGACTCAATATCCAGACTCAGTGGCCCTGGACCACCCCCAGCACTAGGCTGCCTCCCACAGCCCCAGGCTTCAGGCCTGCCCCAGCACCAGGTTGGCCCCAGAGCCCGTCATCAGGCCATCACCTCTGGACCCAGTCTCGAGGCTGGCCTTTGTAGACACAGACTCAAGGCCCACCTTAGATTCTAGCCCAGCCCAGTGCCAGGTCAGTACACATAGCTCCAGGTTTCACAGAGGTGAAGGTTGTAGTGAGCAGAGATGGCACCACTGCACTTCAGTCTGGGTGACAGAGTGAAACTCTCTAAAAAGGAGAGAGAGAGAGATAAATTTAACAGAGATATTGAAATTATAGATATTATAGATATAGGACAGTACAACCAAGATGCGTGTAGGCCTGACCTACAACCTGGGCCTGGGAATAAGAGCAGAATCCCTTATACTGATCCCTTAATACATTTTAATAGTGGATAGTGCTTTAATGTCAAGTTTTTTTATTTTTATTTTATTTTTCATTTTTTTAACCAGAAGCCCAAACCTCATCAATTGTTAAGTTTTAAGTTAATAGAGTGAGAAGCATGGTTTTGGAGAAAGGAGGAAAACAGGATTGCTTTCCTGACATTTTCCGTGGTTAGATGGGATGGGGAACCACCTTATATGCCTGAGTTGCATCTCTCTCATTTGATAAAACAAGTTTTTAAAATTCAGATTATTATTTTTTTAAATTTATTCATTTTATTTTGTTTTGTTTTGTTTTGTTGTTTTTTTTTGTTGTTGTTGTTGTTTTTTCCCCATTTATTTATTTTATTGCATTTTAGGTTTTGGGGTACATGTGAAGAACATGCAAAATTGTTGCATAGGAACACACATGGCAGTGTGATTTGCTGCCTTCTTCCCCATCACCTACATCTGACATTTCTCCCCTTGCTATCTCTCCCCAGCTTCCCACCCCCCACCCTCCCTCCCCTATTTCCCCCCAACTGACCCCAGTGTGTAGTGCTCCCCTCCCTGTGTCCATGTGTTCTCATTGTTCAACACCCGCCTATGAGTGAGAACATGCGGTGTTTGATCTTCTGCTCTTCTGTCAGTTTGCTGAGAATGATGGTTTCCAGGTTCATCCATGTCCCTACAAAGGACCCAAACTCATCGTTTTTGATGGCTGCATAATATTCCATGGTGTATATGTGCCACATAACAGATTTACAAGAAAAAAACTAACAAGCCCATTCAAAAGTGGGCAAAGGATATGAACAGATACTTTACAAAAGAAGACATACGTGAGGCCAACAAACATATGAAAAAATGCTCATCATCACTGGTCATCAGAGAAATGCAAATCAAAACTACATTGGGATACCATCTCACGCCAGTTAGAATGGCGATCATTAAAAAATCTGGAGACAACAGATGCTGGAGAGGATGTGGAGAAATAGGAACACTTTTACACTGTTGGTGGGAGTGTAAATTAGTGCAACCATTGTGGAAGACAGTGTGGCGATTCCTCAAGGACATAGAAATAGAAATTCCATTTGACCCAGCAATCCCATTACTGGGTATATATCCAAAGGATTACAAATCGTTCTACTATAAGGACACGTGCACACGAATGTTCATTGCAGCACTGTTTACAATAGCAAAGACCTGGAACCAACCCAAATGCCCATCGACGATAGACTGGATATTTTCTTAATTTAAAGTAACTTTACCTTTAAGGTAGAGACTTTGGAGAAAACACAAAATAATAAAGAAGAGAGTAAATATTAATGTTACTGCATAGTTGTAAAGCATATTGCCAACATTGAGGGTTTTTTTTTAAAAAAATTATTTATTCCTCTTAGATCAGCCCTAAAGTAGGAATTTAGAGCTAGGGAGAATGACTTAGTCTTAAGTAGAACCAAGTGTGAATCTTGGAGATGAAGGTTACAGTGAGCAGAGATTGCACTACTACACTCCCGTCTGGGTGGCAGAGTGAAACTCTGTCTAAAAAAAAGAGAGAGAGAGAAATTTAACAGAGAGATTGAAATTATAGATATTATAGATATAGGCCAGTACAACCCTGTCTCTTTAGTAGAGACAGGGTTTCACCATGTTGGTCAGGCTTACAGACTCCACCAACTTAGGCTGGTCATCCTGTGAAGATCCACTAACATCTCTCATGTGACCAGGGTCTGTTCTAAGCTGTGGAGTAATACTCCCCATTCCTGAAGGCAATTATTACCTTCTGTTAGAAAACTACAGACTTTGCATTGGACCCTAACGCTGACTCAGCAGCCATATAGATTCCTGTTTCCTTCTAACATTGCCTTAAATCAAGCATGTTCTCTTAGGAAGCCACCTCTACCTTCCCCACAAGTGACTACAAATAATTATTTTTCGTGTTCTTTCACACAACATACTCCCAAAGTCAATGACTCTTTTTTTTTTTTTCCTGAGACGTTGTTTCACTCTTGTTTCCCAGGCTGGAGTGCAATGGCGTGATCTCGGCTCACTGCAACCTCCACTTTCTGGGTTCAAGAAATTCTCCTGCCTCAGCCTTCTGAGTTAGTGGCGATTATAGGCACATGCCACCATGCCCAGCTAATTTTTTTTTTTTTTGTATTTTTAATAGAGAAAGGGTTTCACCATGTTGGTCAGGCTGGTCTTGAACTCCTGACCTCATGATCCACCCACCTCGGCCTCCCAAAGTGCTGGAATTACAGGTGTGAGCCACCACGCCCAGCCGTCAATGACTCTTTTTAAATCAAAATGTTTATTTGTTATGAACAGTTTATTTAAAGCAATGTTTCCTAACCTTGTCTTATCACATGACAGCTGGTCCTGTATGAACATGTGCTGAACCAGTTTATCTGAAATGTGCTGTTGCAAAAGAGGTGTCCCACACTCACATGGGGAGACCTCAGGATCTCTTCTTTCCACTTTTCTCTACCAGGTCTCAAACTTGTATACTTAATCCAGCCTACTCAAACAGGGGCCAGTGGAGGATTGATAAAGTCAGGCTAAGTTCAGACTCTTAGCTCTGCTTGGTTAAACACCCGAATAATTGGAAGTTTGCATTACTTCATTTGACTAGCTTAGCCAACAAGCTCAACTTTTTTTTAACTTTCCTATTAGGTTTGTGAGTATATGTGAAGGTTTGTTACACAGGTAAAAACATGCCATGGAGGTTTGCTGTACATACTATTTTATCACTCAGGTATTAAGCCCAGTTCCCAATATTTATCTTTTCTGTTTCTCTCCTTCCTCCTACCCTCCCCTCTCCAGTAGACCCTAGTGTCTGTCATTTCCTTCTTTGTGTCCATAAGTTCTTATCATTTAGCTCTCACTTTCAAGTGAGAAAATTTGGTATTTGGTTTTCTGTTCCTGTGTTACTTTGCTAAGGATAATACCCTCCAGCTCTATCCATGTTCCTGCAAAAGACGGGATCTCGTTTTTCTCCTATGGCTGCATATTATTCCATGATATATATGTACTACATTTTCTTTATCCAGTCTGTCATTGATGGGCATTTAGATTGATTTCATGTCTTTGCCATGGTGAATAGTGCTGCAATGAACATATGCATGCAAGTGTCTTTATGGTCAAATGATTTATATTCCTCTGGGTATATACCCAGTAATAGGATTGCTGGGTGGAATGGTAGTTCTGCTTTTAGCTCTTTGAAGAATCACCATACTGCTTTCCACAATGGTTGAACTAATTTACACTCTCACCCATAATATATAAATGTTCCCTTTTCTCTACAATTTCACCAGCATCTGTTATTTTTTGACTTTTTAATGATAGCCATTTTGACTGGTATATAAGATTGTATCTCACTGTGGGTTTGATCTGTGTTTCTCTAATGATTAGTGATATTGAACTTTTTTTCATATGATTTTTGGCTGCACGTATGTCTTCTTTTGAGAAGTGCCTGTTTGTATTCTTTGCCCACATTTTAATTGGGTTGGTTGTTTTCTTCTGGTAAATTTGTTTAAGTTCCTTATCAATGCTGGATATTAGACCTTTGTCAGATGCATAGTTTGCAAATATTTTCTCCTATTCTATAGCTTGTCTGTTTACCCTGTTGACACTTTCTTTCGCTGTGCAGAAATTCTTAATTCTTAAGTTTAATTAGATCCTACTTGTCAATTTTTGCTTTTGTTGTGATTGCTTTTGTTGTCTTTGTCATGAAATCTTTGCCTGTTCCTACGTTTAAGATGGTATTACTTAGGTTGTCTTCCAGGGTTTTTATAGTTTTGAGTTTTACACTTAAGTCTTTAACACATCTTGAGTTGATTTTTGTGTACGGTGTAAGGAAGGGGTCTAGGTTCAATCTTCTTCATATGGCTAGCCAGTTATCTCAATACCACTTATTGAATAGGGAGTCTTTTCCCCATTGTTTTTGTCAGCTTTGTTAAAGGTCACATGATCATAGATGTGCAGCCTTATTTCTGGGTTCTCTATTCTGTTCCGTGGATCTGTGTGCCTGTTTTTGTACCAGTGCCATGCTGTTTTGGTTACTGTAGCCTCATAGTATAGTTTGAAGTTGGGTAACCTGATGGCTCCAGCTTTGTTCTTTTTGCTTAGGATTGCCTTGGCTATTTGGGCTCTTTTTTGGTTCCATATGAATATTAAAATAGATTTTGTTAGTTCTGTGAAGAATGTCATTGGTAGTTTGATAGGGATAATAGAGAATCTATAAATTGCTTTGGGCAGTAGAGCCATGTTTATGGTATTGATTCTTCCTATCCATGGGCAGGGTATGTTTTTCCATTTGTTTGTATCTTCTCTGACTTCTTTGAGCAGTCTTTTGTAATTCTCTTTTTTTTTTTTTTTTTTTTGAGATGGAGTCTTGCTCTGTCACCCAGGCTGGAGTGCAGTGGCATGATCTCAGCTCACTGCAACATCCACCTCCTGGGTTCAAGCAATTCTCCTTCCTCAGCCTCCTGAGTAGGTGAGACTACAGGCGTACCCAGCTAACCTTTGTATTTTAGTAGAGATGGGATTTCACCATGTTAGCCAGACTGGTCTTGAACTCCTAACCTCAGGCAATCCGCCTGCCTGGGCCTCCCAAATTGTTGGGATTACAGGAGTGAGCCACCACACCCGACCTGTAATTCTCATTGTAGAGACCTTTCACCTCCCTGGTTATCTGTATTCCCAGGTATTTTATTCTTTTTGTTGCAATTGTACATGGGATTGCCCTTCTGATTTGGCTCTTGTCGATGTATAGGAATGCCGGTGATTTCTGTATATTGATTTTGTATCCTGCAACTTTACTGAAATTGTTTATCAGCTGGAGAAGTTTTGGGCCGAGACTATGGGGTTTTTCTTAGATATAGAATCACATCATCTACAAACAAAGATAGTTTGACTTCTTCTTTTCTATTTGGATGTGATTTATTTCTTTCTCTTGCCTAATGGCTCTGGCTAGGACTTTGAATACCATGTTGAATAGGGGTGGTGAGAGAGGGCATCCTTGTCTTTTGCTGGTTTTCAAGGGGAATGCTTCCAGCTTTCGCCCATTAAGTATAATGTTGGCTGTGGGTTTGTTATAGATGGTTCTTATTATTTTGAGGTATGTTCCTTCAATATCTAGTTTATTGAAGAGTTTTGTTTTTTTTTTTTAACATGAAGCAGTGTTGAATTTTATCAAAAGACTTTCCTGCATCTACCGAAATAATCATGTGGTTTTTGTCTTTAGTTCTGTTTATGTGATGAATCACATTTATGTTGAACCAATCTTGCATCCTGGGGATGAAGCCTACTTGATCATGGTGGTAGACTTTTTGATGTGCTGCTGAATTCAGTTTACAAGTATTTTGTTGAGGATTTTTGCATCTATGTTCATCAAGGATATTGGCCTGAAGATTTTTTTGTTGTGTCTCTGCCAGGTTTTGGTATCAAGATGATACTGGCCTCATGGAATGAACTGGGGAGGAGTCCCTCCTCTTGTATTTTTGGGAACAGTTTCTGTCGGAATGGTACTAGCTCTTCTTTGTACGTCTGGTAGGGTGTGCTTGTAAATCTACCAGGTCCCTGGCTCTTTTGGGTTGATAACCTATTTACTTCTGATTCAATTTTAGAGCTCATCATTGGTCTGTTTAGGGAATCAATTTCCTCCTGGCTTAGTCTTGGGAGGGTGTACATGTCCAGGAATTTATTCATCTCTTCTAGGTTTTCCAGTTTGTGTGCACAGAGGTGTTCATAGTAGTTTCTGATGGTTGTTTATATTTCTGTGGGGTCAGTAATAATATTCCCTTTGTCTTTTCTAATAGTGTTTATTTCAATCTTTTCTCTTCTTAGTCTAGCTAGTGGCCTATATTTTTAATTAAAAAATAAAACAACTCCTAGGTTCATTAATCTTTGGAATGATTTTTCATGTCTCGATTTCCTTCAGTCCAGCTCTGATTTTCGTTATTTCTCATCTTCTGCTAGCTTTGGGGTTGCTTTGTTCTTGCTTCTCTAATTCTTTCAGTTGTGAAGTTAGGTTGCTAATTTGAGATCTTTCTAACTTTTTGATGTGGGCAACTTTTAAGGGGCATAGAAATTGCCTTGGGGCCATTTTAAAATGTGGATTCCTGAATACTCCCTGGAGATACTGAGCTGAAACTGACATGACCCCTAGGCCAGTGAAAAGCACTAGGGAGAGGACAGAGTACTGGGAGAGTCCCTGAAAGACTTGGAATCTGGAGCTTGTTGGGTGAACTAATTGTGTGATTTGGACAAATTCCTTCACTTCCCTGTTGTTATATAAGGAAATCGGATGGGATAACCCCACAAACCCTCCAATTCTGACATCCCAGGGTTGTGCCATTTGACAAGCTCTGCATACTCAGACCCCTTGGTTTGTCTGAGAAGACAGACACAAAGTGTCTGAGGGCATTGGCCACACTTACACGTCCCAGCACGGGGTTCACTGGACAACATTCTCTCCTGCAGATGAGCATGGAGATGAGACCCTGGCCCAGTCAGACTACCTCATGCCAACTGGTGCCTTTCCAACATGTATGCCCTTCCTAGAGGCTCTGAGAACAGACTGCAGTCTAGGGGTCTATCTGTCTAAATCAGTTGGCTTCCTCAGACTGATGTGATGTATTTCTTCTTTCTCCCATTGACATGCCTTATTTCTGAGGATGCTCATCTAAACACCTGGAAGAGGATCAGCCCATAGATATAAAATACAGGATTTTTCGAGGAATAAGAAAAGACAGGATCCTGAGGGGATCAGCTCTGGGCTGGAGAGGTGGAGCTCTCCTCTCTTTCCCCTCTGAGCCTCAAGGGGACCATGGAAAGGAAAAAGGCTTTGGGGTCAGATTGAATTCCAATCCTGCCATTTACTACTGGGAATGATCCAAGTAACTTAACTGCTCTGAGCCTCTGTGTTTCCATATCTGAAAAAAATGAAGTGGCAATAATCAAGTTTATCTGCTGGGTTGCAGTGAGAATTAAATCTGATTGCATACACAAAGGTGCCTGGCGCTTAGAAGGGGCTCAGTCATCCTCACCCCTCATTTCACCGCCTCCAGCTCCTTTTTGCTGCCATCCTCTGCCTGGGGAAGGTGTCCAGCGTTAGGAGTCATCAAGACAGAACGGGGGTTGGGGGAGGACTCCTTCCTTCTTTAGTATTATTGAAGGATATTCAAAAGAAACATTTACACCAAAAGCAACTCTGAGGAAACAAAGGGAAATGAACAAAGCAAATATAAATCCATAAAATGAAATGCAGATTACGGCTTCTGTAAGAGCTTCTGATAAACTCCCCACAGTGCCCAGAAACAATGGGGCAAATTGGAGCTGGCAGCCTGTTCTCAGCTGAAAATTGAAGCCCTGTCTCTCCAGTGGAGCCTCCTCTGCCTCTGGGCTGTTTTCTCAGCCTAAGGAAGGTGGGAGGTGCCGAGAGTTGGAGGCACAGAGAGCACTCCAACTTGTCCGTCAGCTTTGCAGTTCCTCTATGGCTCCTGCCCAATGCACACTCCCCCCTTCAGACATCTCTACCCCACTGAAGTCCCCTACAAAGAATAAAAGCACAGGTCTGCCTGTGCAGAGCTGCATGAGGCTGCACAGAGCCTGTCACGACTCTGGGCTCAGAGGGGACTTGCTCCTACCTGGGTGGGTGTTGGATAAATAGCAGGAGTTAAGAGGCTAACACCATTGTCTTTTCTGGATCTGAGCCAGGTCCTACAGCATGGGCTGCTGGGGATATCAAAGTGTTACTGGAAAGGGGTCCTAATCCAGACCCCAAAAAATGGTTCCTGGATCTTGTATAAGAAAGAATTTGGGGCAAGTTCACAGAGTAAAGTGAAAGCAAGCTTATTGGAGAAATAAAGAAAAAAGAATGGCTACTCCTCAGGGCTGCTGGTTGGCTCTTTTTATGGTTATTTATTGATCGTATGTTAAGTAAGGGGTGGATCATTCATGAATTTCCCAGGGAACAGGAAAAGGAGTTCCCAGAACTGAGGATTCCTCTTCCTTTTAGACCATATAAAGTAACTGCTAGACATTGCCATGGCGTTTGTTAACAGTCATGGCTCTGGTGGGAGTGAATCTTAGTATGCAAATGCATTATAATTAGCATATAAAGAGCAGTGAGGACAATCAGAGGTCACTTTTGTTGCCATCTTGGTTTTGATAGCTTTTGGCTGGCTTCTGTACTGTATTCTGCTTTAACAGCAGGGTGTTTGTGACCTGTAGCTTGTGCCAACCTCCTGTCTCATCTGTGACTAAGAATGCTTACCCTCCTGGGGATGCAGCCCAGCAGGTCTCAGTCTTATTTTCCAAGCCCCTATTCAAGATGGAGTTGATCTGGTTCAAATGCCTTTGACAGAAAGACAGAGAACAAGATTAGTGGGACTCAATCCTGGAATCTCACAGCTCTCAGCCTACCACCCACACTCAGCCCTAGCAGAGATGGGGGCTTAGAAGGAAAGCCCTGAACAGCTGCCATGTTAAGGGAAGGCCAAGTCAAATAATAGGCATTGCCTGAGCTTGGGACAACCACACTGAGACCTGACCCACAGCTCACTAAGACTGGAGGAAGTGTGAGACTCAATTTCTAGAAGCTTCCAGACCAGACAAGCAGGAGTAACACCACAATGTAGGCTGCCTTTGCCAGCACAGTAAGGTTAATAAACCCTCCTGCACTGAGGCCTGAGTAGGGTGGCCAGGATCTGCTCAATGATGTGGAAAATCTGCCAGTGAATGATTTAAGAAACTGAGGGTGCATAGTCAGGAAAGAGAAGCTTTAAGGACACCTGGGTTTATCTATGCAAGGATTCACCTGCGGAAAAGGAATTTGCCATAATTAGGGGATGCATTTAAGCATAACTAGAGTCAAAGGGTAGAAGCCACAGGAAGAATTTCCATTACTCAGAGTGGCTAGCAATGGAGCAAGCATGGTATTGAGGTCTTTAGAAGGATGACCTGTTTGGATTTGAAACAACAATGCCCCAAGTGAGATATGTTGGTGGGCATTATACCAGTTATGAGGCCAACAAGGAAGCCAGTGAGCCCTCTTCAATATTTTGAGCAGGCTAATGATGCACAGAGATGGTTTAAACACATATGTGTGGGCTTTCCCAACAGAACACAGAAACCATCAGCTCAGCGAGTCACCGTGCAGATCCCTCCCTCATGAACAGCGCCCAACTCTGGGTTTTCAGAGCTTGTCCCAACTGGCTGTCACTCTCAGCTTGTAGGTATCTCTAGTCAATGCCTGATAAGCAGATACACTGCCTGGACCCTGCCTGGGTCTGGGAACATGCTACTGGATCACAAAAATGCAATCATGCCCCAGTCAACGAGACACAGGCTGACTCCACCAGAAGGAAGGGATGCTGGGACCTAACACTACAGCAGACCTTTCTTTTTTGGGTCCAGTGGGCCCAGCTGCCAGTCCAACCCACCCTCATCCTGTCTGGATTCATAGTGCTTACTGTCCCCTGTTGGAAGGCCTAATAATCTACAGATAGAAGGGAGTCCCACAAAGCAACCACTCTAAATGGCTGCTATTGCCCACTTTCTCATCATCACTTTCTCTTGGCTCTTAGCTGGAGATTACTTTCTTATCCTTCAGAAAATTAGCCCTGAACTCAACCCCCAAAACTAGCGTATCTTTCTATAATCCCAAACGAAAAACATCTCCTATTGGGTTGGATTTTAAACTAGATATAGGGAGAAAGAAGCTGTTTCCACATCAGAAACAAGTAATGGGAAGAACTGACTATTTATCACACTCAGAGGTCTACATCCTCATCTCATTCATCCCTCACAACAATGCTTTTGTAGGATACATTCCCCTGGCCCTTTGCATCAAGCAATTGTAGCAGGATATGAAACTTCCATTTGTTTTGTAAGACACCTCAATTTGTTTGCACCCTCTCTTTGCTCCATTGAACATTATCATCTGGCTTTCCCCAGGATGAGATCAAACATTTTCTGACCCCTCCAGAGAGGAGAGATAAGATGGCTATCCTCTATGAATCCTAACTCGTGCCTTCAAAGATGAAAGATTCTGATGTTTTTGTTTTATTTCTTAATTACTAATTATTTGAACTCCAGTTTTTATGAATGGGCTTTTTTTGTTGTTGTTGTTGTTGCATTTTCATTTTGGCTATCCAGCATTCTTTTCTTATCTGAAAACATCCCAGGGCCGGGTGCAGTGGCTCATGCCTGTAATACCAGCACTCTGGGAGGCTGAGGTGGGCAGATCACCTGAGGTCAGGAGTTCAAGACCAGCCTGGCCAACATGGTGAAACCCTGTGTCTACTAAAAATATAAAAAAATTAGCTGGGCATAGTTGTACACGCCTGTAATCTCAGCTACTAGGGGATGCTGAGGCAGGAGAATTGCTTGAACCTGGGAGGCAGAGGTTGCAATGAGCTGAGATTGCACCACTGCACTCTAGCCTAGGCAACAGAGCAAGATTCCATCTCAAAAAAATAAATAATAAATAAACTTAAAACATCCTAGTTTCCTTTTAGGAAATCCTCTCCCCCATTGTTTGCAGACTTGTGCATGACAGATTGGTGTGTCTTGCCCCCAAATACAGAAGCAGAGGGGTTACTGTGGGTTCCTTCCACCTGATTATTTCTCTCTCATCCCAGGACATCCATGTGAGCATGTGACCTAAGCCCAACTAATAAGATTCTCCCCTGGGACTTTGAATGTCGAGCAGAGTAACACAAAGATAACAAGAGGGAAGAAGCAACACCCTGTCAAGTACATCCTGTCCTGATTTCTTCCTGTTTCTATGCTGTCTTCCAGACTTCCCAGCACTTCCACGAACTCTCTCATAACTTCCTAATAAATTTCCTTTTCTGCATAGATCATGTTTTAGGACTTGGCCAAAACCAAGGATGACTTCCTTCCTTGGCATTATTTGGATTATTTAGAAATAAGCAACAAGATAGAAGAATCAAGTCACCAAGAGATCAAAAAGTCAAGAAACTTTTCTGCTATGTCCTTTAGTCTCCCTCAAGATATTGCTACTTAGTGATAGGCCAAGAGAAGAACTTCCTCTATATGCAACATTCAGGTAAGTGCTGAGGGGCCAGATCAGACAGCTTGCAATCCATCCCCCTTATTCCCATGAGTGGTACCTTCATACTGCTTTCAATAGCCCCAAGTATGTCTCCTATGCAGCCTTGAAGTGAGGCAGGGTTTCAATCCACATGCCCCCAATCCATAACCCTGGATCATGCTGTGAATCAGTGCTCTGCTCTCATTCAGCCTCATCTATGAGGACACTCGTATGGGGCTCTCAGAACAACAGCAAGACCAGAAAGGCATACACCCCAAGGGATGGTGTAGGAGCTCTTGTGCTCAGGCTCCGTTGCTGAACTGAACGCTCTGGAGAAGCAAGAGATGAGCCAGTGTGACTATGGAGCCCCCTGACTCAGAGCTAAGTGCATAAGCACAGGTTGGGGGTCACATGACTCTCCACATTCAACAGAAAATGGCCTGAGATTTTAGACAACTCAAGACCCATGGAGTGATGTAACTCCCAATAAGCTCACTCAATCTGGAGAGTCATTCCAATGATGTTTGGAATATTGGGGCCAGCTCTGTGCCCCCAACAAGGCACTTCAACACCAAGAGATAGAGGGAAATCGGAACCAGAGAAAGATTCAGGTGGAGAGAAACAGTCAAGTAGGCAGCTAGCTGAAGCACTGACATAGCTAAGAGGAACTGGAATCTTTCTGCATCATAGGACAAAACTAAAGCCGATGGGTAGAAGTTCTAGGGCAGCAGACTTGGATCAGAATAAGGAAAATCTTTTAAACCAAGCAGCATAGCAGCAATATGGGCTACTTGTCGGGGGCTGACAGAATAGTGGGCAAGAGCCTGGCGTTAGGAGGCAGCAACCATGGTCAAGTTCCAGCCCTGCTGCTTAACAGTCATAGGACCTTTGTAAGTTACTGAGTCTCTCTGTTCTCATTTGTAAAAGGAAGGAAAAAATTGTACCCACCTCTGAGGGTATTTGTGAGGGTTAATATTGCTGTACTATGACACTGACCAACTGCCATAGAAGTACAGAGAAGAAAGAGACTTTCCAACTGGAGGGGGTCCTAGAAAGGCTCAATATAGCTTCATTGAATAGTGCCTGATATATACATATACTGAATATCAAAGTACTAGATATCAAGGAGGATTATGCTTGTGAAGTGATCGGCAACTCACAGCTGGAAGGGGTTAAACCATGGCTGCAAGACAAATATCAGAGATGTTAGAGGCCATTGAGTGGGAGATGAGTGGGAGGTGGGACCACACCATGGCTCAGAGAACAGAGTTTGGGGAGACAGCGCTGGTCACATCACACAGCTACCACTGGTACACTGTGCAAACCACAAGATCCTTGGTGTCAGTTTTCATATTCATAAATGAGGCTGATAGGTCTCACTCCACAGCACTGCCACAAGGATGAAATAATTATGTATACAGATGTGTTATATTATCTGCACTTGTTTTGTATTTTTAAAACCTCAAAATATAATCATAAAAGGCACTTACAGAATGATCACCTGTGTTTGGGCCCTGGTACCTAAAGGGGTAGCGTGTGTATGACGATTATTCTCTGCCCTCCGCCCTGAATGCCCTGCAGGTCCTCGGACATGGGAGCTGGTCCTGGGTCGCCTTCTGGTGAGTCTTTTTGTCTTTTCACAATGACTGCCCTCTCCTTCCAGGCTGCTTTGTGTGACTCACTGTTCTTTGCAATTAACTGTGATGTTCTGCTGGAGGCTTCCATTATAAATGACCAGAACAGCTACTTTGACCTAAACAGAGTGTGGTGGGCTGGATTGTTTCATCTCACTATTTATTGCTAAAGAGACAGAAGATGGGCCCCTGCAGGTCATGGCTGGCCTGCGTCCTTCCCTCTGCACAATTTTGTCCCATGATCTGGATCCCTATGGCATATTCAGTCCTGAGGGCCAGGCCTGAAAACTCACACATGCTCACTGGCACCTGGCTGGCCAGCAGGAGCCAGGAAGTGAGGCTGGTGAGGAGGTTGGCAAGGAGAGAAATGCAGTTTCTTCTCTGGGAGTTTAAATCCCAGTTAATTCAGGAAACTTTAATTGAACACCTACTCTGTGCCAGGCAGACCAGGGGATCAGATATGAATTAAAGCAACCCTCACTCCCTGGAAGCTTAGAATTGAACAGAGATGAAGGCAAATCTATAACTAGTCCTGAGCCTCTACTATGGAACTGAAAAATTGTCACAGAAATGTAGAGAAGGGGTCGGGCACAGTGGCTCACACCTGTAATCCCAGCACTTTGGGAGGCAGAGAAGGGCAGATCAAAAGGTCAACAGATCGAGACCATTATGGCCAACATGGTGAAATCCCGTCTCTACTAAAAATACAAAAAATTAGTTAGGTGTGGTGGCACACACCTATAGTCCCAGCTACTTGGGAGGCTAAGGCAGGAGAATCTCTTGAACCCGGGAGGCGGAGGTTGCAGTGAGCCAAAATACTGCCACTGCACTCCAGTCTGGTGACAGAGTGGGACTCCGTCTCAAATAAAAATAAAAAAAAAGAAAGAAAGAAATACAGAGAAGGATGAGACTTTGTAACCAGAGGGGTCCCTAGAAAGACTTCATACAGCTGCCACTGGTTGAGTACCTACTATGTGCAGGACACCCTCCTTAATGAATCTATACAATTCTGTGAGGAATGGGATCACTGTCACTCCTATGTTGCAAATGAAGAAGCTGAGATTCTAAAAAGTTAAATAACTTGCTCAAAAATTACATAGCCAGTAAGAGGTACAACCAGGTCAAGATTCTGATTCTGAAACATGTGATTTTTCTAGAAAGCCAGGTTACCTACTTAGAGGAGGCCGAATTCATCCTGGGCCTGAAATAAGGCTGATATTTTGTCACACAGCTCTGGGTGGGGAGGGCCTTCCTTCTGCCTCTGCTTCTGCCTCTAGGCAGTCACAAACCACCTGTTCTAAGACACAGCTAATGTCCTTTCATCTTCCTCCACAGGGGACTGACAAAGCCTGATAGCAGGCTTGGGAAAGGCCACATTCCTCCCAAGAGGGGCTGGTTCCTCTCTCCAGCCTCTGCCTGTGATTCAGCCCTAAATACACAAACTAGATACATAACTGTCAATTCAAATAGTACCTGCCTGCTGGAACCAACAACCTGGATTCATTTCACACCTGCTTGGAGCCATTACTATTTACACACCATCAATAACGCACTCGGCCTCTAACTAGCCAAGCACAAACACATTCTTTGCATCACCAAACAAACCAAAGGTAAGTCTGTTCTCAGTCATAGCAGTTTAGATTACAGTGCTAGAAGGTAATGGAACACTTAGAGATGACCAGGTTCGAGAACCTCTTCTCACAGATCCACACTGGTTCAGAGAAGGAAAGGGGCTGGCCTGAGGGCTTCAAGGAGGGACATGAGAAAAGGCGTGTCTTCTTCGAGCTCCACACCTGCTGGGAGGAGCAGGATGAAGATTCACTGAGCACATCTGCAGGTGTTTGTCATTAGTGTTGTGCTATCTCATTCACCCTCATCACAGCTCTGATTTGAAGGCCCTGTACCCCCTTTCCAGATGGGAAGCCTCATAAGCTGAGGAGTCCTGGGTGGTGTCCCAGGCCACATGAGAAGAAGCACAGCTAAGGTGGGAGTATACACCTGCTGTCTCCAAAACCCCACCATGGAATGAAAGGAGGCAGTGATTCCCTGCTCTTTTTGGGCCTGCAGAATGGGGTTGGGTTGGGTTTGGACCCAGGGAATCTGTGACACAGTTTCTCCAGCTCGGAGGGGCCCAGCCCTGGACTTTCCCATGGTGGGGGGGAGTTCTGAGCTGCGTGAAATAATGCCCAGCCTCGGGCAGGCATGAAGTGACATGCAGAGGGCTGTGGAAAGTGTACTTACATTTCTTGCTTTGTTCCTAGATGACTCATGCAGCCCACGGAACAAAATTAATGTCTTGTCCAGCACTGGCAAATTGCATTTCTTTCTTTGAAAAATCACAAGCAGGCTGCAAAGGGCCCTGGTTTATTCTGGGGACATGGAGCCATCCTGTGGCTGCTTCCACTGGACAGGCTGGAAACAGCAGTGAGGCCCCTAGGAAGGGGTGGCCTCCCTGAGGCAGTCTAAGCCTCGTGGTCTGCTCTGGCCAGGCCCTCTGCTCTGGCTAGACACTTGGTCACACCCTTGTCTCCTCTGAACTGATGTTCCACATATGATCAAGTGCTCTTGAAACCCCTGTACCACTCCCCTCACACAGCCCCTCTCCCCTGCAGGTGGCTGACTGACTCCTCTCTCACACTTCAGCTCCAGGGGTTCTCCCGTGTGAGTCTTCTCAGCCTGCTCCCACACCCCAGGTAGCTTTGCCCCTGCTTGCTTTGTGCCCTCACTGTCTCCACATACATACACATCTCTCGCAATAACATTAAATACCAGCCAACCTTTACATAGTACTTCTTATGTATCAAGCACTGTTGTAAAAACATATACACACACACTCATTTTATCTTCACAAAGCTATGCAATAGGTATTATTACTGTCCATTTTACAGATGGGGAAACCAATCTGTAATGGGTTGACAGATTTACTGAGCATATCTACAGGTATTTGTCCTTGGATACAGGAAACCAATCTGTAAGTGACTTCCCCTTCTGTAAAAGAAGTTAAGTAATTTGCTTGAGCTCACTCAGCTAGTATGTGGTAGAGCCAGAATCTGAGCTTCTCTCTAGCCCCAATTGCTTATTGTCACCACCATACATGTCAGCACGTCACACCTCATTTTACTTGTTGGTGTCTCGGCTTTCTCCTCTATTCTGTGGGCTACTTGAGGAGAAGGCTTATGTCTTATTCCTCTAGATATCTCTGCACTTGGCTCAGTATCTAGACCATAGGTAGGTGGGTTGGGTTAATCCATGCTTGCTGAATGCATGCGTCCATGCCCAATGTCCCTGTGCACAACGGCCACTTCACGTGGTTCACATGCATCTTCACAGCTCTTATTTCTTCCATTCACTCATGGCATGTCCCTGGCCCTGTTCTCAGTGCTAAGGATGGAACCCCATTGCTGCTTCTACCAGCCCTGGCCCTGCCCCTATGTCGGGCTCAGTGCTTCATCTCATGGAGCTCAGGGGGTACCGTGGATACTGACAAACCTGTACCCCATTCCTAGTTCAGTTTTTATTTGCCTTTCAAAGGCACTGGGTATGTGTTCATACATTCAACAATAATGTTTGGACATCCACCACACATCAGGCACTGTTCTAGGTGCAGAAAGCACAGTGCGGGGACAAGAACAAGGTCCCACCATCGTGGTGTCTCATTCTGCTTGGGAAGGCGGACAATAAACAATCAGCAGCTGAGTAGTCAGTCATACAGTGCCACGTGGTGGTCAGCACCATGAACAAGAAAGCCAGGCCATGGCAGCAGAGAGGGAGGGTGTCTCTGAGGATGTGATATTTCAGCAGAGACCTGATGAAGAGCGGGAGAGAGAGGCTGATATCTGGGGGTAGAGTGTTCCGGGCAGAGGGAACGGCAAGAGCCAAGACTCTGCTCATGCATGGAGAGACTGAGAAAGAGCGAAGCCTACTGATGCAGGAGCAGAGTGAGACAGGGCAATACAGCAGCAGAGCCTGGAAATCCTTGGGGGGCATGGTGAGCCTTTGCAATTTTATTCCCAATGTGTTAGAAATACCTCAGAGGGGCTTGTACAAGGGGCCGGCACCATCTGCGCCATGTTATAAAAACTTGAAAGCATGAGTTTATGTATGTGCTGTTCCCCTCAGTTATGTGATCCATAATGGTGCTTTTAGTCACGTTTTACTAGGAGTCCTTTTTGTTGCCACTGTTATTTCTCAACACCCCCCTCTCTCCAAAGCCCACATGGTTTCTGTCATGCACTCAATTGGCTTCAACTAGAACTTACAGTTTAATAAGAGACACAAGTAAGTAAACACTGGAGTGCTGGAGAGATGAGCTGTGATAAGGGGGCTTTGGGGACTGTGGAAGCACAGAAGAGGAGCTTCTCAGACACAGAAAGCCAGGGATGGCTTCTGGAGGCCATGACATCTGACATGAGACCCGAAGGGTAAGGTCAGCCAGATGAGAACGTTCTGGGCAGGGGAAGCCACGCATGTGAATGGAGAAACCGTGACGCTGCTATCGCACTGGCCCTGCCTGTGCCCTTGATTTCCTCACCCCCTTGTCCTTCAGTCCCCACCTCGGCATATCCAGTGCTATCCAGGTGGGCTGGGCAGATCCTCTTCTGCTGCTGAATATTGCTGTAGAAATTTGTCACCCTGGTTCCAACAAAAACTCACACTCTAATCCCAGCTGGACCTTTGGCCACTTGGTACTCCTCTTTCCTTAATAATTAACTGCCTGCCCCATTCCCAGCAGCGCATTCTCCAGGCTTCTATTTCCTTCCTGCCTATCCCACTCAGAGAGGGTAACCTGACCTCCTATCACTATGTGCTTCCCACTCCTCCTCCTCCTCCCACTCTGATCTCCACCTCAAAGAATGTTTGTCTTCAATCCCATTGCCTTCAAATGATCTCAGAAAGAGATGTGATTGTTCTTTTTGAGATTAACCCCCTGGAAAAAAAATTAAGCATTTATTTTTGCCTTGCCTGGATTGTATCGCAGGGTAACCAAATAGCCCAGGTTGATCAGGGAAAGTTCTTTTTCACAGAAGGTTAAAAATTTGAACAGAGTGCAGAAGTAGAAAGGCATCTTTTTGCAATCCCATTTGGTTTAGGCAAAAGTCATAAGCAGGTAAACCAATCAGATGGTATGTTAATGGGGAACTTTCCATGGAGAGATAAAGCTGCCACCAGCTGACCCCACTGCTCAGTTTTATCATGATCGCTAACAATGGCATAAACAATGTTATGGATTTGCCGATGAGATGAAATATATCATGGGTGGCACTTTGCCCAGACATTGGAATTGCCTGGGGAGCTTTAACTACTGACGCCTGGGATCCATTTCCACTGATGATGATTTTAAATGTCTGGGATGGAGCCTGGGTATAGAGATGGTTAGAAAGTGTCTCCAGCTGATCCCAATAACAGGCCAAGGTTGAGACCACTGCCAAATGAAGTGCAAGGCTTCAGTGTGAACTGCACTGGCTCCTGCAAGTGTTGATTCTCATCAAGCCTTTAAAGTTAATCTGTAGCTGAAAATATTTCGGGGGATAGGCAAACAAGTTAAGGGACCCTGTGAGGAAGACAAATCCAGAATGTGGCTAATTCTGTTTAGCAAGGGATTTTTTCAATAATCCAATAGCTTTAAAAAGGGGAGGAGGCACTGTTCCAGCTTTAGAGATTCAAAGATATAAGAACCAAATGCAGGATTTTGGATTTCTAATGGAACGAATCATTTTTATACAACCGGGGAAGCTTGATTACGAACTGGATATTAGATGCTACCAAAGAGTTAATGCTGATTTATTAGGTATGTAATGACATCGTGGTTATGTAAGAAATGTTTTTAAATCCATGGATTTTTAGGTGTAAAAGGGCAAAATAATAGGAGGGCTAGGATTTGCTTTAAAACATTTCAACAACAACAAAAGAAAGCAAGTGTGACAAAATTTTAGGAATTACTAAATCTGAATGATGGGGCATATGCGTGTTCATTATTTGGGTTTTTCATGTTTATAATAAAGTAAAACAAGTGAACCCCTCTGCTTTTCCAGTATGAGATATCATTGGTACTGGTATTATCACATCTGTTCCATTGCTTCATCATGGCCTCCGTAATCAGCAGCAGCAATAGCACCAGTCACGTGAGATTGGGAAATGTTCTGGCGCTGGAATCCCTCTGTAATCCAGTAGGGTAGGTGTTGTTATCCTCGCTGTACAGATGAGAAAACTGAAGTTCAGAGGAGTTAGGTCACTTGCTCAACACTGCATGGCTGGTAAGGGGAAATCAGGATTAGAAGCCAGATGTGACAGCCTCAGGTCTTCATTACTATGCTTTGCTATTGTCTTCCCTCTTCTCTCTTGCTCATCTCCTCTCACCCTCTCTAGCATCTCCTTCCTCCAGGCCCTTTCCTCCTGCAAGTATGCTCCCCTACACCCACCCCTTCTGTGGCAGGGTCATTTCTTTCTTTTCTTCCTTCCTCCACACTGCTGGGAACAGTCATCTACGCTTACCTGCCTTCTCATCCTCACACCCATTCATTTCTAAGTCTCTTGTACTCTTGACTTCTACTACCCCAAGATCATAAAGACCTCATGAACAAAATCTGGAGAATGCCCTCAGCCTCATCTCACCTCCCTGCAGCACATGCCTCACTTGCCTGCTCTTTCCTTCTTGGAGTCCTGTCTCTGGTTGACCTGTCAAAGATGGGATTCTCCTCTTAATGATCCTGACTCCTTCTTCGTCTCCTTCTTCAAACAAAATGCACTGACTTTCCAAATGTACTACTAGTATGATCATCACTGTCAACAGTTGTATCGAACTACTATTAACCTCAATAGGGAAGGCACCAGGTTCAAGAGGTAAAAGAAGTGACCCCAGAGCCAGCAAATGAGACATGGGGTTTTATGAGGGACTCACATACAGGGGAGAGAGTCCAGTGGTAGTGGGTGGGGCAGGAAAAGCACCTTACACATGGTCCAGTGATGGCACGCTGGACAAGAGAGCTGCCTTGCTTACAGTTCAGTGGTGGCGGGCTGGACAGGAAAACAACAGCCTGCAAACATCACACAGTTTATATAACATTGTCACTTAGCACCCTCCTCCTAATGACCTCCACCTGGCAATCTTCATTTAACCCAAAATTCAGGGCCTCAATGCCCTGTATGGACCATGTTTCATGGGACAGGCCAGACGCTCAGATGTTTATCATAGATAAGGAATGAATCTCCAGGTTGGCCACTCCTGAATTCCCTAGCTTGGAACACATATTCAGGTGTATCTGCCATTCTGAGAGTATTCTTAAACTATTGCTGTCAGGTGCGTTGACCCTATATCAACATAAGCACTTCTCAAACCAGGGCCCTGCGATCAGCATCACAATCACCTGGGGTATATGTGAAAAATACAGCTCCTATGACCCACTCCTAACCTTTTGAATCAGACTCTCAAAGTCAGGTATGCATTTTAAGTAAATTCTCCAGGAGATTCTTCTGTCCCTAGAGTTACAGCGCTTTCCCAGTGGCCCAGCCTTTCCAAGGCCTCCACCTGCCACCAGCAGGCTGATGACTCTGAATGCTGCAGATTCAGAAGCCTTCAGGCTTCTCTACTGAAACCCAGTCTCCTGTTCTACTCCATCCTTCTCATTTCCCACAGGCAATCCATTGCTCCCCCGGGTAACTTTGTTTCTGAGCCATTCCTTGCATCCACCATCTCTCATTGTCCCATTGGGCCCCATTGCCCTGCCCTTGGTGGAACTCTCACCCTCCCTGACCTGGTCTGTTGTCTTAGTTTTCCGAGAGGTACCTTTGTCCCCAAAATCCCCCATCTACCAACTGTTCTCCAGGCCCCTGCAAGCATGCGCCAAACAAAGCACTGGTCTAATTATATGGATTTCCCAACCTGCAACATGCAGTGATTCCCCTATGGCCTGCCAAGGAAAATCCATATTCCTCCATGGCTCCACCCCCACCTACCTGCATAATCTTATCTTCCCTTTAGATTTAAAATGATCAAGACTAATACTCCTTTTTAGTCTCCACACACGCCAGTGCTTTGCTCATTAGGTATCTTTTTTTTTTTTTTTTTTTTTGAGACACAGTCTCACTCTGTCACCCAAGCTGAAGTGTAGTGGTGTGATCTCAGCTCAATGCAAACTCCCCCTCCCGGGTTCAAGCGATTCTCCTGTCTCAGCCTCCCAAGTAGCTGGGAATACAGGCTCCCGCCACCATGCCTGGCTCATTTTTTTGTATTTTCAGTAGAGACAGGTTGGTATCAAACTGCTGACCTCAAATGATCCGTGCACCTTAGCCTCCCAAAGTGCCAATATTACAGGTATGAGCCACTGCGCCCAGCTGAGGTCTCTTCTGCTAAGGATGTTTTGCTCCTTCTATCTTAGAGGTGAAAATCTTTTCCATCCATGGCAGCTAGGCTCCAAACAGCCTCCCCAGAGAACCCTGTTTCCTGGTCATCATGCTGTCATGGAATCCCCTCCCATTTGAATCTGGCTCAACCAATAGCATGCAGTGGAAGTGATATTGTATAACTCCCCAGGGTAGATCATAAAAAGACTCACAGCTTCTCCCTTGGCCTCTCAGAGTGCATGCTCTGAGTGAAGTTAACTACCATGCAAGAAGTTCGACTACCCCAAATTTGCCATGCAATAACAGGGAAGCCCAGTTAGCCAAATGGAGGGGCCGTGTAGAGAGAGATACTCTCTCAGCCAACACTCCTCCAGCCATCCCAGAGGAAGTGCCAGACAAGGCAGTGACAAAGCCATTTTGTATGCCCAGCCCAGCTGAGCCTTTGGATGACTCTAGCCTCAGCTGCAACCTGACTGCAACTCCATGGGAGACCTCAAATGAGAATCACCAGTTATCCCATAGAATGGTATAATAAATCACTGTTTTAAGACACCATGTTTTGGGGTGATTTATGACACAAGAATAGATTTCTGAAACAGCTTCTTTCTAAGTACAGGTCAAATACTCCCTCCACAGTGAAGGGATCCCTGAGCCCTTGGGTAGAATGAACTGCTGTCTTCCCTGTGCCTCCATGGCTCTTGATGCCTGGCAGAGAGTCACTGGGCTGACTCACAACAGTTGGGAAGAGCGAGGATTTTTGTCTAGTTCATCTAGCTCTGGTGCCAATCACTGTTCGTGGCATGGAGTAGATGCTCAGACAATGTGTGCTAAATTTAACTGATTTTCTTTCCCTTCTGTAGTCCCTCAAGGCAGATAGGCAGCCTCAAGACCCGACAGAGATAATCAAGGAAACCTCAGAGTGCCCAGAATTGACTAGTGAGGCTGAATGTGCCAAATCAATGCTGGCAAAGCATTGAAAAGAAAGAAAAACTTTTGAGCCAATGTTAAAAAAGCTGAACTGAAGAGTGATGGAGGAGGTTGGAAGTGCTCATCCCTCTTTGCTCATCAACAGCAGTTTTGTGGACCTGGTGCCTCCTGGCCAGGAGCGTAATTCCCAGCTCACTGGACAGCTCCCATGGGTCTGGGCTGGAGGATTCTTGTCCAACAGGGTGGTCCACAGATGTCCCCACAGACTGGCTTAGATGGATGCTACAAACACTTAGTTTACCAGACAGTCCCAACCCAAGTCTTTTAATTATTGTTGAGTGTCAGCATCAGAAAGCTACCACAAGCGCCTCTTGTAGACCAGGAATCAATCTTCCATGCCATTATCCCCTCGTTTAAAACACACTCTAATCACCTTCATTCCCTTCTCATCAAACAACCCTCCTGTCATTCACAGTCATATTCTGCCAAATAATTTTAAGTGTGTTTTATGCAATTGCAGCTGTCACACTATACAGATGACGAAAGTCTCTACTTTGTTATAGGACAAGAGTCTAATGAATGTGCCTTTATCCTAACTGTGACTGTGGCGAGGCTCTTTCTAAGGAGTCAGTCTGCGAGACCAGTCATTCTCCATCCCAGATGTATAACAGGATCCTGCAAAGCTTTCAAAATAAAACCTATGTCTGGTCTTAGCCCAGCGTGATTAAATCAGAATCTCTGGGCACAGGGTCTAGACATCAATATTTTTTTAAAAGCTCCCCAGGTGATTCTAATGTGCACCAGAGATGAGAGCCATTGTTCTGCAGAACATGAACACTAGTGATATCTGGGGTTCCTGGCAAACCCAAGCAGTTTCCTGCCCTGTCTTGTTTCTTATCTGGGCTACAAATTATCTTTTTGTAAAATATGCCTGGCCTTCTAGGCCAGGAGGGACACGAGACAGACATGAAGCTGTTGCCAGCCAAGTCTTAATGAAATTCAGGTTCAGTCATTACATGAGTTCAATTCTGTTTCTTTAAACATTAATTTGCAGTCCAACAGCGGGATATTGTGTTTGGTGACAACTCTGAAGACGTAGCATGAAAAAATAACAAACTATTAAATGAAATAGCAGAACTTTCCTCTGTGATTGCAGCTGCATAAAAATATACATGTAAAAAGCTTGAAAATGAAGGCACAAAATGATACTAATTCAGGCATTGAATGATTTTTTTTCTTCTTTCAAAACTTTTTTTGTGTTGGTCGTTATACGTTTAAAACTAAAAAAAAAAAATAGTAAAATAGTGTCTGAATACTTGGATTTATACAGAGAATGACTGGCACATAGACCAAGAGGAAAACAGGTTACTGTGAAACCTGTACAAGCCCCTTCCCCTCTCTGGGCCTCAGTTTCCTAGCCTGCAGTTTGCACCAGAAGAGTTGCAAGGCCTCTTGCAGCCCCACACTCTGATTCCCGACTCACATGACACTGCTTTTATGAGACAAGTTATGCAAATGTTATCCAATATGCATCTCTTGGTGAGGAGTCAGGGCCAAGCAAGCTCTGAGACAAGCTGTCTCACCTCCTTACCTCCTGAGCACAACTCGCCCACAGCTCTGCCCTCGCCTCCACCTCCATCGTGCCTTCCTGCATGCCAACTTCCCTCTGAGGTTCCCTTTGCCCACGCACAACCACAGCCTCCTTCCTGACCTCCCCTACACGACGAGCAGTTTGCCAGTTAATATACATCAAGCTGCCACCTTCGAACAGCTCGGAAAGCCCCATCTGTTCTCAGGAGCATTCCAGCTAGAAAGACCATCCACCACCCATGGCTGCCAAAGAAGGTCTTCCCCTGAGTGTCAGGCAGGGGAGGCTCCTGACTCTGGGCCCCAAGTAGCTTAGCTTGAGGGAGCAAAGGGCAGGAGCACTGTTTACCCAGCTGGACTAAAGGCTCCACACTGTGCCTAAGAGGAATCTCCTTCTCACAGGTGGAGCCTTTGTGTATCAGAGTCTGTCCTGAGCCACGCTCCCCTGGAGAGATCTCAGCACTGAGGACCACACAGCCCAAGACAATAGCACAGGGTCTGAAAAACTTCATTCCCAGCCGGGTGCAGTGGCTCACACCTGCAATCCCAGTACTTCGGGAGGCCAAGGCAGGCGGATCACGAGGTCAGGAGTTTGAGACCAGCCTGGCCAATATGGTGAAACCCTGTTTCTACTAAAAATGCAAAAAATAGCTGGGCATGGTGGCAGATGCCTATAATCCCAGCTACTCAGGAGGCTAAGGCAAGAGAATTGCTTGAACCTGGGAGGCAGAGATTGTAGTGAGCCGAGATTGTGCCACTGCACTCCAGCCTGGGTGACAGAGCGAGACGGAAAGGGAGGGAAGAAGGAAGGAAGGAAGGAAGGTAGGAAGGAAGAAGGAAGAAAGGAAGGAAGGAAGGAAGGAAGGAAGGAAGGAAGGAAGGAAGGAAGGAAGGAAGGAGAAAAGACTTCATTCCAACGTGTGTCCTGGCAGCTTGTCTCTTGCAAAGTACTGCATACTAATTGCTACTACCTATTGCTCCTTATGTGCTGAGAGCTGCTTCAGACTTATTATCCCATTGAATGTTTTCAACAACCTAAACGGCAGGTACTATTATTTGTAACCTTGTTTTTAGATAGGGAAATTGAAGCTTAACCAGGTGAAATAATTTCCCCCAAACACATATCTAAGTGGTAGGACAGTGTGAAGTATTGGTTCTGAATCAATCTGCTTGGATTTGAAGTCTGGCTCTGCCACTTACAAAGTGTGTGATTAATCTCTCCGAACATTAGCTTGCTCTTCTATTAAATGAAGGCATTTATTCCTATTTAGCACGATGGATATGTAGGGATTAAATGGCATAATCCATGTGAAATGCTTAATACAATGTTTGGCCCAGAATGTGAGTTCAATAAATGCAAACTGTGGTTTTAGCCAGACCCAGATTCCTCTTCCAGGCACTCAAAAATGCCTTTCTGTAAGTGTTGACTTCTGCATGTGCCCCTTCATATGGGCCTCTGACGTGCTGGACTCCAGATGTTACCATTTGTCTTCAAAAGCCCAGGCTTGAAGAAAGGGAATAAGGAAATGACCAAACGTGCACCAAATGCATCTCATTTTAAAGCCCACCAGCCCTGCGGTCTTCGACTTCCAGATGTATTACCTCCTTTTATATTATCAGAAACTTGGTTGCCCCATACCAGTGAGGTGAAGTGGAATGTGGGGAGCAGATAAAATATTTGTAAGAGATGAAAGGAGATCATCTACCCAGAGACACATCCCAGAGAAGAGTAGGATAATTCCAGAGCTTTGTGGATGAAACAGGCAGTCTTTATCTCTTCTGACACTTGCTTCTGCCCCATGTTACCCAGTCCCTTGCTCCAGGCAAACAGAGATGGGAAAAATTTTTCACACAGTCAAAACAAAGCTACTCAGGACATGAATAAAACAGTCTGAACACCCAGTGGATCCCTCTGCCTTTGAGGCTGGAATCATCTGGAGGGTGGACGAACACTTTCCCTGCTTCAGCACTCAGGGAGAAGTAAGGGAGCAACAGATGGCAGCAGTGGCTGCTGGGAGTGTTCCCAAATCTGTGAATAATATGGAGACTGCTCAGTAGATTGTGGAGGGGTAAGGGCTGAGGGTGTGTGTGTGTGAGAGAGAGAAAGACAGAGTGTGTGTATGTGATGTTAGTGAAGTTAATGATTTCAGAACCCAGACCACCAAAAAACTGGGCTGTATTCCTATTAGTCTCATGTTTCTTGCACAAAACAGCATGCTTAAAACTTAAATTATGGCCGGGCATGGTGGCTCATGCCTGTAATCCCAGCACTTTGGGAGGCCAAGGCTGGTGGATCACGAGTTCAGGAGATCAAGACCATCCTGGCCAACATGGTAAAACCCCGTCTCTACTAAAAATACAAAAATTATTTGGGCGTGGTGGTGTGTGCCTGTAATCCCAGCTACTTGGGAGGCTGAGGCAGGGGAATCACTTGAACTAGGGAGTCGAAGGTTGCAGTGAGCCGAGAAAGCGCCACTGCACTCCAGCCTGGTGACAGAGCGAGACTTTGTCTCAAAAAAACAAAACAAAACAACCTTAAATTACAATGAAAATTTCCAGAAGCACTTTTGACAACTATATACAACCTGTTTGCATTTTGTGCAAAATGCAAGAGGTGTACTGCCCATCATATCCTTCTCCAGGGCACTGCTTGGTGAGTTTATGTCTTTGTCACTCAGCACTGCTGTGCCCACAGTCTGTGGCTTCCTGAAGATGGGTCTGTGTCTGGGTGGGCAGCTCTGGAGGATGCTCAGGTAACTCTTCCCAGTAACTCTGACTCCAGAGTGCTTAGGGCCTGGGCTTCTGGGAAAACAAGGCTGTGTGGGTATAAAACTCAAACTGAAAGGACTGTCTTCTTTTTTGGTTGCATTGCACTCTTAGCAAGACTCATTGGCTTGTGACGAGCAGGTGCTGTGCAAAGGGAGGCATACCTCCTGCTCCTATGCCTTCTTCTGGTGAAAGTTCAGACCACTTGGTTCTCTGGGACATTTCTTCTGTCAGGAGGCCTCTGCAGCTGGAATGTTCCTCACTCTTTTTGAGTCAGGCATCCTTTCCCTTCCTTTTCCTTTGGAAATATGTGGTCCTCCCTTTGCTGTGATAAATTGCACCCTGTGGCCAGTCAACTCCATTCTGCCTCCTGGGAAGGCTCACATGGCCCGGTCTCCATGAAGGCCCAGGGCCAGTGCAGGAGTCCTCAACTTGGGACGCTGCCCTTTTCCATCCAGCCTTTGTCCAGCTCTCCATTATGTTCTCCCCTTCAGTATCCCCTTTTACCCCTTCCCACCATACTCCTGCTTGAGGACTGAGAGAAAAGAAAGCCAATCTGGAGAGGCAATTAGGGAAAGAGAGGAACAGAGGCAGAGAGAAGTAGAGACAAGAGATGAAGAGAAGGCTGCTGCCTGGGCTACTTCTGGTCCTCCAGGGCCTGATTCTGGAATTTCCCGAATCCAGCCTATAATCCCATGAGTTAACTAACTTTTAACATTAGTTAGTTATATTTGCTTTTTATTTATCATCCTCCAAAGAGTCCTAATGAATATCTCAGGCCCCTTCACCCACATTTCTAAGATTCTGTTGTGCCAACCTCCCTCTCTGAAGCCTTCTCCAGGGAGAGTGAGTTGCTCCTGCCTCTCTTCCCACTGCCTTTTGTGCACAGTTCTGCTGTACATGATCCCACGTGTGGCTATGATCTAAGAAGCCATTTGCCCATTTCCTTTCCCCATGCCTTTGTGGCAAGGACTGAGTTTCTTTTCTAAGTAGGAGCCGGGTATCTTCAGCAGCCTAGCCCAGTGCTTGGCATACCATAGGTGCTTAATTAGTGTTGGATGAATCCATGAGCCAATGAACCAACAGAAGAATAACATGTCAGTGTGGCAAAATGCAAAAAAGTTGTATAAAGTTGTCCAAAGTGCTTCTGGAAATTTTCATTGTAATTTAAGTTGTAAGCATGCTATTTTGTGCAAGAAACATGAAACTAACAGGAATACAGGCCGGAATCGCATTAAACAGGGCTTGAATCATTGCTGCTGTCTATTGAGAGGATTTCTCCATCTTCTTTTGCCTAGTAATAGACCCCTTCTCACTGGACAAAAAGGTGAGTATGTGACCCTGTCCTGGCCAATAGGAGTGGTGACCTGATGTGAATGGCCAATTCCCCACAAAATGAAAAGACCAGCTTGCTAGGGGACAGAGCAGCACCCTGCCCACTCAAGCAGAGACAAGCAGAGAGGGGAAGCAGATGGAAAGTTGGAGGTCACCTTGTGCCCTCAAGCCGGTTCCTTTGGCTCCTCTGACTACCCTAGGGCTGCCCTTGTGTCCACACTGGCTTGGAGAGCTCATGTATTCTTTCTTGCCTTAAGCCAGTTTGAGCTGAGTTTCATAAAAAGTCCTAACTAATTCAGCATTAAATCTCCTGCTGGAATCTGGACCTGATTACCAAAGCTATCCCCAAAACAGACATGCCAGTCCTTTGTTCCCACCTCCATCTGATCAAGAGTTATTTGTGGACGTTGCCTTTCTCTGGCTGCAGGCTGCATCAGTCTGTGAGCCCAGTGACTCAACCAAAAAACCTCCGGGCTAGGTTTAAACATGGCCTTTATTAATCTCCTAGATGTGTGAGGAAATGAAAAAAGCAAGGTACAAACAGTGTACAATCATTAATGACTGACGTGCTGAAATAGGATAGACATGGCCATAAAATGCACATACAAGCATGTAAGAATGGAAGTCCCACTTGAATGCTTGAATGTAACTCCTGGAGGGTGAACATTCTCAACCTTCCCACTTACTGCTCTATCCCCAATGCCTCCAACAGGCACTCAATAAGTATTTATTGAATGAGTCAATGAAACAGAATGAAAAGAATATCCTTGAAGAAACACATAAGAAAATGGCATTCCTGGCCAGGTGCAGTGGCTCACGCTTGTAATCTCAGCACTTTGGGAGGCCGAGGCGGGTGGATCACTTGAGGTCAGGAGTTTGAGACCAGCCTGACCAACATGGTGAAACCCCGTAACTACTAAAAATACAAAAATTAGCCGGGCATGGTGGCGCACACCTGTAATTCCAGCTACTCAGGAGCCTGAGGTGGGCGAATCACTTGAACCCGGGAGGTGGAGGTTGCAGTAGGCCGAGATCGTGCCACTGTACTTTAGCCTTGGTGACAGAGTGAGACTCTGCCTCAAAAAAAAGAAAAGAAAATGGCATTTTCTTTTGGGGGATCTGTTTGGGGGAAGGTGGGATAAGGGGAAGAAGAGGAATGAGAAGGAGACTGAGTACCATTCTATATTGTGTGCATTTTTAATTTTTTCTTGAGATGGAGTCTCACTTTGTCACACCAGCTGGTGTGCAGTGGCACGATTTCTGCTCACTGCAACCTCAGCCTGCTGGGTTCCAGCAATTTTCATGCCTCAGTCTCTCAAGTAGCTGGGATTTATAGGCACATGCCACCACACCCAGCCAATTTTTTTATTTTTAGGAGAGACAGGGTTTCACCATGTTGCCCAGGCTGGTCTTGAACTCCTGACCTCAGGTGATCCATCCACCTCGGCTTCCTAAAGTGCTGGAATTACAAGTATAAGCCACTATGCCTGGCCTTGTGTGCATTTTTTAATACAGGTATCCTATCTTTAAAAAAGAAAAGAAAAAGAAGAACAGAAAAGCAGGACCCCTTGAATCTGAAAATGGGTTGGAAAAATTCTGAAATCTGGTCAAGAGTCTTTTCCTGGTACCACACTCTTACAACAGAAGGGGAAGGGCTGGACACAGGACTAGTACAGGTATTGATCGACTTACGACCTATGCAACTTACGACCATTCGATTTTACGACCACAATCGCTAGCCACGACTGTTCCACGTCTGGCAGCGCAAACGTTGCCCAGCTGGGTGTACGACAGTGCCGACCAGCTTCCGGCAGCACTACCATCTCCGCGTGCACCATTTCAACTGTTATCCCAGACTTGGTACAGAAATTTGTGTTTTGTGTCTTGGATATTTTTCATCAAACCCCTCCCAAGATGTCTACCAAGAGGAAATTGTCTTTTTCTGCACCTCAGCCTGCCAAGAAGGAAATTAAGGCCATCGATCTCGACACGAAAACGAAGGTAATTAAGCAGTACGAAGGAGGAAAGAAAGTGAATGTGATCGCACATGATACGAAGTTATCACACTCAACTGTGTCGACGATTTTGAAAGATAAAGAAAGAATTCGTGAAGCTGTGAAAGGTTCTGCACCCATGCGATCAACAGTTATAACAAAGCAACGAAGCGGGCCCATCCACGAAATGGAGAAATTGCTATGTATTTGGATGGAAGATCAAATTCAAAAACGGACACCATTAAGTCTTTTTACTGTGCAGATGAAGGCGAGAAGTCTATTTCAGACTCTGAAGGAGCGTGCTGGAGAAGATTACAGTCAAGAATTTGTAACAAGCACTGGCTGGTTCCAGAGATTCAAGAAAAGATTCCAGATGCATAGTGTTCGAGTGACTGGAGAAGCAGCAAGTGCGGATGAGGAAGGAGCACGTAAGTTTGTTGATAGTCTGGATGAATTAATTACAGATGAGGGATATCTAGCAGAACAGATTTTCAATGTTGATGAAACTGGATTATTTTGGAAAAGGATGCCAGCACGTACTTATATTCACAAAGAGACCAAAAGCATGCTGGGATTTAAAGCATTTAAGGATAGGCTAACTCTGCTGCTTGGCGGGAACATAGCAGAGTTTAAGCTGAAGCCACTCTTAATTTATCACTCAGACAACCCACGTGCGTTCAAGAATGTTAACAAGCACATACTGCCTGTCTACTTTCGTTCTCAACGTAAAGCATGGATGACACAAGGATTGAAGACTGAACTGTTTTATTCCTCAAGTTCGAGAACATTGTTTGGAGAAAGATATTCCTTTCAAGATTTTATTGCTACTCGATAATGTGCCTGGACACCCACCACGTCTAGGCGATCTCCATCCAAATGTAAAATTTGTTTTTCTTCCGCCAAACACGACTCCACTCATCCAGCCTATGGACCAAGGTTCGATTGCTACATTAAAGGCCAACTATCTCCAAACCACCTTCGCTCAAGCAATATCTGCTATAGATGCTGACTCAGAACTAACATTGCGAGATTTTTGGAAACACTACAACATTTTGATGTGTATCAAGAGTATCGCTACCGCCTGGGAGGCTGTGACGACAAAGTGCATGAATGGCATCTGGAAAAATTGTGTTAAGCGCTATGTTAAAGATTTTGACGGATTTGACAGTGAACATGAGCTTGAAACGATTCGGGAAAAAATAGTAAAACTCGCTAAAGACCTTTCTTTGGAGTGTGAAATGGAAGATGTTGAAGAGTTGCTAGACAAAGAATCTGGAGAACTTACAAATGAAGAGCTAATCGAACTGGAAGAAGAAAGAGTGGCGGAAGAAGAAAGAAGAGAAGCAGAGAAAGAAGAGGAGGAGCCAGAAAGTAAGTTTACCACTAAGGGATTATCAGACGGTTTATCTTTACTGAATAAACTTCTTATACATTTTGAAGCAATGGACCCAAACATCGAACGATTTGCAAGGATTGAACAGATGGTGCACGACGTGTTTCGTCCGTATCGTGAAATTTATGAAGAAAAGAAGAAACATACAATTCAGACAAAGCTCACCATGTTTATGAAAAAACCCACTCCGGTAACCCCAACTGCTGCCTCAGATGACGACATCAACGATTGGCAGCCAACCACCAGCGGCCAATAAAATGTTTCGTACGTGTTTATATATTTTGATATGTTTTGCAATTGGGAAAATGTTTCCTATGGTATTTTTTACACCTGTATTTCGTATTTTTGTATGCACCTGTATTTTGTAATTTTGTATGTTTTGCAAATATTAAACCAGTCGTACTGGTAATGCAGTGTTTTACTTAAACCTGATGAATGTAAAAATAAGAAACAAAAGGTGTAGAGATGATACAAATGGCATAAAATGAACAAAGAAAATTATGATATATAACAATAATGAAAGAAAATTATGATAAAATATGACTTAAAGATTTTTATAACATCATTTCACAGTACTGTACATATAGCCTACTCAACTTACGACCAAATTGTGTTACAACCGGTCTGTCGGAACCAATTGCGGTCGTAAGTCGAGCACTAGCTGTAGTACCTGCTCCCTCACCTTTGGAGGAGTGAAGTGAAGCCTTCCCTTTACACAGCATCCCTGTCAAGCTAATCTGCTTCTGGTTGTAAATATGACAAACCTGGAGTATTTCCTTTACATAAATAAATAAAGTGCTCACAAACAGCACAGCTCATTTGCTTTACTGGAGCAACAGGTTTTCCTTCTGACAGTCCCTTGACACCCTGTCAACCTCATGGGATGTCATTTCTGCTTCTTCTGTTTGCTGATTTCACTGGCACCTTTGGAAAGCATAGCAGGCTTAGAAAAGAAAAGACCCCATGTGTTTCATTTGGGCCAGTTCTTTTACAATAAACATTCTTCTATTTCCAGAAATACTACCAAATGTCCAATTCCAGTGCTGCCTTCAAAATAATGGGTAGCATATGAAAAAGAGAGAATTAGTACTTTTTGCCAGGAATTTTACATAAAATATCTCATTTAAATCCCATAATAACTTCTAGCAGGAGATAGGACCACACTATTTTGTAGAAACTGGGGCTCAGATAAGCAGGTGGGCAGCAGGGATTCCTACCAGATCTGTCTCTAAAAAGCACACTCCTTCCCCTCTACCCTGCCACCTCCCTGACATTTGCATGACACTTGCAGTTTATAAGGCAACTCATCTAAACTATCTGGTTTAATCCTCCCAACTCTAAAATCTAGGAATTATTTCAATTCTTATTTTACAAAAGGGGAAAATCAACGCTCTGAGATAGGGAGCACTGAGTCAGCACGATATAAGAGAGAGAGAACTGGTCTGGAGCAGGGAGAGGGGGGAAGACCTGTGTCCTACTCCTGGCTTTGCACTTTGGACTTGGTGCCCAGTCACGCATTCTCGCTAGCTGTTTCCTATCTCCAAGGGAGGGTGATGGACCAGATGGTCTCATATGCCTAACAGCTCAAATAGTCAATGATCCTAGCAGACCTCTTGGTGTTCCTTGCAACCAGATTAGAACTTTAGTTACAAGGGGGAGCCAGTGGAAACTTATGTACATAGCCAGCTCTGGTGGGATATTTGCATTTGTTCCTATGCTGAAGTTCACACTTCTAAGTTTCTACAGTTACGATGTCTTAATCATAATGACACTGCTTCTAGAGTGCTAGTAAGATTCCTGTCGGAAATAGAAATGCCAAATTGCTAATAGCACTCTGGGGGTTTTGCAACTCTTGCTATCATCTGCCTTTGGCAATTTTTAAAAAATCATATTTCAGTGTATTAAAATATCAACTTTTTGTTTAAAATGAGGGAGCTCAATGCCAGTATCTATACAAATGCAGAAAACGAAACTCTGTCCACCAGAAATAAGCCAGCCCACACATGTACCAACCCTACTGAGCTGATGGAAACATCTGAAGAACCCAGCTCTGCCTGGTTGTCCCTAGGGGGCTTCCCTTTGCTCGTAGGAGTTGCCAGCAGCATTAACAGCCAAGTGTTGAAGCAGCAGCTGGAACCAGACGTAGGTGAAATCCCATGACCCCCATCTGTGGCACAAAACTGGAAAGAAAAGCAAAAGAGTCACACATGGTAAGGCAATGGGGGTAGAATGGGCAGACCTTGTTTGAATCTGGGCTCTGTCACTTGTGATTTGTGATCCTGGGCCATTACTTCATCTCTCTGAGCTTAAAGGATGTGTTAGGCTGTGTTCCACTAAAACCAAAGACAAGGATTTAAGTATAGGTAAGGTATTTAGAAGGTGACCCCAGGAAGCCGTGGTCAGAGAGTGGGAAAGTGAGACAGGAATGAGAAGAAAACCAATGAAAGTTTGTCATGGAGCAGGTGGCCACTCTGTGGAGCTCAGCTCCTCTGTGGATCTCTGGGAGACAGTGTGGAACATGCCTCAGGGTTGCCCCACCTGAAGGGTGAAGAAATGGATACATTTCTTCCAACGTCCATCCATCCTTGGTCAGGAACGCTCCCAGGAGCATTAGCTTCCCAGCATTTCTGACCATCCCCATGCATTGGCTGAGAATTGCTGCAAAAATTGAATGGGCTTATGGGTCTGGACAAAAGGAAACTATCAAGAAGAGACAACCCACAGAATGGGAGAATATATTTCCCATCGGCCAAGAGATTAATAACCAGAATATAAACGGAACTCAAACAACTCAATAGGAAAAAATGTTAATAATCTGATTTTAAAATGGGCAAAAGATCGGAATTCACATTTCAGAAGGCTCACATGGCCTTGAGTCCAGAAACCAGTTTCTGTCAGCACAGTGAAGATGGGTGCATCCAAGTTGGTAATTTACAATGGGTAATAACTATCATAGGAAAAGAACCCTTATGACTAATAGCAGTCACATTACTTGAAAGCCAAGTCAGAATCAGAGGTTTGTCTGAGAAACACGGATAAGGGAAGTTAGAGGACTCAAGTGTCTGACAGCTAGAAGCTTAAGTCCATCAGCAATAGGTGTGAGTCCTGCTTGCTCCTACCCACAGGACAGTGACATCTAAAGGCACTGGCCAAGGCTTCCTCTTTTTGGGAACAACACCTGGACATACTCTCCTACTCATCCAACCTTTATCCCCAGGACTCAACTTTTCTTAAATTCTGTGGCTGGCCATGCCTCTCCTGTTTTTCGACTTGTTTCTGTGTGTAAGAAACTTTCTGCTTCCAATCAGGATACAGTAAAAGTGGAAGGATGGGGAGCCTATCTGTCTCACTAAGATGACTTTCAGGATCTCTGCTATATCCTTGATAAGGATACTTGACAAATTTAGGTCTTCAAGAGGACTTTTCTTTCTCTTAACTCCCAATGTATCAGTACTGGCAACAGGACACAAATAACCTGACGCATAGTAAGTGCATGATAAATGTCCATTTAACAACAAACATCTAATCTGATGATATGTGGGCAAAAGACACAGTCCTTGACCTCAAGGAGCTCATGATCTAAAGGAGATGAGAAACAACTACTCTGTATACTAAGGGCTGCGATGGGGTGAAGCTGGAGTGTCACAGGAGCACGGAAGAGAGGTATGTTGTCAGAGAAGGCCCTGAGGAGACAACAAAGCTGTTACAAATGATAAGGAGAAGACTCACCAAAAAAAAAAAAAAGGTAGGGAGGATTATTCCCAGCGGAAAACAGCATGACACCCTTGAAAAATTACCAGTGATTCACTCTGAGTGTATGAGATTGGAGGTGGGAGTCAGGGTACTGGGGGAGTGGAGAGCTATGAACCTTTGTGCTAGGTGGAATTAAGGGGTCCCTCTGCAGGCTTTGTGCTTTCCCAAGCCCCTTTCTCCACTGGCACTGCAGCCCCTTGCATTAGTCTGTTTTCATGCTGCTGATAATGACATACCTGAGACTGGGCAATTTACAAAAGAAAGAGGTTTAATTGGACTTACAGTTCCACATGGCTGGGGAACCTCACAATCATGGTGGAAAGCAAGGAGGAGCATGCCACATCTTACATGGATGGCAGCAAGCAAAAAGAGAGCTTGTGCATGGCCGGGCGTGGTGGCTCACGCCTGTAATCCCAGCACTTTGGGAGGCCGAGGCGGGCAGATCATAAGGTCAGGAGTTCGAGACCAGCCTGACCAACATGGTGAAACCCCGTCTTAAAAAAAAAAAAAAGAGAGAGAGCTTGTACAGGAAAACTCTCTCTTTTACTAACCATCAGATCTCATGAGACTTAGTAGCATGAGAATAACATGGGAAAGACCCTCCCCCCCCCATGATTCAGTTACCTCCCACTGGGTCCCTCTCACAACACAGGGGAATTCAAGATGAGATTTGGGTGGGGACACAGCCAAACCATATCACCCCTTATGCCTGCTGGATGCCTCTGTGTACCGTATCATGAAGGACGCACGTCATGGTCCAGGAAGTTGGGATTTTGTTTGGCAAACACTTGGAATCCAGAGGATTAGAAGGGTTTAAATTAAGAATTTGACAAGCTCAGGACTATGTTGTAGAAAGAATGCTCCAAAGGCAATGAGATTCTTGATTTTTGAGGAGTGACAGAGAAGGCTGGGAGACCTGTGGGAGGACACACCAAGGATGAGTAGAGAGGCACAAGGCGGAGAGGCAGAGGATGGAGGATGGCTTTGACAAATCCACAGAGGGTGAATTGGACAGAATTTTCTTACCAGCTGAATATTAGAGAAGAGAGGATAAGGACAGGATGATGGCTGGATTTTGAAGCTAAGAGAGAGTGAGTCAGGAGAGGTAGATTTGGAAGTTGATTACAGGAAGAGAGGGAAGCTGAATCCATGAGAGTCAAGCGTAAAGAGGACCAAGAATAAAATGTCAGGGAACCCTGATATGAGACAGGAAGAAATGTACTGGAGTGGGGAGGAAGCTGAACAAACGTCTCTCTTTTCTTTTCTCTATTGAGTAGAAGGTGGAGGTATCTATGGAGGGCAGGTCATGTGATGGGGGGGACTTAGGGAGAATGAGGAGGACAAACCAGACAGAGAGATTTAGACAGGAAAGACAGAAAATGTTTTTTATTGTAGAGTTTGAGATATGTAGGAACCTTCCCAAGGCAGGGAAGGGCTCCTCTTCCCAGGGCCTAAGGACAGTGTGAGAATGTCACTGACTGAGGGGATCTGCTTTGATAAGTCTGGGCATAGGTCAACTTTTAACATCCTGTGGATTTTTCTCTCATTTAACACATAACTTTTTGATAACAGAAATTCTATGAACACTGAATTTTTGTTGAAATTTTGAGTGTACATTTTTTAAAACAGTCCCATGATCATTTAAAAATGATTTTCCCTAATCTACTGGTTGTGCAAATTTGAAATTTTTCATGATTAGATTTGCATGAAAGGAAAGGCACCTGGAGAGCATGGCCCAAGCCTCCACTGTGCTCTGCAAATCTGCCAAATTCATCCTTTCAGTATGGCAGGACCCAGACAGTCTAAAGATTCATCTTTGTATCCTGAGTGCTGGATCCTGAAGAACTAGCCTAGCCAGGGTCACCGGGTTCACTGTGAGCTCAAGCACACTATGCAGTGTGTACCAAGAAATTGTGGAGGTCAGCACTACAGCCAGGGCCCACCATTGTTCTGGCCTCATGGTTCAATGGACAGGCTAATGTGGCCTGTTCAGCAGGGTAGGGCATGAACAATAGGAATAAATCTCTGCCTGCTGTGTCCCAGAAGGCAAAGTGCTGGCAGGATTTCCTCTGAAAGCTAATCAATTCCAGAACCACTCAACCAGAGTGCTGAGACTTGCAGAGGGGCGCACTGGTGCTGGGGAAATAGGACCAAAGTGAAAGGAAATGAGATCGTTTAGCTGAGATAAGGGAAGACCAAGTGAGCAGCACAGGTCTGGCAGAAACAGAATGAGATTAACTTCCTCTTGCTGTGCAATCAGCTACCCCCTCAGCTGCTCAGAGCTCTCTGGCTCTCCTGTACTCCCCACCACTACCTGCCTTCCCCTCTTCAACCTCCTCCCCTCCACTTACTCCCAGAAATGACCCTGTAAAATCATTGATCATTAAAGCAGAGAGGGGCTGGAGAGACAACCAGCCCTCCAGTTCCCAATCTGTTTACCACAAGGGACTCCTCTTAGACCTCCTCCTTCCAGAGATTCCGTATCTTAAGAACAGCTGCCTTTATTCAATACTGGCTCCTTTGGATCATTCACTGGGCTAAGAATTTTTCTCTTATTATCTCATCTAATGGCAAGAAGTAGTTATAACTACCTCTATTTTACATGCGAGAAATCTAAAACTAAGAGAAGTGTGTTTGCCCCAAATCCTGCCACCAGAAAGTTGGAGAAGTAGAATTCGACCTAGGTCTGTATGGTTTCAAGGCCCTGCATGCTTCCAGCATTTAAGAAATCGTTCAGGCGCTCAGCAATTATACTCTTAGGTATATACCCAAAAGAAATGAAAATACATGTCCACATAAAAAGTTATACACAGTCTGGGCACAGTGGCTCATGCCTATAATCCCAGCACTTTGGTAGGCCAAGGCAGGAGGATTACTTGATGCCAGGAGTTCAAGACTGTAGTGTGCCATGATACTGCCACTGCACTGCAGCCTGGGCAAAAGAGTGGGACTCTGTTTGTAAAAAAAATCAGCCAGGCCTGGTGGCTCACGCCTGTAACGCCAGCACTTTCGGAGGCCGAAGCAGGGGGATCACAAGGTCAGGAGATCAAGACCATCCTGGCTAATACGGTGAAATCCTGCCTCTACTAAAAATACAAAAAATTAGCCATGGTGACATGCACCTGTAGTCCTAGCTACTCGGAAGGCTGGGGCAGAAGAATCACTTGAACCCGGGAGGCGAAGGTTGCAGTGAGCCGAGATCGCACCACTGCACTCCAGCCTAGGTGACAGAGCAAGATTCTCTGTGTTGAACAATGAGAACACATGGACACAGGGAGGGGAGTATCACATACTGGGGTCTGTGGGGGGGAAATAGGGGAGGGACAGCGAGGGGTGGGGAGTTGGGGAGGGATAATATGGGGAGAAATGCCAGATATAGGTGATGGGGAGGAAGGCAGCAAACCACACTGCCATGTGTACCTACGCAACCATCTTACATGTTCTTCACATGTACCCCAAAACCTAAAATGCCATTGAAAATAAATAAATAATAAATAAAGGCCTTTTATAGATATATCAAACCTAAAAAATTAAAAAAAAAATTAAAAAAGAAAGAAAGAGGAGTTTGAGACAAGCCTGGGCAACATGGCAAAACCCAGTCTCTATATTTTTTTTAATAATTTTTCCTTCCTTTTTTTTTTTTTGGAAGATAAAATCTCACTCTGTTGCCCAGGCTGGAGTGCAGCGGTGTGACCTTGGCTCACTGCGACCTCTGCCTCCCAGGCTCAAGCGAGTCCCCTGCCTCAGCCTCCTGAGTAGCTGGGATTACAGGCGTACACCACCATGCTCAGCTAATTTTGTATTTTTGGTGGGGATGGGGTTTCTCCATGTTGGTCAGGCTGGTCTCAAACTCCTGACCTCAGGTGATCCGCCTACCTCGGCCTCCCAAAGTGCTAGGATTACAGGCATAAGCCACCTTGGCCAGCCTTTTATAATATTTTAAAAAACAATAATAGTAAAATAAAAATAAAATAGAAAACTGGATGAAAGTAATCACCAGACACTGGAAATCTGAAAGTTTCCTATAGTGAAGGCTTCCCAGAGACAAAGAACATTTTAATAAGGTGTTGAACAATCAAAGACACAAAAGTGAGAAATAAGTAAGACGCTCATGAGCCAGGAGTTAATGTGAGCTGTGAAGACAGGAAAGTCCAGGGCAGAAAGCACAAAGAAACACAGGCAGAAAGAAGCTAGGAGTGATGCAAGACTCCCAACCATGGGCTGCAATCCACAGGAAAGCTGGCGCTACACCCTGGAGAATGCTTAATATGGTATAATACAACCACTGAGGTTTTCTTTTTCACATGCCAAGGCGAAGACACAAGAATATAAGGATAACAGAAAGAATAATCAGTATCAAAAAGTAAAATACAATACCATGTGGAAAAGGAGACATGGGGAAATCCACAAAAATCACTGGAAACAAAATTTATAAACCGTTCCCTACAGGCACTCAGGCAACACTTTCATCAGGAAGAAAGATTCATGCTGGGACCCACAGGTGCCCACACCATCTCAGGCAATTCTTGTCTGAACTACCTATGATACAGTCTGGCATTTTCTATTTCTTTTTTTAATGCTGGTGGGCACTATTCATTAAGCTTTCTTTTTTCTTTGAAAAACAAAAAATTGTCCATGTTCTGCTGATTTAAGCTGATTTAATAACACTCTCCCAGAGCAAACTGCAGTGACTTGGTGTACACTAATCTTACCACTGAGTGACTATCTCTAACAAATACATTTTACTGTGCAATACCCTATGCTCATAAAAGTCGTCCCTCCCCTACGTCAAATGTTGTCTCACTGATGCCAAAGCCTCACTCAACACTCTTCTTTACTGGAAAAACATCATTCAACAAGTATCCAAGTATCCACTATGTGCCAGGAACTGTGCCAGGTTCACAGGTCGCCTCACCCCAATACAAACCCAGCTCTGCCACCAGATTTGTAACCTACTGCAGTACTGCCCCAACAGATCACACAAACATAGCAGTTTCAAACAATACAAATGTATTACAAGCCCAGGTGAACTCAACTGGGTCCCCTGCTTAAGGTTTCTGAAGGCTAAATCAAGGCGTTGGCAGAGTTGCATTCCCTACTGGCAGTTCATTGGGGTTGTTGGCCAAAACCAGGCCCTTGCAAGTATAAGATCAGTCCCTTGCAAACTCAGTCCCTTGAAATTGTAGGACTGAGGTACCCATTTCCTTATCGGCTGTCAGGTGGGATTCAATCTTTGCTCCTAGCTACCCACATTCCATTCTCATGCTTTCCATGTGGCCCCTCCGAGCAACGACATTTCACATTTCTCTTGTTTCAAATGTATCTGACTCCAGCCTGAGAAAGTTCTCTGTTTTTAAGGGTTCATGTGAGCAGTCCGGGCCCACTCAGACAATCTAGCTAATCTTCCTATCCTGTGATCTGTAACCTTAATTACATCTGTGAAATCTCTTTCACCATGTAACATCACTTAGTCCCAGCTTCCAGTGAACATCTTTGGGGGAGTCAGTCTGCCTGTCACCACCATCTGCTACAAGAAGTTGGGCAAGTCATTTTACCACCAAAACCTATTTCTTCAACTACAAAAATCATGAAATCATCAGTTGATAATAAAGCCATCAACCTCAAAGTGTTGTTGTGCATATTCAATAATACAGCTATATTTAGTTGAGTGCCTGCTACATGCTGGAAACTCTGGCATTGAATAGAGCCCAGGAAGCTACTTCCAGAAGAATATCATCAAAGCTAGCACTACTCATAGACCAACCATTGCCTGTCCGTGGTTAAGCACAGAAGTTAAAATGTTTACAGCAATTTCAAAAAGCAATTTTATATACGTTGAATCTAATAATTTTTTTTTTAGACAGGGTCTCTGTCACCCAGACTGGAGTGCAGTGGCATGATCTTGGCTTACTGCAACCTCTGCCTTAGGGACTCAAGCGATTCTCCCACCTCAGCCTCCTGAGTAGCTGGGACTGCAGGCACACCACCAAGCCCAGAAAATTTTTATATTTTTTTTTTGATAAAGACAGGGTTTCACCATGTTTGCCAGGCTGGGCTTAAATTCCTGACCTCAAACGATCTGCCCACCTCGGACTCCCAAAGTGTTGGGATTACAGGCATGAGCCACTACGCCCAGCCTGAATCTAATAACCTTTTAAATGGGATTAGCATTTTGTCTTTTTTCATTTCATTGCTCTGAAAATTCATTTTTATTGATTTTATAAAAGTCTCAGTCCAGCCAGGTGTGTTGGCTCACGCCTATAATCCCAGCACTTTGGGAGGCCAAGATGGGCAGATCAACTGAGGTCAGGAGTTTGAGACCAGCCTGCCCAAAAAGGCGAAACCCAACTCTACTAAAAATACAAAAAATTAGCCAGGTATGGTGGAGGGCACCTATAATCCCAGCTACTCAGGAGGCTGAGGCAGGAGAATCACTCGAACTCTACAAAGGCTTGAAACAACCCATGAAAGCTTGACCCAGACTCTGGGTCTATCCCATAGTCTTGGTGGCCTATCCGTCAAATCACACAAAACTAACAAAAGTAACTTTAAAAAACAAAATCAAAATCACCTTCTCAACTGTAAAGGGTGTTGGACTTGGGGATGAACAGGAGTGATGGAGATACTCCAAGCTGGAGGTACTTCCCCCAGGGCCTTCTTTAAAGAGGGAGAAGAGAGAGCAGGTGTCTTTCCTCGAAAAACAGAGGATATCCCCTTGCCTTTTTATTTCCACCAAAATCAAGTGAACAGAATAACTCAAGACAGCTACTTAAAGAAAAGTGAGAGGAGGGGGGCAGTTCGTGAAACTGAACAAAGATCCAGTATTTGCACTCCTTGGTATTTACCCAATGAGTTGAAAACTCATGTCCACACAAAAGCCTTGCCAAAACTCGGAAGCGGGCCGGGCACAGCGGCTCACGCCTGTAAACCCACCACTTTGGAGGGCCGAGGCGGGCGGATCACCTGAGGTCAGGAGTTGGGGACCAGCCTGGCCAACATGGTGAAGCCCCGTCTCTATTAAAAATACAAAAATTAGCCAGGCGTGGTAGCGCTTCCCTGTAGTCTCACTACTCGGGAGGCTGAGTCAGGAGAATCGCTTGAGGCTGGGAGGCGGAGGTTGCACTGAGCCGAGATCACCACTGCACTCCAGCCTGAGTGACAAAGTGAGACTCCATCTTAAAGGGAAAAAAAAAAAAAAAACTTGGAAGTAACCAAGCTCTGCTTCAGTAGATGGATAAACTGTGGTACATCCAGACAGTGGAATATTAATTAGTGCTAAAAGGAAAGAAGCTATGGAATCATGGAAAGGCATGGAGGAATCTCAAATGCATAACTAAGTGTCAGAAGCCCAACAAAAAGGCTACACATACTGTGTGACTCCAAATAGATGAATTTGGATATGGAATGATGAATATGGATATGGAATGAATATGGAAAAGCAAAATGGTGGAGACAGTAGAAGGATCAGTGGTTTCCACGTGGTGCAGGGAAAGGGAGGCACGAGCAGGTGCGGCCGAGAGAATCTGTAGGGCCGTGAACTCCTCTGTATGCGTGACGTTAGACGTTTGTCCAAACCCACAGAGCACACAGTAAGTACCGGCGTGAGCCCTCCTGTAACAATGGCCTCCGGTGCACATAGCGTCGCACATGCTCACAGGGGAAACTGTGGGAGGGAAGTGGCCTATGGGACCTCTGCCCCCCGCTCCATTCTTCTGGAAACCTAAGAGTGCCTCAAAAACGACTCTTAATTTCAACATTAAGAACTAAAAGAAAAACAAAAAACAACAAAAACACTCCAGCTCAGCTTCCTTGCAGGCACCGCTCCTGGCCGCAGGTTGTGTAGTGACCGCTCGCCCCCGGACGTCAGGGGACCCTGGAGCCCCGCGAGAGGGCACGGGCTCGCGAGAAGAGTCTGTGTGGCCCGAGCCCTCCTCGCCAGGCCTCGCCCGACCGCCCTCGAGTCGCCTCCGCCCCACCCGGGTCCTACCTTCCGAACGCCGCAGCAGGCCGGGCCGGAGCTTGGGCCAGGGCCGGAGCCTGGGCCATAGGACCCGCGCCAGGGGCCACGACCTGGCGCTGCACCTCCTCTCTGGCCACCTGGGCAGGGAAGGCCGGGGGCGTGCCCAGCAGCTCCACATTGGTCACTGTCTTGCCGATGGTGAACTAGTCATTGATCTGCTGGAGGTGAGATTGTGCAGCATCTTCGACGCCCGGACGCCACCGCCCCTCAACCGCGGGGTGTCCGCGGCGGGAACAGGCGACTGCCGCACCGCGCCCTCGAAGCCCCGCCCCCGCATGAGGCCTCCCAATCAGAACGCGCCGCGCGCCGTTAGAGGCGGGCTCCGGCCCGGTGCGTGCCACCCGCGCTGCCTCGGCCTCGTGCCGCCGGCCCCGCCCCACCGCGCTAGGCCTGCCGGGAGCAGCTGCTCGGAGCGAGCCCGGCATGAGCCTTTCTAGAACCGGGGGGAAGGCTTGACCCCCGCGGCTGGCCCGGGAATCTATTTGACCGGATTCTGGGAGCAGCCCCTGAGTGTACACAAAAATGGCCTCTGGGCATTCTCTGTCCTCCCCCTTTAGAGGCTGCTACCTCGTAGGTTTGTACGCTTCGTGTGGACCAGGGCCCTACAGGCGTTTCTCCAGCACCTCAGTGTCGGGAGTTGGAAGGCAAACAGAGAGGGGATTCCCGTTCGCGGGGCGGAGGCACCAGGACATCCTTGCACCTAATATCGGGGGAGAGGGGCAAGAAGAAGGTCAGGAAGGTCTTGGAGAAAATGGCATCAGGTGGACCCCTGCAGGATAACCAGGAGTGAGACGGGCCAAGGGGGACCCAGGATTACAGGGGCGGCCAGGCGGCCCTGATGGCTGAGGGGAGGGTCCAGGAGAATTTTGGGGAGCTGCATCGTAACTGAACTCATCTTCCTGCCTAAACCTGCGTCTCAGGTGGCAGTGTCAGAGACACAGCTGGACACACTCAGGTGCGGACAGGAAGTCCAGTCGAGTACATGGTCAGAAGATACAGGCTGAGCTGGCCCCGGCCAAGCTCTAGAAGAGTGAGGGTGGAGAACGGAGCCCTAGCAAACTCCCCGAAAGAAGGAGCAGACGGAAGAAATCCAGCAAAGGATGCACAGGAAGGCAGCCATGTGTGCACGGGAAGGGAGGGTCAGAAGAGAGACATGGTCACCTGCCCGGGGTATGTCCCCTCATTGCCCAGGGCAGGAGCTATCTGGCCCGTGTGGGAAGATAGATATGTTCACATGGGAAGAGCCATGTGATCACATACAGAGACAGGATCGCGAGCATGGCATTAATCAGCAGTGTGAAGCCTGAGCAGTGAAGAACTAGAAAATACCCCGTACAGTGGCAAGTAAGAGGGCGGCTTGAGAACTGTGTAGACAGCAGTCAGCGAGGTAGGCTGAGCTATTGGTGTCTCAAAAAATGAACCCGTAATCATACTAAGCCGGGTGTTCTGGACCTCATATTAAGATTTTGCCAAATACAACAGCTTCCAAAAAGTGCCTCAGCACACTTTGCCAGGTAGAAATAACTTGTTTTCATTTTTCTTTTTTTTTTTTTAACCAGTACTTTTATTCCATTCACTGAATTATTGACATAAAACTTCTAATATTTTACTAACTATAGATCATTTAATATTATAAAAAGTAACAAAGTAAACAAATTTATGGCTACAAAAAAAAATCAAAATCGCCAAAAGGTGAAAACAGCTCAAATGTCTATCAACTGATAAATGGATAAACAAAATGTGGACTTTCCATACAATGGAATATTATTTGGTCACAAAAGGGAGTGAAGCAACAACATGCCACAGCATCTATGAACCTTGAAATCATTTTGCTAAGTGAAAGCAACCAGTCACAAAAGACCATGTGTTTTATAAATTCATTACATGAAAGGTCCAGAATAGGTAAATACATAGATACAGAAAATAGATTCGGAAATCTACAGAAAGTAGTTCTTCAGGACTGAGGGGTTAGGGAGATAGATAAGGCAGTGATCCCTAAAGGGTACTGGGTTTCTTTTCGAGGTGATGAATATTTTCTAAAATTGCCTGTCATCAGGCCGGGCACGATGGCTCACACCTATAATCCCAGCACTTTGGGAGGCCCAGGCAGGCAGATCACAAAGTCAGGAAATCAAGACCAACCTGGCCAACATGGTGAAACCCCCATCTCTACTGAAATACAAAAAAATTAGCCAGGCGTGCTGGCTTGTGCCTGTAGTCCCAGCTACTCGGGAGGGTAAGGCAGGGAAATCACTTGAATCCGGGAGGCAGAGGTTGCGGTGAGCCAAGATTGCAGCACTGCATTCCAGCCTGAGTGACAGAGTGAGAGTCCATCAAAAACTAAGTAAATAAATTAAACTGCCTGTGGTCATGATTACATACACACAATGGTAAGTATACTAAAAACCACTGTGTTGTATGCTTTAAACAGGTGGATTTATGACATGCGAATTATATCTTAATCAAGTTATTTAAAAAGAAATAGCTCATTCTGTGATGGACAAGTTACCATGGTTCTGTCTTGAAAGTTGAGAAGCAGAAGTTGCATGGTCCAGTGGAAAGAATGAGAGTTTTGGAACCAGTGACCTCAGACAAGCTGTTTAGCCTCTTTGAGCCCCAGTTCCTCATCTGTAAACTGGGATTAGTAAGTCCCTCTCAATATTATAGCATATGGGGAAGCCCCAGCCTCTCCAGTTCTAAAATTGCCTGACTTTGAAGTTTGAGGCTTGAAGGAAGAGGTAAAGGTGTGAGGTGTCTGTGGACAGAAAAGTTTCTTTTTCACTGAAGTCACACCGATGAAGGATTCTTCTGTCCTGGGTGTGTGCCAGAAGCTGATCACCCAAAGCTCAGTGATTAGCTTCCCTCTGTCTCCTGAGGAACCTCAGAAAAGAGAGACAAAAATAAGGGGGACTTGTGTGAACTCTAGGGACAAGTCTGCTGGCCATGGAAACTGCTGGGAGCTGGAACCATGGGAGCTTATGGGAGAGCGAAGAAAAGGCTGAACTCCTATGATAACAAAAATATGGCTCTTTTTCAAGGTAGTAGGATGGGTTGGGCCATTCTAATATATTTCTTCCCTTTATGAGGCATCTGCCAAAAATGCAGAGATGCTTTTGTGAAAACAAGTAGGGGATAGAAACAGGCATTTAAAAAGCTGGACAAGGCTGGGTGCAGTGGCTCGTGCCTGTAATCTCAGCACTTTGGGAGGCCAAGGTGGGCAGATCACAAGGTTAGGAGATCAAGACCATCCTGGCCAACATGGTGAAACCCTGTCTCTATTAAAATACAAAAAAAAAAAAAAATTAGCAGGGCATGATAATACCTATGTAGTCCCAGCTACTTGGGAGTGGGTGCCTGTGTAGTCCCAGCTACTTGGGAGGCTAAGGCAGAGGAACTGCTTGAACCAGGGTGGTGGAGGTTGCAATGAGCCGAGATCGTACCACTGCACTCCAGCTTGGCAATAGAGCAAGACTCCGTCTTAAAAAAAAAAAAAAAAAAAAAAAAACAGATATAGTTTGGGGGTGGATCCAAGATGGCTGAATAGGAACAGCTCTGGAGTGCGGTTCCCAGCGAGAACAACCCAGAGAGTAAGTGAACACTGCATTTCCAAACAAGTTATTACTGCCCACAGACCAGGAGATTCCCGGGCTGAAAAGTGCCACAAGTTTTCAGCACAGCTGTTTCAGCTGGTGCAGTGGGTCTCTGCATAAAAACTCACACAAATCTGGGCGGCCATTTCAACTGGCACCTAGAACACCTGGGAGACAGAGTCACCTGTTCAACTGAAAAAAAGAGGACAGAAAGAGGGATCCAAGTGATTTGGCTCGGTGAATCCCACCCCCGCAAAAACCAGCAATCTGAAATGCTCTGGATTGAGAATTTCACAGCAAGCGCAGCTGAACCTGGGATGGTCCAGCTCTGTTGGGGTAAGGGCATCTGCCATTACCGAGGCAGTCTGTCACTACCGAAGCAGTTTGCCATTGCAGAGGCAGTCCACCATTACTGAGGCAGACCGCCATTACCGAGGCAGTTCTAACTATACTTCTATAAACAAAATGGCAAGGAAGTTCACACAGCAGCTGGGCAGAGCCCACAACAGCTCAGCAATGCCTCTGCTGGCAGACTGTGACTAGGCTACCTCCTTGCTGGGCAGGGCAGCTCTGGAAAAAGGCAGCAGCACATCAGGAACTTATAAATAAAGCCCCACCTTCCCAGACAGAGCACCTGGGAAAAAAGGCAATTATGAGTTCCACTGCAGCAGACTTAAACGTATCTCCCAGCAGCTCTGAACAGAGCAGCTCAGCGCTTGAGCTCCTATAAGGGACAGACTGACTCCTCAAGCTGCTCCTTGACCCCTGTAGATCTAAAGAGTCATCTCATAAAGGAGAGTTCAAGCTGAATTCCAGTGTGTATCCTTCTGGGACAAAGACAACAGAAGAAGAAACTGGCAGCAACTGTTATTGTCCTGCAGCCACCACAGATGACCCCCAGGCATGTAGGGTCTGGAGTGGACCTCCAGCAGTCCTACAGCAGAGGGGCTTGACTGTTGGAAAACTAAAAAACAAAAAAAAGCTTCATCATCAACAAAAAGGACGTCCACTCAGAGACCCCATCCGAAAGTCACCAACTACAAAGACCACAGGTAGATAAATCGACAAAGATGGGAAGAAACCAGCACAATAAGGATGAAAACACCCAAAACCAGAATGCCTTTCCTCCTCCAAGGGATCACAACTCATAACCAGCAAAGGAACAAAGCTGGCTGGAGAATGAGTCTGATGAATTGACAGAAACAGGCTTCAGAAGGTGGGTAATAACAAACTTCTCTGAGCTAAAAGTACATGTTCTAACCCAATGCAGAGAAACTAAGAACCTTGAAAAAAGGTTTGATGAAATGCTAAGAAGAATATACATCTTAGAGAATGATATAAATGACTAATGGAGCTGAAAAACACAACATGAGAACTTCATGAAGCATACAAAAGTTTCAATAGCCGAATCGACCAAGCAGAAGAAAGGATATCAGAGATTGAAGATCAACTCAATGAAATAAGAAAGCAAGATTAGAGAAAAAAGAGTGAAAAGAAATGAACAAAGCCTCCAAGAAATATGGGATTATGTGAAAAGACCTACTCTACGTTTGATAGGTGTACCAAATGTGACAGAGAGAATGAATCCAAGCTGAAAAACACTCTTCAGGATATTATCCAGGAGAACTTCCCCAAACTAGCAAGGCAGGCCAATATTAAGGTCCAGGAAATACAGATAACTCTACAAAGATATTCCTCAAGAAGAGCAACCCCAAGGCACATAATCGTCAGATTCACCAGGGTTGAAATGAAGGAAAAAATGGTAAGAGCAGCCAGAGAGAAAGGTCGCATTACCCGCAAAGGGAAGCCCACCAGACTCACAGTGGATCTCTCAGCAGAAACCCTACAATTGAGAAGAGAGTGGGGGCCAATATTTAACATCCTTAAAGAAAAGAACTTTCAACCCAGAATTTCATATCCGGTCAAACTAAGCTTCATAAGTGAAGGAGAAATAAAATCCTTCACAAACAAGCAATTGCTGAGAAATTTTGTCACCACTAGGCTGCCTTAAAGAGCTCCTGAAAGAAGCACTAAACATGGAAAGGAACAACCAGTACCAGCCACTCCAAAAATGTACCAAATGGTAAAAAGCATCCACACAATGGAGAAACTGTGTCAACTAATGGGCAAAACAACCAGCTAGAATCAAAATGGCAGGATCAAATTCACACATAACAGTATTAACCTTAAATGTAAATAGGCTAAATGCCCCAATCAAAAGACACAGACTGGCAAATTGGATAAAAAGTCAAAACCCATCAATTTGCTGTATCCAGGAAACCCATCTCACTTGCAAAGACACACATAGGCTCAAAATAAAGGGATGGAGGAAGGTTTACCAAGCAAATGGAGAGCAAGAAAAAAAAAGCAGTAGTTGTAATCCTAGTCTCTGATAAAATAGACTTTAAACCAACAAAGATCAAAAGAGACAAAGTAGGGCATTACATAATGGTAAAACAATCAATGCAACAAGAAGAGCTAATGATCCTAAATATATACACAACCAATACAGGAGCACCCAGATACATAGAGCAAGCTCTTAATGACCTAAAAAGAGACTTATACTCCCACACAATAATAGTGGGAGACTTTAACACTCCACTGTCAATATTAATCAACAAGATAGAAAATTAACAAGGATATCCAGTACTTGCACTCAGATCTGGACCAAGCAAACCTAATAGACATATGCAGAACCCTCCACCCCAAATCCACAGAATGTATATTCTCAGCACCATATCACACCTACTCTAAAATTGACCACATAATTGGAAGTAAATCACTCCTCAGCAAATGCAAAAGAATAGAAATCATAATAAACAGTCTCTCAGACCACAGTGCAATCAAATTAGAGCTCAGGATTAAGAAACTAACTCAGAACCACACAACTTCTTGGAAACTGAACAACTGGCTCTTGAATGTTGACTGGAAAACAATTAATGAAATGAAGGCAGAAATAAAGATGTTCTTTGAAACCAATGAGAATGAAGACACAACGTACCAGAATCTATGGGACACATTTAAAGAAGTGTCTAGAGGAAAATTTATAGCAATAAATGCCCGCATGCGAAACAAGGAAAGATCTAAAATCTACACCCTATCATCAAAATTGAAAGAGCTAGAGGAGCAAGATCAAAAAACTCAAAAACTAGCAGAAGACAAGAAATAACTAAGATCAAAGCAGAACTGAAGGAGATGAGACACAAAAAAAAAACCCTTCAAAATATCAATAAATCCAGGAGCTGGCTTTTTGAAAAGACCAACAATATAGACAGACCACTAGCCAGATTAATAAAAAAGAGAGAAGAATCAAACAGATGCAATAAAAAGGATAAGGAGGATATCACCACTGATTCCACAGAAATACAAAGTACCATTAGAGATTACTAGAAACAACTCTAGGCACACAAACCAGTAAACCTGGAAGATTTACTGGTTAAATTCCTGGACACTTGCACCCTCCCAAGCCTAAACCAGGAAGAAGTCGAAACCCTGAACAGACCAATAACAAGGGCTTAAGTTGAGGCAGTAATTAATAGCCTACCAACCAAAAAAAAAGCCCAGGTCCAGATGGCTTCACAGACAAATTCTACCACACATACAAAGAGGAGTTGGTACCACTCCTTCTGAAACTATTCCAAACAATCCAAAAAGAGGGAATCATTCCCAAATCATTTTATGAGACCAGCATCATCCTGATACCAAAACCCGGCAGAGACTGAACTAAAAAAGAAAACTTCAGGCCAATATCCATGACGAACATTGATGCAAAAGTCTTCAATAAAATACTGGCAAACCTATTGCAACAGCACATCAAAAACCTTGTCCATCACGATCAAATAGGCTTCATCCCAGGGATGCAAGGCTGGTTCAACATTCGCAAGTCTATAAACATAATCCACCACATAAACAGAACCAAAGACAAAAACCACACGATCATCAAAAGATGCAGAGAAGGCCTTCAACAAAATTAAACAGGGCTTTATGCTAAAAACTCTCAATAAACTAGGTATGGATGGAACGTATCTCAAAATAATAAAAGCTATTTATGACAAACCCACAGCCAATATCATATTGAATGGGCAAAAACTGGAAGCATTCCCTTTGAAATCTGGCACTAGACAAGGATGCCCTCTCTCACCACTCCTATTCAATATAGTATTGGAAGTTCTAGCCAAAACCATCAGGGAAGAAAAAGAAATAAAGTGTATTCAATTAGGAAAGGAGGAAGTCAAATTATCTCTATTTGCAGATGACATGATTGCATATTTAGAAGACCCCATTGTCTCAGCCCCAAATCTCCTGAAACTGATAAGGAAATTCAGCAAAGTCTCAGGATGCAAAATCCATGTGCAGAAATCACAAGCATTCCTATATACCAATAACAGACTAAAAGAGAACCAAATCAAGAGTGAACTCCCATTCGCAATTGCTACAAAGAGAATAAAATACCTAGGAATACAATTAACAAAGGATGTAAAGGACCTCTTCAAGGAGCACTACAAACCACTGCTCAAGGAAATAAGAGAGGACAGAAACAGATGGAAAAACATTCCATGCTCTTGGTTAGGAAGAATCAATATTTTGAAAATGGCCATACTGCCCAAAGAAATTTACAGATTCAGTGCTATCCCCATCAAGCTACCTATGACCCTCTTCACAGAACTGGAAAAAACCACCTTAAATTTCATATGGAACCAAAAGACAGCCCACATAGCCAAGACAATCCTAAGCAAAAAGAACAAAGCTGGAAGCATCATGCTACCTGACTTCAAACTATACTACAAGGCTACAGTAATCAAAACAGCTTGGTACTGGTACCAAAACAGAGATAGACCAATGGAACACGACAGAGGCCTCAGAGGCAACACCACACATCTACAACCATCTGATCTTTGACAAACCTGACAAAACAAGCAATGGGGAAAGGAGTCCCTGTTTAATAAATGGTGTTGGGAAAACTGGCTAGCCATGTGTAGAAAGCAGAAACTGGACCCCTTTCTGACACCTTACACTAAAATTAACTCCAGATGGATTAAAGATTTAAACATAAGACCTAACACCATAAAAACCCTAGAAGAAAACCTAGGCAAAACCATTCAGGACATAGGCACAGGCAAGGACTTCATGACTAAAACACCAAAAGCATTGGCAACAAAAGTCAAAATAGACAAATGGGATCTAATTAAACTTCAGAGCTCTGTACAGCAAAAGAAACAATCGTTAGAGTGAACCGGCAACCAACAGAATGGGAAAGGGCTAATATCCAGAATCTACAAAGAACTAAAACAGATTTACCAGAAAAAAGCAAACAAACCCATTCAAAAGTGGGTGAAGGACGTGAACAGACACTTTTTGAAAGAAGACATTTATGAGGCCAGCAAACATAAGAAAAAATGCTCATCATCACTGGTCGTTAGAGAAATACAAATCAAAACCACATTGAGATACCATCTCATTCCAGTTAGAATGGCAATCATTTAAAAATCTGGAGACAACAGATGCTGGAGAGGATGTGGAGAAATAGGATCACTTTTACACCGTTAGTGGGAGTGTAAATTAGTTCAACCATTGTGGAAGACTGTGTGGTGATTCCTCAAGGACCTGGAAATAGAAATTCCATTTGACCCAACAATCCCATTACTGGGTATATAACCAAAGGATTATAAATCATTCTATTACAAAGACACATGCACACGTATGTTCATTGTGGCACTGTTTACAATAGCAAAGACCTGGAACCAACCCAAATGCCCATCAATGATAGAGTGGACAAGGAAAATATGGCACATATACACCATGAAATGCTATGCAGCCATAGAAAACGATGAATTCGTGTTCGTTGTAGGGACATGGATCAATCTAGAAACCATCATTCTCAGCAAACTGACACGAGAACAGAAAAACAAACCCTGCATGTTCTCACTCATAGGTGGGTGTTGAACAATGAGAACTCATGGACACAGGGAGGGAAGCCTCACACCCTGGGGTCTGTTGGGGGGGAATGGGGATGGACAGTGGGGGGTAATGAGGTTGGGGAGGGATAACAGGGAGAAATGCCAGATATAGGTAACAGGGGGATGGAGGCAGCAAACCACATTGTCATGTATGTACCTAAGCAACAATCCTGCATGTTTTGCACATCTTCCCCAGAACCTAAAGTGCAATAAAAAAAAAAGCCACCATAGCCCACAGTTTAAAAAAAAAAACAAAAAAACTAGACAAGTTATTAAAAAAAACCCCACAAAACGGATAATAGAGGTGCTTTAGTACTCAGAATCAATCCTAATATGGCAACCATGGTGGTAAAGAATCAGTGATCCTCATTATTTCATAGATTCCATACTTGCAAATTCACCCACTCCCTCCAATTTCATTGTAATCTCAAAATCACTAATTGTGGTGCTCTTGTGATCTTTTATGGATATTAGCAGAGCAGGGAAAAATTTGAGTCATCCAATGAGTATATTCCCAGCTAAAGTCGAACAAGTGATCTCTCTTCTTGTTTCAGTTCTCATACTGTAAACAAGTGTCCTTTCAGTCTATTTGGTGTCATGCTTTTCTCATTGCTTTGCTCTTTGTTGGCAATTTCACTGTTGAAAACATCCCCAAAATGTAGTGCTGATGGGCTGTCTAGTGTTCCTAAGCATGAGAAGACTGTGACACGCCTTACTGAGATACCTGATAGATCATCTTTCTTCAGGCAGCAGTTACAGTGCTGCTGGCCCTGAGTTCCATGTTAATGAATCAACAACATATATTCAAGAGTCTTTAAACAGAAACACACATGAAAAAAAGTTTATGTATTGATCAGTTGACAAAAACGTGACCAGAGGTTAAAGGAACTTAACCTAGTATTTTATCTAGGATAAATAATTCAGTATTTGCAACACAGTGTTGAGGTGTCTTTAGGGAGTATAACTACAGAAAATAATGAGAATTGACTGTATATGCTGTGTATTTTTCACATGTTATCTAATTTTAATGCCCACAAATTACGTGATATTAGTTTCACAGAAAAGAAAATTGAGGACATACATGCTAAATTATGTGACTTAGAGCTAACATGTGGAAGTGGCAGAATTTGAATCCATTTCTGTCTAACTACCTAAAGAGGAAGAGAACTCTCTAGCCCTTCAACTGGAGAGTTGGTTCTTAGGGAAAGGTGGCCAATCATCCATATCAGAGCTGAGAGAGGGCACAGGGAAAGCTGAGCTTAGTTAAGAACAGTATATATCAGAGAAAAGAGATGAAAGAACTGAGCATAATCCTCCAGCTGTAGTCTGCACTGGTCAGAGTATATACAGCTAAGACAGTGGGAAGAGAGAAATTACCATTAGCACAGAAGAGAGGCACCAAGACAGTAAGGAGTCTAAGAGCCCACACATCAAGAGAGAAAGAATGAGAGGAATAGGCATTGCTCCATGTAGAAATGCCAGCATGGAAACACACCGGAGTCCTCTTTAAACACCTCAAGAGCTGGCCAGGCGTGGTGGCTCATGCTTGTAATCCCAGCACTTTGGGAAGCTGAGGCGGGCAAACCACAAGGTCAAGAGATGAAGACCATCCTGGCCAACATGGTGAAACTCCATCTCTACTAAAAATACAAAAATTAGCCGTACGTGGTGGTGTGTGCCTGTAGTCCCAGTTACTTGGGAGGCTGAGGCAGGAGAATTGCTTGAACTGGGAGGTGGAGGTTGCAGTGAGCCGAGATCGTGCCATTGCACTCCAGCCTGGTGACAGAGCAAGACTCCATCTCAAAAAAAAAAAAAAAAAGAGTTCTAAAGAGCTATCCTATCCTATGAATGAAATCTAGGATTGCAGGTTGAAAGCTTCAGGGATCAGATTTTGGCTCAATCTAAGAAACAATTTCTGATATTCAGAACTGTCCTACAAGCCAAGATTAGAAACTGGTGGTCCACAGCCACATTCACATGCAGGCATATTTTGTTGGTGTGCAGTGTGTATGTGTTTTTTAATGTATTTAACCTTCTATTGGGGAGTGTGCCTGTTTTCACAGCTTGCACCATTCTCTGTGCTCTTAGCCCCATGTCACTCCTGTTTAACTTGCCTGTCCTTGAAGTAGGGTTGTCAGATTTAGCAAACAAAAATACAGAATACAGTTAAATTTGCATTTTAGACAAATGACAATTTCTTAGTGTAAGTATGTCCCATGTAATACTTGGGACATACTTTTACTATATTTATTTTTCTATCCCAATATTTGGAACTTTTAGATGGAAGCCTTTGATGTTGCATTTTGAGAAAGTGAGCTCCATATATGGCAATATTAAGAGACTTGTCTTAGAGAAATTCTTGAGATGGAAACAGGGATAAAATGGTTTAAGGATGTCCTTGCTTTATTTTATTGAGATCCCCTATTTCAGAGCGATATAACCATAAAAGGTAGGGGGAAGATAACTGAATTATCAGGCGCTGTTCTAGGTGTGAGTGACACACCTAGAATGTTCTACCAAAAGAGCTGGGGCTGACAGATAAGGATAGAAAGTGTTTTTGACTTCTAATATCAATTTTTAGTAAAATTTCTTTTAAGCAGAAAGTTGATTGGTGTGCCTGCAGCTGGAGAAAATGATAGCAATCTCTTTCTGGACCAAGACATGAACCAGGAGGCATGCAACACTCCAAAATAATAATCCTGCTTTTATCTGTCAAAAGCCATCTCCTACTTCTCTGAAACTGTGGTTAGTCATCCTGACACTTCTTGTTTTCCTATCCTGCTGCCAGAACTGCTTTTCTAGTTGTTTTGAACAGACTGTGGCCAACTCACCAAAGAACACAACAGCAGTTGATATGAGAAGAGACTGATACTCAGTTATGACAGCCTATTTCTTTGGCACAAAAAAAACAAAAAACAAACAAACAAACAAAAAGAACAGTGGCTCTCTGAGGTCACTTCCAGAAATTGTGCCTCTAAAACTAAGTGTCGGTAGTCCTTGGTCATCAGCTAGTCTTTTAGTGTCCTCCTGCTGGCCTCTGGGGAATTAGGATGTTTGTGTTGGATGAGACTCCAGAGAGCAATTGGCTCAACCCCCTTGTTTTGGAGATAAGGACAGGTAGCTTCGTGGTATGGTAACAAGATCCAGAGCTGATGGCTGCAGTTGGCTCACAGGCCAGAGCTCTTTGCAGCTCAGCAAATGGCTTCTCATTCCTTCTCCATTTGTCGTGTTTCCCTCCCTTACTTACACCCACTTTTTTCAGGCTCTCACTTGAAACAGACAAAATGACAAAAGGGAGGAGAAGATAAAACATGAAGAAACATATTTGGGGGCAAGTATGCACTATACACTATAGAGTATACACAGATGGAATTTAGCAATTCTAATTTGTCCTTTTGGGGAAAGCTCCTAGATGACAGGGGCTTTGCCATCTTATTTACAGATGGGTGCATTCTGCATACCCCCAGGTTCACTTTAATGCTCACTAGATACTCCTAGTCATACTGTTTCCTTTATCATTGTCCTCTTAAAGATTAAATAAAATCTCAGGGGTTACTCAGAGTTAAGTAAAACTTGATAAAACTCCATTTCAACTATTATAATGTAGGGACATTTTTAATATGTCCTTTCTTTACACAAAAAATCTAAACTTAGGGTTGAGAAGTAACTAACACAGCAGTCTTTGGATCTTAAGAACTTTAGGTGGCTTATGGCTCCACTATTTTCAAATAATAACGCTGCTTTCGCTGCTTTTTCTTGATGGATACTCTGTCTCCTCAACTGGACCTTCAGAGGACCCTGTCCTTTCTGCCTTTAAAATTTTTCAGGGGCTTCTACATACACTAGATGCAGAGATCTCTAGCCAATGTGTTGAATGCATGTATTAGAAATAAGAACAATGACTTTGGGAGCAGAAGTAGCCTGGAATGAATCCTGGCTCCTCCATTCACTAACTGGTGAATTCGGCAAATTTTAAATTTCTCTGTTTCCTTATTTATAAAATACAGACGAACTACTTCTCACAGCGTTATGAAGAGAAAATGAAATAATGTAGGCACTCAATAAATGGTAGCAATTATTGCTGTGCCTGTTGAATTAATGCAAAACATAAGCAAAGGAACCACCACATGGCAGTACGATTTTCTAACCTTTTAATGCAATCTCATTTTGTTTGGCACAAAGATCTAGATTGGTAATCTGACAGATGTGTTGCTTTGTGTAACTGCCCACTGTGGCGAGCACTATAGTGCTGGTCCCTAGAAGCATTTAAGGAGAGGCGTTATAGTCAGCAGTGGGATGCATGCCAACTGTTTTATTGATGATGCCTATTTGGACCACAAGGCCAGCCAGCATTTAGGCCCCAGGAAGAATATGGCCCTGTTCATGTCATTACTCCACAATGCGGCGGAAAGACTGGACAGCTGGGGAAGCTGCTCCCCAATCGATGGGCTTCCGGTACTCCTTCTTGTCCAGGAGGTACTGCCTGCCACGGTAGTTGGGTAGCTCATAGAAAATCCAGACACCATCCAACACCTTACAGGAGTGGATCTCTCGCATGTGAAATTGCTCCATGATGGAAGGGCAATCCTCAGTGGTTTCATACATCTGACCATTAAAATCCCCTTTCTCAAAGATCTGAATCTTATACTGGCCTCCACTAGGCTGAAAAGACATAGGAGAAAATGAACAGAAACCATGATGGAAATCACCAGTAGGTCAAGAACTTAGAGAACAGTATTGTTCAGAATGTATCACCTTGAAAGCTAGATGATCTGAACTCCCATCCCACTGTGTACTGACTAAAACAGCTAACTTTCCATGAGAAAAAATTAATTCTTCAAAACACTCAAGAGGCAGAGAGAGCCTGGGTGTGGTGGCTTTGGCCTGTAATCCCAGCACTTTGGGAGGCCAAGGTGGGTGGATCACTAGGTTGGGAGTTCGAGACCAGCCTAGCCAGCATGGTGAAACCCCATCTCTACTAAAAATACAAAACTTAGCCAGGCATGGTGGCAGGCACCTATAATCCCAGCTACTTGGAAAGTTGAGTCAGGAATATCGCTTGAACCTGGGAGGCAGAGGTTACAGTAAGCTGAGATCATGCCACTGCATTCCAGCCTGGACAACAGAGCGACACTTCATCTCAAAAAAAGAAAAAAAAAAAAAAAAAAGAGGCAGAGAGAGCACCCTGGAAATTAGTGTAGTCATTCTTGTAATGAACTCATCTAAGAGTTACTCAGGCTTCAGCAGCCAACAAGCAGCCATTCATTAAGAGGTAGAGAAAACTCAAGAAAATTTTCACCTAAAAGCAAAAGAGAAAGTGAACAGAAGGTGTGGGAAAGAGAGGGAGTGCGCGAATCCCCAGACTCACCAGATGAACAGCTCTGCAGGAGCTGAGGCGGTCGTTCAGGCCCATCCAACGTTGGTATTCAGGGTACTCTCCCTGGGGTAAGATGTACATGTACCCAGCAAAGTTGGGCCTTTCATAAACAGCCCAGGTGCCTCCTTCCACTTTAATGGAGTTGCAGCGACTTAGGTATGTGTGGAAATCTGCACAGTCGCAATCACAGTCATAGCGACGGCCTTGAAAATTTTTGTCTTCATAGAAAGTAATCTGAAGTAGAGGGCAAACAGAGGAAGAGCTGAGAAGCTGGGTGGCTTTATTCACAGATAAAAATTAAGAATATAATGCCTATTTTAGAAATTCCTTTCTCCTCAATTTTGAGGAAAAATATGTAGCTGCATGTTACCTTACAACATTGCTTTCTGACAGACAACTTCAGTTGTCAACGATAGAAATGAATACTTCCTGAGGCCTGAACATGAAGCAAAACAGAAGAGTGCTCTAATGGAAGCCCGCAGTCTCAGACTCAAGTTCATTTTCTCTTCCTTTATGTTCCCAGAGCTCTCTGTACTTACCACATTATATTATAAGTTATCCATTTGTATGTCTGTCCTCCCACCAGAATCCTAGTACGCTTTTTCCAAGGGCAAATACAAAGCCTTATTTGAGCTATCAATCCTCTGTGCCCATTACTTGACAAGACTTCAATAATTGTTTCATGAAAATGAATGACTTCTAGGTGATATGAAGATATATAGGGAAAAATAAAGCATAAACCTTAGCTTTAGAGAGTTTTAGAAGGATGTAGAGCTTTCATATATGAAAATATATCATATTCTTTATTATTTCATTGCCAACAGAGCAGTTTGCAAAGTAACAAAATGATAAGGCAAGAATGCTGTTTGCCTCAAACTCTTATCAAGTTTCTACCACAATGCCTGGGGTAAGTCTTGGATAGCACTGAGAAATAGCCCTGTGAAACCAGAAATAGAAAGTCTGGCCTGCAGAGCTACGTCTCCACAATTAACCTTACCATCTTCATGGAGCCACCTCTCTGAGTTTCAGCTTCCTGTTTGAAGACTACAGCAGCCTGGAAGTCTTGGCTTTAAAACAACTCTCCAGAGTTTTTCTGGTTGAAACATGAGACAGAGTTCCTAAGAACTCCCAAGGATTCACCAAGCAGTTCCCGAAAACCACTATGAAAACTACAAATGGACTACAGAGCTTGTCCCTTGTTATTCAGTAAGTCCACAATCTTTTTTAAGATGGAGTTTCAGATCGATGCTAGGTTATAATTTAAACTGAAACCACAGGTGTCATGCTGTGGACAGTTAATTACCTGGCATTATGCCGCCACCCTGTGGCTGATTTAATTTATGGATTTAAGAGGAGAAAACTATGTGAGTCATTTCAGATGAAAGCAGCAGAGCCAGGTACTGTCTTCAGAGGATCTTTGAGCTGAGGATTGAAGGGTAAGTAGGTGGTTTTCAGAGGCAAATGAAAAGGAATAAGCATGTTCAAAAGAATAAAGAAGTGAAAGAACATGGCCCATTACAGGACAACAAGTAGTTCATTAAGCCCAGTACATATTGAATATGTGGTGAAGTATTAGAGCATAAGGCCAGAAAAATGACACGAGAACCATGCTGGAATCCCTCTGGTGATTATGTGAGAGTTGTACTTAGCAGTCTGTGCTTAGAAACAGATGGCTGCTGTGGGCCAGGCGAGAGATGATGAGGGATAACCAAAAGGCAACTGCAACGTGAATGATGATGAAAAACAGTAAAGAACTTTAGGGACTGATGACTAATTAGATGGAGGGAATGAGGAGAGGAAGAAACCAAGAATGACTCACAAAAAGGCATAAAACTGCATTCTCCTCTATGCTGGGTGGTTCTTTCTAGATATTAATATACTAATAGTTATTTCCCTCCACCTTAATCTTTCCCTTCCCTTCACGTTTATCTCAATTCTTCTCTTTCCTGTTCCCTAAAAGTGTCCTTTATCCTTCCCATCCCTAAATCATCTACTTCATCTCCTTTTTCCCCTGCCCAAATTTATGTGTTTCAGCAACCTTCCCATGTTAGCTCAGAACAGATTGAAATACATGGTACTTCAGCTTATGGAGGAAGAAAAAAATCCCAATACTACTACTGTTTTCTTGCGCTGTGACCTTGGACAGGGCAATGAACCTTTCTCTACAGCCCTTCATTTGCAAAACAGGATGACAGTGTCTCTTGCAGATGGGTATGTTCTGAGGGTCCAAGGGGATGTTGATAAAGTACTTAGTTTAGCCAGGTGTGGTGGCTTATGCCTGTAATCTCAGCACTTTGGAAGGCTGAGGTGGGTGGATCACGAGGTCAGGAGATCAAGACAATTCTGGCTAACACGGTGAAAGCCCGTCTCTACTAAAAATATAAAAAATTAGCTGAGCTTGGTGGCACACACCTGTAGTCACAGCTACTCGGGAGGCTGAGATGGGCACGCTTGAACCCAAGAGGCAGAGGGTGCAGTGAGCCGAGATCACGCCACTGCACTCCAGCCTGGGTGACAGAGCGAGACTCCATCTCAAACAAATAAATAAAATATATAAATACTTAGTTTAATATCTGACTCACAATTGCCAATAAGCTTTTGCTACCATTTTCACAGGTAAAGAAGTTAAGTGATTGGCCTAATGTCACTACCTAGTTACAAGTTAACAGGCAAGCCGGTGGGCTGCAGTGCAAAACTCCTAATGAGTAATCTGTTGTCACTGGATTTTCCTTTGCTGTCTTTCCACCTGCACAGTTAGCTCTGTTTAACATGGCAGCATTTACTCTCTTGAACAATAAACAAGACTGAGCCTGAGCCTGAGGTCTCTTCCTCGTGACGTGTGGAGAGATCTTTAGGAAAGTCAAATAACTTCTCTAAGAATGGATAGATTCTAAACTTAATTCATATGTTCTATTTGCCTTTGGGTCTTGACCAAATATTCACCAGAAAGAGCCTTTGCAAAAGATATCCTATGGGAAATGAAGTTAATAATACCATCTATTTCACTTCATAGTTTCTCACATTTACTGCCTTCTGCACATTTGTGTGACTCATTATCAATATCTGCTAAGTAAAAATATACATGATACCTGATAAAGTCACCTGATGTCCAGCCTCCCTGGAGACCAGCCAACCATCCAAAAGTTGAAACAAAGCACTCATCTTGTTGCCATGGAATCATTACTGAGCTCTCCTTTCAGTGGGAGACTTTCTAAATCTCAGAGCCAGAGAATGTTGCACCTAGCCGTGCTCCATTTCTATTTGCAGAATAACCATGAAATTCATGCTATTGTCAGCTGAGAGGTTTTGACCCTTGGGCAAAAGATTTTGTAGAGAAGGTTAAGAAATGTGCAGAAAGTTTTCCTAAAAACTATTACAAAATTCCTATCATTTTCAGGTTTATTTTTGGAAAAATGGCCTACTAATCCAATGCAGCAGAAAGAAAAATGTCTTGAGTATCCCAGAGGTAACGAAAACATACTTAATAAAATCTATTCCTTTTGCCAAGTCTATAACTCTTCTGATTAAACTGCTAGCAAGATAGTGGGAAAGGAAGAAGCAATGAGAAAGAGTAAGAAATCATTTACACTCTCCTTTGCCCTAGCAAGCAAATGTTATTTAACTAAATGGACAACTCAGCTATAAATAAAAAAGAATACACTATTACTGCTCTGGAAATCTTTAAAAGCAGATGTTTTCATCTAAAATGGTTGCTTTCCCTCAAGACACATGGATATTCCTCCTCTAAGGACTTTAAATTCTTTTTTAGTGGGATTTGCATGGTGTATTTTCAAGAACCTCAGAGCACTAAAGACACATTTTTCTCCCTAAACCTTCTGAATGACAAGCATGATCATTAGTTCTATTTTCCAATGGAAAAAATCAAGCACTAATAAATCATGGAATAAGTTAACAGGTACCTTCTGAGATGATGCAACAGAAGGTACACAACAATGCCTATGTAGCTTTCTTTCCAGAGATATTTATTCCGAATCTAAACATGAGGAAACAATTAGACATCTAGATTGCAAGATTTTCTAGAAGACATTTGGCCTAAGCGTTGAAAAATGTCAGTGTCTCAAGAACAACAGAAAGGGTAGAGAGACTTTTTTAGAGGGGCTAAAAAAAAATAAATAAAGAGAACAAAGAGACATGACAATCAAATGCAATACATCATTTTTGACTGGATCCTGTATTAGGGGAAAAGTCCACCATGAAGCACATTTCTGGGGACAGTCGGGGGAGATTTGAATATGGTCTTAATATTAGCTATTAGATTTATGATAAATCTTGGGGACATGATAATGATACAGTGCTTGTACAGGGAAATGTCCTTGTTTTTAGGAGATACATGCCTAAATACTTAAGGCAAAAGTATAATAAAATCTGCTACTAATTTTCAAATGGTTTAGTAAGGAGAAAGAGATGGAGATAGGAGAGAGCAAATACGGCAAAATGTCAACATTTGGAGAATATAAGTGAAAGATATACAAATATTCAACATTTCTTTTCCATTCTTTGAGGATTCAATGGGTTTTGAAAATTTTCAAATAGCTGGGGGTAAAAATCAGGCATCAGTTTTGTCTCATCAGTGGGAGACCTAAAAAGAAAATGAAGACATATTCCCTCATTCCCAAAGCCCTACCTGAGAGATTAATTTCCAATCCAGCAACTGTGAGTCAAATATTTTAGAGGCAATTTTCTGACTGTAAAGGAGCACTTTATTTGGGGAACGAATAAAAATAATTGCTTGAATGAAGGAGATAAGTAGGACTTTATTCACCTGGTTGGCCCATCCACTTTGGCCTTTCAGAACATTAATGGTTGAGGCTAAATTTCCGAAACAAAATGGACTATTAAAAGTTTTCTGCTCCATATAATCCCTATTAGCATGTCTTATTCCTATGGAGAATATTAGTTGCATAGAATATTAGTTGCTAGAAGGCAGAAATAATATTTTACACATTATTTACCTGTACAGTATTCAACATAGCACCATACATAAAGATAAACCCTCAATAAAATGTTTGGTAATTCTGTTAACAATAGAAAATATGATAAGCATTTCTCAATCTTCTGTCTCAATCCCAGTGCTCTAACCACTATCATACTCACCTCTAGGCAAAGAAGCAAAAGCTTTTCTGTGTGTTCCTTTCAATGCATCATTAAGTGAAAAGTGGGTAGGCTAAAAATCAGTATGACCATTTACTTACCTTGGTTCCAGTTTTAGACATTTTTGGTGCATAGACTGGTTTTCCCAGCGCTGAAAGAAATTCGGGAATGGCTACAGAGAGTTAGAGGCACAGTGACATTTATATGGGCTGGTTTCAAGTCAAACATTTGCTTAGTCATGAGAATAGCATCCAAAAATTGAGTCAGTCATTTAGAGGCTATTGATGGTTTCTAGAAAAAACAATCGGGATTATAAAATAAAGGAAAGCTTCAGTACCGCCTTTAATGCTTACCAAGCCCTGCTGCATTATAGACTTTGCTGAGTCAAGAAACCAAAACCCAGACAAAGTTTTAAAAATTAAAAACAAAAGAGTCCCTTTTTGCTTTTATGCTGGGTTTTTCTTGTTTTGTTTTGTTTTTTTGTTTTTAAATGGCAAGCAGCCTCTTTGAAATTCCTAATGTCCTTTTTCTTCAACAAAGCTTGTGGGAGGTAAGAGTCAGAAGACTACCTCTATTTCTGGACAGAAGTGACATGTTCTAAAAGCAACAAAACTTACATGACAACTAAATGCAATGCATGATCTTGTGTTTTGGGGGAAAAGTCACTATAAAAAACACTGCTGGGACAATCAGAAAACATTTAAATATGTACTGTAAATTAGATAATACTATTGTACCAAAATTTAACTTCTTGAATTGGATCATTGTACCATGACTAGGTAAGAGAATGTCTGTTTCTAGGACACACATGCTAACATATAGAAGAAAGGTTCAAGATGTCTGCAACCTACTCTCAAAAATTGTTGAGCAAAAATAATACTGTTATATAGGGTGGTAAAGAGAACTAGCAAAATGTTAACACGTGGTGAATCGAATCTAAATAAAGGGTATGTTAAAGTTCACTGACTTATTCTTGCAACTATTACTTAATTTTCTAAAAACAGTTGTTTTTTTTTTTAAAAAAAAGAGCTCTAATGCACAAAAAGGATGCCATGGTATATAGAAAAGTAACTGTGGGACTCCTGAATTTGCCAAAGGTTAGCTAACTGAACACAAATTGCTACCTGCAGGTGGTCTTCTTTGCCCACAATACAGCCGTGGAACCTGTTTGGAGAACATTCTTTTGGTCCCAATATACCTCTGACTTTAGAAATGAGATTGCATTTATGTAAACTTAAAAAAAAACAAAAAACAAAAAACAAATTAACTTTTCTCCATTTTTAACTTTAACTGATCAAGTATATTCTCAAAAGTCCAACTTCCTCATCCTTCTATTAACAAAACCATCCAACAAATATCTTAATAAATGGGATGTATTCTGGTCTATCCAGAAAATGCCAACTGTGCCTTGATATAAAGATTACTGAGAAAATATTAAGCTATATTCTTAGTTTTCTGAATTTTATAAACTTTAAAAAAAGTATCTATCATTTATTTCATTAACAAATAGCAATATCTAAAATACATTTCTATTACTCCAGTGTTTATTTGGTAATGCTCTGCTTCTTGAATTTCATCTTAAAATAAAAACTAAGTAAACTTCAATTAGAATTAAACATTCTGAAGGTTAATTTTTACTTTAGAAATACAAAAGACTTTTTTGATAGAATTACTAATTAAATGGCCAGAGAGCATATGAACCAATGCTTATTAGTGATCAGATTCATTTCACTCATTTGATAATTTGGTAATTTCACTCACTTTTCTTAAGGAAGTGTTTCCCAATCAAATGTAAACTTTACTTGATATGTTGAGGAACGACACTGGAAGCCTTTTCTAAAATTAAAAGTAAAGCTTTATCATTTTACAAAAAAAAAAAAACGGAGGGAAACTATTCTTTAGAGTTTGTTTATTGAAAATTTGAAGCAGGAAATAAAAAATAAAGATTTTTTTTTAACACAATTTCATTAAGTTCCATACTTTAAGGACTAAAATATAGTATAAAACTATTTCTGCTCTATCTATATGTCAACAAATTACACTTTCCTTCCAATTATTTTTTTAAAAGGAGTAGCAATTTCCTTTTAAATAGTTACAAAGAACTATAAAACTCTTTAACTCTAGAAAGAATAAAATTCTTTCATCACACAAATGAAGATAAACAGTATTGTTGCAAATCTACACTCAGTTGCTTTAATATTAACAAACACACAATGTTCCTTCATCAACTTTTTCATTTGGGCATCACAAAGATGAGTCATCTGATGTTCTATAAACAATAAGTTTATATGAAAGTCAGAAGTTTAGTTAAAATTCAGCCTACACAGTAATAAATGAATATGGAATGGAAATCAGAGTTCTTAAATAGGATAGAAAAGTCCCATTGTCTCTTAAGCAGCAAGAGCACCTTCCCAGTTTAGTTTCAAGATGAGCACAATTCTCCACTTATCCTTGTATTTCCAGGGCCCTGAAGAGCAAAGAAAAAATAATAATAACTTAATTTTCTATTGCCTTCATGTAAATAATTTAAAAATGCTTACATTTATAAAATCACATAAATTATCAAAGTCAGATGATATTAGAGTGATAAAATACATAAAGTTTAAAGTTAATAATATTCCTTTTTGCTAGGTGTCTTGTTAGATCATAAGAGAAATTCACACATGAATATAAAAAATTGTCAAGCAGTGAGGATTAAACAAATATTTTTACCTGCTTGTAGTTCACATTTCCTTTGCATAATCTCCATCGGATTTCTAATTTTTTTTTTCTTAAGAGACAGGGTCTCCTTCTGTTGCCCAGGTTGGAATACAGTGGTGTAATCATAGCTCACTGCAGCCTTAAACTTCTGGGCTCAAGGGATCCTCCAATCTGTGTCCTAAGCAGTGGGGATTAGAGGCATGTGCCACCATGCTCAGATAATTTTTAAATTTTTTGTAGAGACACGGTTTCATTATATTGCCCAGGCTGGTCTCGAACTCCTGGCCTCAGGTGATCCTTTCACCTCGGCCTCCCAAAGCGCTGGGATTACAAGTATGATCCACTGCGCTCAGCCAAATTGCTAATTCTTAATCTCAGCATTTATTAATAAATATCGTTAAATCCTTTTTTAAAAAATACACCCTTAAGAAATGTAAATATATAAAGTAAACAATAAAAAATACATTTTTATAGCTTTGGAAAACTGCGGTTTCTTAAAAAGTTAAACATACGCCCTCACAATTCCACTTCTAGGTACATACCCATAAGAAATAAAAACAAATATCTACACAAAAACTTGTACACAAATGTACACAGCAACATTACTCACAACAGCTGAAAAGTAGAAACAAGGCAAATGTCCATCAACTGATGAATGGATAAACAAAATGGTAAATCCACACAATGAAATATTATCTGGCCATGAAAAAGAATGCAGTACTGATACATGGCTACATGGATGAACCTTGAAAATACTATGCTAAATGAAAGAAGCCAGACACAAGAAGCCACATGTTACACGATTTCATTTATATAAAACGTCCAGAACAGACAAAGTAGACTAGTGGTTGCCAGGGACTAAGGGGAAGAGGAAATATAGGGGGTTGGAGGAATGAGGAGTGACTTACAATATGTACAGGCTTTATTTTGAAGGTAATGAAAATGTTCTGGATTTTTTAGTGGTGAGAGTTGCAGAAACTTGTGAATACACTTAAAAGCCACTGAATTCTTACCTTTTAAAAGGTGAATTTTACTTCCCATAATGTTATGTGGTAATATTTTATCTCAATAAAAATTTTAAAAAGTTTTCTCCCTCCCTAGACACCCAGTCTCCTTCCTCAAAGACAAACACTGTTCATAATTTCTTTATATTCTTTCAAAGATTGTTAGGCATATAATTACCATATAAATACATTGCATTTGGGGTGTTTCTAGTCTACAGTTTTTTCAAACAATACCACATCAAACATCTTAGGTCACAAAATTTCAGTTAGATAGGTGGAATACACTGAAGAGATCTAATGTACAACATGGTGACTGTCATTAATAACAATACTGTGTGATCTTAAAAACTAAGAGAGCAGATTTGAAGTGTGCTCATTACAAAAATGACAACTGATGTTAACCGGCTTGATTTAGCCATTGCACATGTGCATATATTTAAAAACATCATGCTATAAATGATATACAATTTATCTGTCAATTTAAAAAATTAAATAAATAGGCCAGATGTGGTGGCTCACGCCTGTAATCCCAGCAGTTTGGGAGGCTGAGGCGGGTGGATCACCTGAGGTCAGGAGTTCTAGACCAGCCTGGCCAACATGGTGAAACCTTGTCTCTACTAAAGATACAAAAAGTAGCCGGGTGCGGTGGCAGGTGCCTGTAATTCCAGCTACTCAGGAGGCTGAGGCAGGAGCATCACTTGAACCTGGGAGGTGGAGGTTGCACTCCAGTCTGGGGGACAGGGTGAGACTCCATCTCAAAAAAATAAACAAACAAATAATTAAATAGATCTCTACATACATGAGTTTATCTGTAAGATAAATTCTATTAATAATAAGTGAAACTCCTAACTCAGGGCAGGTGCAGTAGCTCACACCTGTAATCCCAGCACTTTGGGAGGACAAGGCAGGAGGACTGCTTTCAGCCAGGAGTTCAAGATCAGCCTGGACAACAAAGTGAGATCCTGTCCCTACAAAAAAATTAAAGGATCAGCTAGGTGTGGTGACATGCACCTGTAGTCCCAGCTGAGGCAGGAAGATTGCTTGACCCCAGGAGTTTGAGGCTGCAGTATGCTATGATCATGCCACTGTACTTGAGTCTGTAAGAGAGTTAGACCCCCATCTCTAAAAAAGAAAAAAGAAATTGCTGAGTCAGAATATTTGTATTTTTAATTTCGTCAAACTGCCCCCGAAAGAGGTTACATACATTTACACTTTCCTCAGTGGTAAATGAAATGTTTTGCCTGTATTGTGTTCTATCAGCTTTTGCTCTTTGCCAATCTAATCAAAAAAGTATTATACATTTCTTTAATTTTTAAGTAAGCATCTTTTTATCTCTAAGTATTTTTCTGTGGACTACCTATTATTATCCTGTCTGTTTTTCTATTGTTAGTGTTTAAAATGCTTTAGGCCAAGTGCGGTAGCTCACGCCTATAATCCCAGCACTTTGGGAGGGCGAGGCAGAAGGATCACCTGAAGTCAGGAGTTCAAGACCAGCCATGCCAACATAATGAAACTCCATCTCTACTAAAAATACAAAAATTAGCCAGGCATGGTGGTGCGTGCCTGTAATCCCAGCTACTTGGGAGGCTGAGGTGAGAGAATTGTTTGAACTTGTGGGGCAGAGCTTGCAGTGAGCCGAGATTGTGCCACTGCACTCCAGCATACAAAAAAACACACAAAACTTTAAAGTAACACAGTTCACTAATTTCTATTAAAAAAGAATACCATATGTTTGGAGCCGGGCTTAGTGGCTCATGCTTGTAATTCCATCACTTTGGGGGGCCAAGGCAAGTGGATCACTTGGGGTTAGGAGTTTAAGACCAGCTGGTTAACATGGCGAAACCGAGTCTCTACTAAAAATACAAAAATTAGCCAGTCATGGTGGTGCACGCCTGTTATCCCAGCTACTCTGGAGGCTGAGGTGTGAGAATCACTTGAACCAGGAAGGCAGAGGCTGCAGTGAGCTGAGATGGCACCACTGCACTCCAGCCTGGGCAACAGAGAGACTGACTCTCAAAAAAAAAGAATACCATATATCTGAATTAAGTAACTTCCAGTAAATTTGTTCGTATGCATATTCTCTTCTATTTAATCAATGATCTTCTAGTGTTCAGTAATCACATCTTCAGTGGATTAACTCTGGTAATTTATTACTGTTCATATGTGTAATTAGCAAAGATCAGCTAGTTTGTAAACTGGTTTGTGTGAGGGGAATGGAAAAGAGGAAAGGTGTTAGAATAAAATTTAAAACTATGTATAGGGGAACGTGGTGTCTTTGGAGCACAACTTGTGCCAGGCAAAAAGCAAAAAAAGGCAAAATTTGGCCATTATATTGGTCCCAAATTCTATAGGCTCCATCTGAATATTTTGATCTTCTCATTATAATATGGTAAATATGGGTACATAAAGGTCTGTGTATGCTGGTAGGAGCGGTAGAAAAAATTTGGCAATGTTTAATACATAATATTCTGTGCTTTTTTTTTTTTAATGCTTGAAAGATTTCCCCAAAATTATCTGTTTTAAATGGTATAAATGCCTACCAGTGTTTGCATGTAAGATCCTTATCCAGCTGCTTGTTTGGAGCCTGCTGCAGGGGGTACAAGGCTGTCCAGCTGTTGGCGATGTCCTGTATTAATCAACCATTCATAAAACTTGTTCTCTACCAGTACCTGGAACTGCTTCCTTTGATCCCTAAAATTGCAATTGAGAGTAAAAAGAATATAAGAACACAAATTCATATAAATTTTATTCTAAGCAATTATACAACAGTTTAATGGGATAATGTTAAATGATTAATTATTTCTTGTTATCCTTTTGTTCTTACTGTTCAGAGTACACTGGACACCCCCGCAGCCCAAAGGATTGATCAGATACAATATCCTCTTTCTAAATACTTATTCATTGTCAGATATTTACCAAGGACCAAGTGAACACTGGGTAGTGTTCTGACTGATGGGGATAAATTAAAGAGAAGAGACAAGGCCCCTGTTGAAGCAGGATGATACTTCACGACTCCAGAGGGCACCATTCACATTGTGATCTACGTAATACATGCTTCTGTGGACTACATATTCTAGTAGGGAAGACAGGTAAAAATAAAATAAATAGACCAGGCATGATAACTCATGCCTGTAATCCCCGCACTTTGGGAGGCTTAGGTGGGCGGATTGCTTGAGGCTAGGAGTTCAAGACCAGCCTGGCCAACACTGTGAAACCCTGTCTCTACAAAAATTAGCCAGGCTTGGTAGCACATGTCTGTAAGTCCCAGCCATTTGGGAGGCTGAGGCAGAAGAACTGCTTGAACTCAGGAGGTGGAGGCTGCAGTAAGCTAAGATCATGCCACTGCACTCCAGCCTGGGCAACAGAGAGAGATGCTGTCTCAAAAAATAAAAAATAATAATAAAATACAACAAAAATATAAAGTTAAGTAGTTTTAGGTGCCATGGAGAAAAATAGAGCAGGGAAGGAATAGCAAGTACTGGAAATGTTATTTTAGAGAAAGAATGGACAGAGATGGCCTCCCTAAAATAACATTTGAGCTTAGGTCTAAATGAAATGATGAAGTAAGCAGAATGAGTATTTGGAGAGGAACATACCAGGCAGAAGAGACCAGAAGAAGTACAAAGTTTCTAAAGTGAGAGCATATTTCCAGGTTTGTGATAAGAAACAGAAGAGTAGCTCCTGATAGCCAAGAGCCAGCTTAGCACTATCAGCTAGGCCTTGGTGGAAGATCTGGCCTTGCTTTTGTATTCTTTTGTTGAACATAAACAATACCTCAAACCATCAACATTAGACAAAGCCACTGCAGGATGATAAATCAAAGCAAGAACAAGACCACTCCATAATCATATCTCAGTTCAGAACCCCCACCTCAACCTCCAAAAAAATGTTGTGACCCAAACCATAAAATCGCCAAACATTCCTTTCTTGGAGGAGTGGCTGCTACTTCTTCACAATCATAGTTTTAGCTCTACTTCCCTCCTCCTGCCTTAGATATAAAAATTATTAAACTGCCAAATCACAGATTACTCTCCCTTCTAGACAGTCCTGCTTCCTAAAACTCTCCCCCAAATCACCTAACACAAGCCAAAATCCAACAAGTTCTTTTTAACACCTGCTGACTGAGTTGAAACACAGTTTTCCGTGTTCCCCAACCTTTCACTGTGATGAAACACGCTTCTCTCCCTCCTTGCCATGAGTCAACACAATCCACCTTTATTCTATAGATGTGTTCCTGGGAGTCTTTGGTCAGAGGGCAGTGATTAAGTAATAGAAAGAAGACTGGAGTAATAAGAAGGAATGAGTAAATGAGGAAGAACGGCAGAAACTTAGGGAGAGAGAGCCTCGTAAGTATAGTAAAGGCTTTGGATTTTATTCTAAGTATGATGGGAGGCAATTAGAGGGGTCAAAGCAGGGAAATGACATGATCTAATCATTGTTAAAAGGATCACATTGTCAATTTGTTTCAAACTGATTTCTGTCTTCCTATATTCCCAAAGTTAAACTACTTTCATTATTGCTGGTATCATTGTGGATCTAACCACCTGAAAACACTATGTTTCAGAGTCAACAACTATTAAGCACTTACATCTCATACTCTGCACATGTATATGCATAAACTTTTCACATGTAAGAGAATATAAGCATTTAATCACTTCTTGGCCGTTCGGCTCAGATCAAGTGTAGAGAATCTAACCATTTAAATACTAGAAGCATTCAAACAACAGAATTGCTTTAAAGGAATGTTTTTTCATGATCATCCATTTTTACAACACATTATTATAATATTATTGTACAGTATGATATGGCACGACAATATTTGAAAGAAAACAATGAAGACACTAGAGGCATTTAAGAACTTCTGGTTACACTAGAGAAGCCAGTATAAAGAAAAAAAAGAACCTCTGGAACCAGGCTGACCAGATGTGAATCCTGGCTCCTGTGTGACTTTGGGTAAAGTACTTAATTTCTCAGTTCTTCAGTTTCCTCACCTGTAATAAGGTACACATTATTGTGAAGAATAAATGAGTTAGTACATAGAAGGTGCCTAGAATGGTACTGGATTATGTGACATATTCTATGTATGATTTTTAAAATTCATGTAAGTCTTATATTTGCCAACTAAACTTTAGCTTCTTAAGAAAAGGGAGTCTAATACTGGAGTATTTACTCACTCCCATCTCCCAACCTAACAGCGTTTGAAATACTGATTTGAAATCCAAACCTTAAAAACACACTATAATTTTTTTTTTTTTTTTTTGTCTGAGATGACGTTTCACTCTTGTTGCCCAGGCTGGAGTACAATGGTACAATCTTGGCTCACTGCAACCTCCGCCTCTTGGATTCAAGCAATTCTTCTGCCTCGGCCTCCAAAGTACCTGGGATTACAGGTACCTGCCACAATGCCTGGCTAATTTTTGTATTTTTAGTAGAGACAGGGTTTCACATTGGCTAGGTTGGTCTTGAACTCCTGACCTCAGGTAATCCACCTGCCTCGGCTTCCCAAAGTGCTGGGATTACAGGCGTGAGCCACTGTGCCCGGCCTTACATTTTTTATTACTTCAGCACAGCTGTAAAAATGTGCAGACTAATTTGCTTCTCCATGAAGTTTCACAAAAAACACAAACTGTTACTTCTAAAAAATACTCACTTTGTCAAATGAGCCTCCTTCACAGTTTTCTGCCAGATCTGTATCTTCTGTTCTCTTTGACCCAGTGCTTTCTGATATGCAGATGGAAGACCCCCAGGTATCTCTGTTGTGTCCCCTTCCATTTCAAAGGGAATAATAAATACATAGAATTCACAAGGTGGTAAAAGCCGGAAGACACTTGTTTCACTGTTCTCTCTGCACACGACCATTGGATTATCCCAATAGTTAGGCACTGTAGCAAGGCCAGTCCTGGCCATATGGTCCTCTAGCATTGGGTAATGGGTATGAAAAGGGGCAAAAGTTACCGTCTGGTTCCCAGAGAGAATAAGTGGGCGCGTAGGCGTCAGAATGTGAAAGATGCAACCTGTTGTAGAAGAGATGGATAAACGATGGCAAACAGCAATGACTTTAACATTGTCACAACCATGGAGGTGAAGCGTAGTTGCTACAGGGCCCAAGACAAAGATGCTACTCCTACACTTCTCAATTGTCACAGATCTGAAAAATAAAGGAAAAATGAGGTAAATTCCTCTAAAACGAAACAAGATTTTAAAAATTTGACTAAAGTATTATTCTCTGATGGCAAAAAAAGAATCAGTCACAGTCCAAAGGAAATGTCAGAACATCAGAACACCATGAAGACTGTGCTTACCGTAAGGGAGAGAGCAGATATATAAAAGATTCGTTGCAACGATGAATCTTTACATGTGCCCCCACCAGAGTATCTGAGCTCTTAGCCAACGTCTGCTTGTAAACCTGGCTCATCACCACCATGCGGTGCATCCTAGGAGCCACGTGAGTATTACAAGCAATCTTAGCTCTTTTGGTCGTTCCTTCAACTATTTAAGAAAACATATATATAGATGAGACAGTTTCAAATCAAAGCAAAACAAACAACCATATGAGGTTATACATGTCTACATGGATACACGTCTAAAATTAGACACCACATGTAGGGATGAAAATGTAGATCTGGGCTTTGGATAAAGAGGTATTTGCTATACTATTCTCTATTCCTTTCTATATGTTTGAAATGTTTCATAACTTTTGTTATAAAAAAAATTTAACCTATAATGCATTTAAGATTGCCTATAGATCTAAGATTTTTTTCATGTCTACCCTTCAATTTAAGTAATGTTCCTAAGGTCATATGGCTAGTAAGTGGCAAAGCTGTCCTAACTCAAATATCTTCTCCAAGATGCTTTACTTTATCATCTCAAACATAATTCACCTCTCTAAATTACCATAATATTAATTCTGTACCCTTCCCAACTTACTGCATTATCCCATAAATCCTATTTGAGTTCATGTCTTTTTTATTTTTATTTTTTCTGTCACCCAGCCTGGAGTGCAGTGGTATAATCTCTGCTCACTGCAACCTCCGCCTCCCAGGTTCAAGTGATTCTCCTGCCTCAGCCTCCAGAGGAGCTGAGATTACAGGTGCACGTCACCATGCCTGGCTAATTTTTGTATTTTTAGAGGAGATGGGGTTTCACCACGTTGGCCAGGCTGGCCTCAAACTCCTGACCTCAGGTGATCTGCTGCCTTGGCCTCCCAAATTGCTGGGATTACAGGTGTGAGCCACCGGGCCCAGCCTGAATTCATGTCTTTACTCCTAAGATCATTAATACCTGAGAGCACATCTTCCTTCACACACAAAGTGTCTTGCACAAACTGACACTCAAAAAAATATGTGTAGGTTCCCCTCCTAACACAGTCACATCATTATGTGACTTCCTTCTCAGACTGTACTTCCCTGCAAACCACTGGTACACCCTTGTAAACAATACTGGTGAAATGTAGAGAGATTATATGAGTATGCTATTATTCTTCTTTTAAAATATCTCTTATTTTTATTACATAAGTTTACTTTTATTACATATGTACCAGGTATATTATATATGGTTATTTAGAAAAATAACAATAAAAGAAGATAAAAATAATCTGTAATTCAACTATCACTCTTAATATATTAGTATAATCCTTGCGAGAAAAGTCATACACAAAAGACAGATGTTCCTTTTTCTCTTTTATAGGGGCAGTATTTTTTAGGTCTTCTACAGAAGACATGTGATCACTAATGCATTAGAAAACACTAGATTCCTTGTCATTCAATGTAATGTAGATTAAAATATTCAAAAATACCTTGATGAGCCCAAGCCAATTTCTTTCCAGACTTGAGGCAAGCTGATGTACCAAATGGATTCCCAGTCAAACAGGACCTCAACCAGGCTTCCAGCTTGTAGAAACAGAAAGCCTTAGAGCTCTTTGAGAAGCCACTATCTGCATGCAGTGGCTGCCACAGTGCAAGTTCCTGAAGTGGATAGATTTTCGTGGCTCTACTTATTGTACCTTCAATGAGGAAGCTGAGCGCCACAACAGCTTCTCGAGACACTAGACTACTGTGGGTTGAATGAAATGATGCAGTGAGTTGTTCTGGATCTAAAAGCAGTTCGAGGAGATCAGACAGATGATCACAGACAAAAGCTTGGTGACTGTAATCATTCCAGTTCTAAAAAAAAGTTAAAAGAAAGCACTCTTAAAGAATAAAGAAATTCTACATATCTACAATCTCTATATTTTAATTATTTTGTACTTATACTCTGACTCATCCCCCAAAAGGAATTAGGTAGCTATATAAACCTTATCAAGTTTTTTTGTATATGTGATAGGTCTAAATAGATTCTCTCTCCACCTTAACTAACTCAAAAATAATACTAACAAATAACCCTTCATGTGTGCCAGGCATCAAGTGTTAAACATACTTTAACATATTTAAACCTAACAATAATCCTAAAATAGATGCCAATATGATGCCCATTTTACAGATGAGGAAATGAATTTACAAAGAAGAAACCTGCCCAATATCACAGAGCTAGTAAATACTCCAAAAGTTTTAGATCAAACATAAAAATAACTATCATGGAAATTTATTCAGTGAAGCACTGGGTTTCTTAATTTGCCTTCTCCGACTACAGAAAGAATTTCAAATTCTACTGGATGAAATGAGGCAACCAATCTTACTATGACTAGATTTAAGTGAAATTATAACTTTGGGAATAAGCTTTGACTTTGCAGATGTCCCAGTGATTTGACCCATTCATTTACAGATAGTTTTTTGAACCCTTCTTATTTGGCATGAACAATGTTAAGTGATGAATATGCAACTGAAATAAGACACAGTTTTTCGGTCTTCAAGGAGCTTAAGAGTCTAGGTAGTAAGAAGATAATATAAATAAATTACCATAACGGTGAGATAAGACCTACAGCAGAAACCTGTAAAGATGTTCTATAAGCATGAAAGGAACAACTAACTCCATCTGGGGAAAAATAAATCATATCTGAGTGCTGTTTGAATAGATGCCTGATTGATGTTGGTAGTTAGGCAAACAGACATGATAAAAAGCATGCTAGGCATAGAAAACATAATCAAGGGCCCACAGGAGTAAAAGTACCTGCTGTGTTAAGAGAGCTGCAAGTTCTGGGTGGGGTACAGGAAGCATTCTGGGAAGTGACAGCTGAAGTTAAAATGGTAGGCAGGGACCAATCATGAAAGGCCTTTTATGAAATACTAAAACATCTGGACTTTATTTGGTATGCCAGAGACTTTCAAGCTGTTTTCTAAATAGCTGTATTTTTTTTTCTTTTCAATAAATTTTCCTCTGGATGCCAAAGAAAACAGACAAAAGCAGAGTTATTCTCAATCTCAACCTGATCTTCCTCCTTTTCTCCCCAACCCCCTCCCTCACACTAGGCCCTGAGGTGGTTCCATGGAGTACAATATAAAACAGCAATAACGAGGTAAGTTGATAGAGTTTAGACAGGAGATAGATATACTCCATCTGCATTTTGGAAAGTCCAGTGTGGTAGGTGCACTGCTGACTAAAGCAAGGTGACCAGCTAGGACCTAATTCTAGAAATCAAGGAAAGAAAAAGTCATTTGATAAAAAAGCTAGATAAGAGGAAGAAAAGCAACAGAGTTAAATAGTTATTCTGAGGCAGAATCAGTAAGGCTTGACAATGAGAGATGAGTGGTGAGAGAGAACATAGGAGACTGTTACTCACATAAGAGGTACAAGTTAACTCAAGTAAAGGGAGATTTTATGTATGGACCCTCAGCTGTCTCCCAAACTGAAGTAGAGGCAAACCTCATTAGAACTGGAACTGGAAAGCCATCGAGAAACTGCATGTCTGTTCCATTCCCTTCTTTTTCTCTGATTATAAGCAACCTGTGCTTCTCTGATTACCTCAGAATTTCTAATCCCTTATAACTCCAGGTCATTCACGAGCGTGATGGCTATTCTAGTCCCAATGTCAAATGGGTTTTCAGTTCAAACACCTACGACCAATGCATAATTTCGTCCTGGGGGAAAGGATTGGCCCAGATCATCACTTTAAATCTGACCAATTTCAAATATATAGCAATAAATGGGCTGCGCAAGTGTCCATCCCCGGTCCAATTAGTTATTGGGAGAAGTCATGCTGTAGTATAGAACAAAGTCACATTTACTATGCAACAAGTCTGATGCTAATAGATTACTGAAGTCTCATAGCCATTCAGAAATATGCATTATTATCCCCATTTACAGAAGAGAATCCAAGGCCTAGAGAAGTTAACTAAATTGCCAAAACTCATATGACTAAATGATATTAAATAATAGGGGCAGATCTGAATGTAGGCTACTTTGGCTCATAACACCATCTCCTAACAGTGCCCATTGTGCAGGAATGACATGTGGAGAGAGAGGTAGTGACTGGTATCTCTAATACATCTGGACTTGAACATTCTGAATTTAAGGAATAGCTAGGACATCTATATGAAGTGGTAAGTATAACCCAAGAGCTCCGGGATGTCAGAGCTCTTGGGAGTCACTGAGACTCTGCAAGCAGTACATCTTGATGATCCTTTAGTCAAATAAGTTGATTCACATTCATTAACATTTTTTAAATGGGAATGCTAATTGAATATAGTAGATCTGCCCAAAAATCAGGCAAGTGATTTTTCTATCAGTGAAGGAACTGAAGCCATTTCTCTATTTTGATTAAGATTATACACATTGATTTTGTTTTATAATTTTTTAAAAAGTGAAAAATAAAACAAGCCATCAAATCATTGGCTTACATAAGAAATCCCATCATAATTTTTGCAAGTGAACCATCTCCCTCACAAATTGTCCCTTTTAGAGAATGAGATCAAGGTATAAAGAGTACCTTATTAAAACAATTAGATTTTTCAGTGAGGCCAGGAGACTGAGATCTGTTTTTTGGACTGGGCCACTCTTCTCCAATCAAAGATGTCCTTAGGGAGACCTTGTTCAACTGTTGAATGTATAAGAAGAGCAGAAACTGTAGGGTGTCCACTGAAAGCTGTCCAAGAAAACAGAAGAGGAATACACATTTTAAAACATCAACCACTAGTCTACAACTAAGTAGACACAGTAAATTCACAAGTTGGCTGATCCTAAAAAAACAAACTTAGAAACATTGCTAGTTTTGTTATGTATGTCTCTGTTATCCAGATGTAAGAGTCTCTAAAACTAATTAAAGTAGAATAATTTACCTTCACAGGAAGCTGTATAGCATCTATGGCTACAGAAATTATCTCCCAAAACTGATGAAAGAATAAAGTACTTACTTTTTTTAAGTACATTATTTCAGAAGTTTAAACTTACAGTTAAAAAAAAACCTTAGTAATTTGAATAAATGAGTAAATGGAAGTAAGAAAGGAGAAAATTCAGTCAAGACATAGAGGTTTAATTTAAGACTCATAAACTTATCAAGAAAATTTATGATACCAGTGCAATACCTGAAGTTGTATGTAAATTTCTGGCACATGTGCATTTTTTAAAGGGAGCAGGCCTCAGGTTTTCACCAAATTCTTAAAGGGGTGTTTGACTTAAAGACAAAAACACTATCGGTCTGATAGATGTATAGTCATTTCTTATTCAAGGAAGAGTGTGGTTGACACGATTTGAAGCTCATGATTGCCCTCATCTACCCAACCCCATACAAAAGAGGCAAAAAAGTAAAGTAATATATCTCAGTCTTTAGCTATATGTACCCTGATTCCCCTTCTGGTTCAAAACCACTATCATCTGAGAAACTTAAAAGTGCAGATTCTCAGGATCATCCAGACCTATTCAATCAACTGTCAATGTGAGCCCGATGAATTTGTATATTTTATAAATTTTTACTTCCTTAAACTCTTGAGATAATTGTAGATTCAGATATAGTTGTGAGAACTCATACAGAAAGATCCCATGTAGCCTTTAACCATCTTGCCAAACTATAGGACAATATCACAATCAGGATATTGACACCGATACAGTTAAGATACAAAAACATTTTCATCAATAGAAGAATCTCTCATGTTGCCCTTCTACAGCCATACCTACACTTCCCCGTCTCCATCACCCCTTCCTTAGGCCCTTAGCTTCTACTTACGTCTTCTCCATCTCTATAATTCTGTCATTTCAAGAACGTTAGGTAAATAGAATCATATAGTATGTAACCTTTTGGGATTGGCGTTTTTCACTAAGCATACTTCCTGATTTTATATATACTTCCATTTCAAACAATTATTTGTTACATTATCATTGTTTCTTCATGAAGACTATAGGGTCCTTGCCTTTTCCATTTTTATACCCCTAGGGACTAGCAAAGCATCTAGTACATAAAAAGCCCTCAAAAAATCTAGAACTTCCTGAATATTTTATTCATCTGACATGCACAGCATCCAGTACTATACCAAGCATATGGTAAACAATAAATACTTGATTAATGAATAAATGTATGCCCTTCCCCTCTTCATTGCTTGACAAACTTCTTTTCAATTTCTAAAACGTTGTTTAGATATTACCCTACATGGCAGAGACTGCTAGATGCTTACTAAATACTTTTTTCTTCTTCCTAGGTATGGAATTAAATGGCATTGCCCATCTTCCCTTGCAGTTAGATACGGCATAAATGAATGATGGTAACTGAATGTGGGTGAATTTATCTTTATCACTTTCAAGCCTAATCCATAAAACTCCCAAAAGAAATAGAAGCAAAAGGACTCTGACGCCCTAAGGGGCATGGCTGTGGCAAATTGTATTATTATTTGCTATTGTTCACTTTAAAATTCTCTAAGCGGCTTATACAGCCCTATCCATGTCCATGGGATTTTTCTTATCTCCTGAAAGGTGGTTTACCTTCCCAACGTCATGGGAATAATGCCTCAGCCAATGGAATGAAAGTAGTCTTAGTTTATGTCACATACGAGCAAAAGTTTTAACAGGCATCATAAGCCCAGAAACAAACTCACACATATATGGTCAACTAATTTTCCACAAGGGTGTCAAGAATACAAAATGCAGAATAGTCTCTTCAATAAGTAGTGCTGAGAAAACTCGATATATGCATGCAAAAGAATGAAATTGGGCCCATAGCTTGTATCACACACAATCAACTCAAAATGGATGAAAGACTTAAATATAAGAGCTGAAACGGTAAAACTCCTAGAGAAAAATAGGGAAAAACTCCTTGACATTGGTCTTGGTAATTATTTTTTGGATATGACACCAAAAGCACAGGTAACCAATGTAAAAATAAACAAGTCGTATTATGTCAAACTAAAAAGCTTCTGCACAACTAAGGAAACAATCAACAAAATGAAAAGGTAAACCATGTATCTGGTAAGGGGTTAATATCTAAAATACATAAGGAGCTCCTACAACTCGATAGCAAGAAAAACTAAATAGGCTAATTAAAAAATGGACTATGGAACTGAATAGACATTTCTCCAATGAAGACATACAAATGGCCACTAGGTATACTGAAAGGGTGCTCAGCATAACTAATCATTAGGGAAATGTAAATCAAAACCACAATGAGAGATCACTTCACACCTGTTAACAAAAGACTAACAAGTATTGGTAAGGATGCAAAGAAAACTGCCAATGAGAATGTAAACTGGTACAGCCATTATAAAAAATAGCATGGAAGTGTCTCAAAAAATTAAAAATAGAACTACCATATGACCTCACAATCTCACTTCTCGGTATTTATCCAAAAGAATTGAAATCAGGATCCTGGAAATAATATCTGTACCCCTACGTTCACTGCAGCATTATTGATAATGGCCAAGATACAGAAGTAGCCTAAATGTCCACAGATGGATGACTAGATAAAGAAAACTTGGTATGTAGATATAATGGAGTATCATTTGGCCTTAAAAAAGAAAGAAATCATGTTGAGTACGGTGAATTATGTCTGTAATCCCAAAACTTTGAGACACTGAGGTGGGAGGATCACTTGAAGCCAGGAGTTCAAGACTAGCCTAGACAACATAGTGAGATCTCAACCTCTATAAAAAAATACAAAAATTAGCCAGCCATGATGGCACACACCTGTAGTCCTAACTACTCAGGAGGCTGAGGTGGGAGGATTGCTCGTGCCCAAAAATTCCAGGCTACAGTGAGCTATGATTATATCTCTATACTCCAGCTTGGGCAACAGAGTGAGACCCTGTCTCTTAAAAAAGAAAATCTTGCCCCTTTCAACAACATGGATGGACCTGGAGGACATTATGCTAAGTAAAATAAGCCAGACACAGAAAGACAAAGCTATATGATCTCACTTGTATGTGGAATCTAAAATAGTCAAACTCTAAAACAGAGAGAAGAGTGACTGACAGGTGCTAGGAGGAGGGGGAAATGGGGAGGTGATGGTCAAAAGCTACTAAGTTTCCATTATGCAAGAAAATTAAGTTCTGAAGATCTACTACACAGCATACTGCCTAGAGATAACAATTATATGTTGTATACTTAAAATTCTCTAGGATAGTAGATCTTAAGTGTTCTTAACACATACACACACAAAATAATCATAAAAGAGGAGGGAAAATTATGGGAGGTGATGGATATGTCTGCGGCCTTGATAATCATGATGGTTTCACAGCATATACTTAACCCCAAACATATTGAGCTGTATACATAAAATAAGAATTTAAAAAGAGACTGAGTTTCCCTCCATTCTGTTGTTGTTCTTCCCTTCTGTTGTAAGAATGGGAATGATCCCCACAGAAGCTACTTCTTTAGCCTGTGTCCCCAAATGAGAAAACACAGAGCCAAGCCACAGCCTTGACAAAAGCCATAGCAAAAATAACAGCTACATGTAAAATGGGCAGGAAACAAACCTTTTTCTTCTATTAAGCCACCTGAATTTCATTTGTTTCTTCTTAACAAATGAAATCAGCTTTTAACAAAACTAAGGAATAGTGACTCCAAGTGATAGAAGCATGGATCCCCAGGTCATTGCTTGGATGACAGCAGCCCAGAGATACATCCAACCAGGTGTACCTGTGTTGGATTGCTGCCTGATTGAGAAATAAACAGTTACTGTTCTAAGCCACTGAAATACTGGGTTATCTGTTACTATAATTAGCCTACTTGATTAATATACTTTCTCTGTGAAGCCTTTCTTGATCACTGAAATAAATCAGTCTTTATTCAATTTCCGTACTTTGTGTACTTTTTTTATTATACATATCACACTATTAAATAGCATCTTGTTTTTTTTTTATACCGGCTTTCTCTGCTAGTCTATAAGCTCCATGAGGGCTGAGATGCTATCCTAATCATCTGTGAATCCCAGCATGTAGCAGATGTCCATTGTAAAATAGTCAGCTGCTCTGACTGTAACACATCAGTTGTCCATAACAGTCATTCACCCCAAAATCTTTTTAAAGTCAGAAAATATTTCCCGTTTTCAATAATGGGATTCCTGTAACATTACTCCTTTGCGAGTAGGTGAGTAAGGTCTGGTAAGTAAGGACTAATTCGTTGAGCACATTAAATACTGCCAAACTGGAACTACTAAAAGTCAAATGATAACTTGAGATTACAATGGCCATTAGCCTAAAACCTAAAATTTTACAGCTAATACAAAAATTAAAAATGGTTTATTGGGCCAGACATGGTGGCTTATGCCTGTAATCCTAACACTTCGGGAGGCCAAGGCAAGAAAACTGCTTGAAACCAGGAGTTCAAGACCAGCCTGGGCAACAAAGTGAGACTCTGTTTCTATTTAAAAATTTTAAAATTATCATAATAAATAAACACAAAATTTTAAAAAGAATGGCTTATTTCCAAAAGTAATAGCGCGCGCACGCACACACAAACACACACATACACACACACACACACATCAATCCATACCTGATTTCTCTGCTTTTCAACTTCCTCCTCAGATGTGCAGTTGGACAGAACCTCAGACCATTCCAGGCGCTCCTCAGGTGTCTTCGCTGAAAGACTATCAAAGATTTCGAAGTAAAGCCACGCCAGGTCCTTGGCCAATTGCAGCTTCCCACAAGCGATATGCCTCCATGTAGACCAGTAGAGGCGCGGGTAAGCTCTTTCTGTGGCCCGGATTTGCACATAGGTGGAAATCTTCCTGAGATAGTGAAGACTAAACTTGGATGGAGGGGGGACCTGCAAGGCACCCACTATGAAGGGTTCTGCTTTCACCCAGAGGAGAACTCTGGACTCATCCATATTATCTCTAAGGACATCTGGGTGAAAAGGCTTCTTTGCATACCTAGAAAACAAAGTTTCTTCGTAAACTGATTTGAAACAAGTCTCATTTATACATTTTTTCCTGGAAGGCGACCCTTCTCTCTCAGCTGTCACATGTACATCACCAGCATAAAAGGCAGCTCTAGTTCATCAACCAAGAGCAGAACAGTTCGTTTTTATCAGATCTCATTATAATCTGAGAAAAAAAAATGTGATAAAACAAAATGATCTTACTTCAATTATTAGAAATTCATATTTTAGGAAGCGTGTGTAAACACATGAAGACTGAGTGAGATCCCAGGAGGAAAAGGAATGAGGGGAAAAAAGTCATCCTATCACAGGAAACCTGTTTCTACTCTAAGGGGGAACACTGGTCAAAATAAGGGGAATACGTTTCACAGAGTTACATCACTTACACATAGAAGACAGTTGGTTAAAGATCTGGACATATTATTTGACCATAGAAACTCAACATGAAGTACTAATATGAGGTGTAGCAGACAAGAATTGTAATGTAAACATAGACTGCAAGAATAGATCGGGAAGTTACAGCATCTTTATTCTCTGTAACAGTGAACCCACTCTGGCATATTCTATCCTGCTCAGTTCAGGTGTGATATTTTTAGATTTTTTTTTTTTGTAACGATGTAACAAAAATCATATAACATGATTTTTATGGAATGTTTATAAACTACAAAAACAGGAAATCATCCACAATCCCACTAGTAAAGGGCAACGAATTAATATTTTATTCTATTTCCTTGTTGTCTTTTTTTTTTTTTTTTGAGATGGAGTTTCCCTCTGTTGCCCAGGCTGGAGTGCAGTGGTGCGATCTTTGCTCATAGCAACCTCCACCTCCCAGGTTCAAGCAATTCTTGTGCCTCAGCCTCCTGAGTAGCTGGGATTACAGGTGCCCACCACCACACCTGGCTAATTTTTGTATTTTTAGTAGACATGGGGTTCAACTATATGCTGGCCAGGCTGGTTTCAAACTTCTGATCTCAAGTGATCCACCTGCCTCAGCCTCCCAAAGTGTTGAGATTACAGGCGTGAGCCACCGTGCTGAGCCTCTTGTCTTTTTCTACACATAAATTAGATATTAGTTTTTGAATTTTTACAGTTGTGATGTTACATACACAATTCTGTATTATTTTAAAAGCTCTGTAGTATTCTAAATAAATGTATCCCATTTTATTCAACTATTCTCCCATTTTTAGACACTACTAGGTATCAGATTTTTCACAAAAACAACATAGGCAAAATACTGATCATTATTGAAGTGGGATGATGGACACATGGTGGGGGCTCATTGATTCTTGTGTATGTAAAAAAAAAAATTTCATTACAAAAGTTCAAATGTTGTCACCAGTATAAATAATGCTATGACTACCATCTTTCTTGGTATTTTCTGCATTACGAATTATTTCCTTGTGAAATTTTTCAGATGTACTTTTATGAAATGAAGTAACTGACATTTCTAAAGCTTGTGAAATACATTCTCGTTGCTTCAAATGATTTTATCAAATCGTACCATCCTTTGACTATGGTAACCACTTCACTGTGCACTGCTCAACATTAATAACATCAGTTTTGTTTTGTTTTGTTTTGTTTTGAGACGGAGTTTCACTATTGTTGCCCAGGCTGGAGCACAATGACATGATCTTGGCTCACCGCAACCTCCACCTCCCAGGTACAAGTGATTGTCCTTAGTAGCTGGGCTTACAGGCATGTGCCACCACGCCCAGCTAATTTTGTACTTTTAGTAGAGACGATGTTTCTCCATGTTAATCAGGCTAGTCTCGAACTCCTGACCTCTGGTGATCCGCCCCCCTCGGCCTCCCAAAGTGCTGGGATTACAGGCGTGAGCCGCCATGCCTGGCCTAGCAACATCATTTTTTTTTTAAATCTAAAAAGTTTAAAAGTCATGTGACTGATGAAAAATGTTTTATTGCTATTATATTTTGCGTTTGATTCTAAGAAAACTGCTTTTCTCTTTTTCTTTTCTTTCTTTTTTTTCTTTTTTTTTTTTTTTTGAGACAGTCTCGCTCTGTTGCTCAGGCTGGAATGCAATAGCAACCTCGGCTCACTGCAACCTCGGCTCACTACAACCTCTGCCTTCCAGGTTCACATGAGTCTCCTGCCTCAGCCTCCCGAGTAGCTGGGATTACTCCTGGCACCCGCCACCACGCCCAGCTAATTTTTGTATTTTTATTTATTTATTTATTTATGAGACAGAGTCTCCCTGTGTCACTCAGGCTGGAGTGCAGTGGCGCGATCTTGGCTCACTGCAATCTCCGCCTGCAGGGTTCAAGCAATTCTCCTGCCTCAGCCTCCGGAGTAGCTGGGATCACAGGTGCTCGCCACCATGCCCAGCTAATTTTTTGTGTTTTTAGTAGAGACAGGGTTTCACCATGTTTCCACTGCGCCCGGCCAACTGTGCCTCTTTCCAGAATGATCTGTTCGGAAAAATAACTGACATCAATCGAGTGCTTACTATGTAGCAGGTGGCATGCTAACGGTTTTGCGTACTTCACCTCCTTTCATCCTCACAACCACCTGGAGATACATTACTTATGACTACACATTTCCGATTAAAAAATGAGGCTTAGTGAAGTTAAGTGATTTCTCTAAAGACACATCAGACAGCATAGCCCTAGATTAGGATTCAGCTCTGACTTGAGAACTGCATGACTATAAATGTACTCTGGCAATCCAGTTTTGGAAGAATCTCTTAAAAATGGGAGTGGAGCCCGGGCGCGGTGGCTCACGCCTGTAATCCCAGCACTTTGAGAGGCCGAGGCTGGCGAATCACCTCAGGTCGGGAGTTCGAGACCAGCTTGACCAAAACGGAGAAACCCTGTCTCTACTAAAAATACAAAATTAGCTGGGAGTGGTGGCGCATGCCTGTAATCCCAGCTACTGGGGAGGCCGAGGCAGGGGAATCGCTTGAACCCGGGAGGCTGAGGTTGCGGTAAACCGGGATTGCACCATTGCACTCCGGCCTGGGCAACAAGAGTGAAATATGTTGGTCAGGCTGGTTCAAAAAAAAGGGGAGTGGGGTGAGGGGAAGAATGGACCCAGAAGATAATTTCCAGAATTAACAGCCTTAGACAGGAAGCCACTGAAGGGCCAGGTGAAAGAGCCAGGGAGCGTAAACTCAAAAGAAGGGTGTGGAAGGGCAAAAGGCAGCTGTCTTCGAATGTGGAGAGACTGGCATCATTCTGAGTAAAACCAGACGATGAAAGTTAGGCGAGGAAGATCTCAGCTCTCTCCAAAATGTAAAGAGACTGCTCTGTGAGGCACTGAGCCTGTCAAAGGCAAGATCCCAGGGATGAGCCCTCTATTCTATCTCCGAGAGTCGAGAGGGCGCAATCCGTAAACAAACTGGGGCTCTGACCCTGGCGGTGTGCTGGGGTTAAGGTTTTCCCGGTCCGGAGATCTGCGTGGCTCCAAGGCGCTGGTCCTGGGGCTTCGCCTCCACCCTGGACGCGATCCCGGGTGGGGTCCGGCGTGGGCCGCCCCAACGCCGCGACCAGACTTCAGGAACACAGACGCTCTGGCTGACAGGTACGGTAGTCCACTTGAGACGCGGCGAGCGCGAAGGCGGCCTCACCGGCCCAAGCCTGAAGCCTGACTGACCCACACGGCCCTCCCCGGTGCCAGCCCAAGCGCAGTTACCTGCTAAGGCAGGCGCCACTCCGCCGCAGTTCTCCGCGCGCCGCCGCGCCCAGCGTCCCCTCGCTGGTCCCGCCCCTCGCCCTCTGCCGCGCGCCGCCACCGGGCCCACTGCGCAAGCGCGAGGCCCTGCATCACCGAGAACCGGCGGACCCCGTTGCTAGAGCGGCAGATTGCGACTTAAGCCTCTGAGAAAATCTTGGCTGGGACTGAGAGTCCTCGACGGTGGCCCCTGGAGCCGAACCCGCCACTTTCTGGTGTCGCGCCTTTGAACCCAGGGGGAGCAGGAAGCTTTCTGTTGCTCCACATAAGTGTGGCCAGCCAATAGCTGCTGGTAAGGTCACCACGCTTTCATCAGTAATACTACTAATACTGATGGCAGTTTGCATTTATAGAGCGCTTACTATGGTCTCAACACTGTGTAAAGCAACTTTTTTGTATTTCCTCAGTCTTCTCAAGAGCCCTTTAAGTACATTTGTTTTACTGATGAAGAAACTAGGGCATAGAAAGGTGAGAGTAACACACCCCTAAGGTCACACTGCAAGAGATGGAGCCAAGATTCAAACCTGAGCGGCCTGAAGCAAGACTAGCACTCCCTGCAGCCCCTCAGAGTTGGCTTCTGACCTCTGTTAGTTTTCCCGACGTGTTTCCACTTTCATAAAGCTCTTTCAGATTACCCAGCAGAAGCCATCACTACTTCCTTTAAACTTCCATTTCAGGATTTCTGGACATTTCCTGCTTTTTTTTTAGTTCGTTTATGGCCTCTCTAGGTGTGGAAGATACAAAGGAAAATTAGATCCTAAAATGTAATTTAGTTCCTCTTTTGTGTGGCTTCTGTCCCTGCTGGGTATCTTCCTGAAAGCAGGGGCTTCAAATTTCCATAGATCTGGGTTAGGATCCAGGCTGCACCACTTACTAGCTCAGTGGCCTTGCTGTTACTTGTTGAATATCACTGTGTGTCTGGCATGGTGGTAGACACTAGAATTATAGGCGTGAATAAAACAGACAAGGTCCTTGCTTTCTTGGGAGTGTATAACAGAGAGAGTAGACAATACATATTAAGGAATAAAATAGGATCATTTCAGATAGTGATAAATGCTATGAAAATTGGGGCAGAGGGTCAGGGAGGGCCACTTTGTAGTGCCAAATTTGAGCTGAGGCCTGAAGAATAAGCAGCCAGCCGTACAATGATCACCATCCAAGTAAATTTTACTCAAAAATGAGACGTCAACCACCACCTGCAAGGTCTGTCCTGCAGACCTTGACTCAATGACGGATGAATAAATGATCTAGTTCAGTGATTCAAGTGGGCTAGGGATGGTTATCAGTTGCTTTCAGAGGGCAACCCCCTCTCCATCCTCACATTTATTCAGTATGAATTTCATAACAGAGTTTCTAAGTTAACATGCTTATGGATAATTAACATGGTTAAAAGAGTGGTTTTATCAATGATAAAAGCTTTTGGTTCCATGCCCAGAGTAAACACTATTAATGGGTAATTCCCTTTTGATCTGTCCCTGAGAGGACCATCCAGCACAAAGTTTACATGAGCAAACAGAGTAGAGACAAAGGGATGTAGGGTAAACAGACTTAACTGGGAAAGCTTCTTATTGTCTCTCTCTTTTCCCTAATCTAATGTAAACGAACTGGGTGCCTTCAGCCTGTCCCAATAAAATCTTTCAGCCTTCCAAAAGGTTTGAGATGATAATCTCTATAACTCTCCCGAATATTTCCCTAATTATTTTGCCAGCCACCCCAAGTGAATTTCCACACAAAAATACTTCCGCACCTACTCCATGCCAGGCAGTGTTCTAAGGTGCTGTTTCATACAGCTGTGAACAGAACAATATACATTTATGCTCTCATGAAACTGGCATTTCAGTGTGTAAGTCTAGGGTCCAGGGATTAAAAAAATAAAATAAAATCGTAGGCAGGGCATAGTGACTTATGCCTGTAATCCCAGCAGTTTGGGAAGCAAGGCAGGTGGATCACTTGAGGTCAGGAGTTTGAGACCAACCTGGCCAACATGGTGAAACCCCATCTCTACTAAAAATACAAAATTAGAAATGTGTAGTAGCATGTGCTTGTAGGCCCTGCTACTCGGGAGGCTGAGGCAGGAGAATCACTTGAACCTGGGAGGTGGAGGTTGCAGTGAACCGAGATTGTGACACTGCACCCCAGCCTGGGCAACAGAGTGAGACTCTGTCTCAGGAAAAAAAAGAAAAAAAGAAAAGAAAACAGGTTGGTGTAAGACTAAGGAACTCAGTAGGGGCTAATTTTGATTGATTGGTCAGGGAAGTCTTAGCTGAGGTGGTGACCTTTAAGCTGATATATGAGTTGAAGAAGGAATCACCCATGTCAGGACATGAGGGAGAGTACAGTGTTTAAGGCAAAGGGAATAGCTAGCACAAAGGCCCTCAGCAGATGTATGCAAAAAAGAAAGGAAGCAAGTTTTGCTGGACCATGGTTAGGAGTATAATAGGTGAGAGTACAAAGCATAAACAGCTTTGTAAACTAGCGTTAAGTTGGGATTTTATTCCAAGTGCAAAGGAAGGCTTTTAAGCAGGGGAGTGACATGATTTGACTTTTATTTTTATTTTTATTTATCTTTATTTATTTATTTTTGAAATGGAGTCTCACTGTCGCCCAGACTGGAGTGCAGTGGTGCGATCTCCACTCACTGCAACCTCTACCTCCCAAATTCAAGGGATTCTCCTGCCTCAGCCTCCCGAGTAGCTGGGATTACAGGCGCCCGCCACCACACTCAGCTAATTTTTGTATTTTTAGTGAGACAGGGCTTCACCATTTTGGCCAGGCTGGTCTTGAGCTCCTGACCTCAGGTGATCCACCCGCCTTGGTCTCCCAGTGTGCTGAGATTACCAGTCTTTCTTTTTAAATTATGGAGTCGGGGACAGGATGAGCAACATATATTAAGGTATTAAGGAAGATATTAAGAGTAGGGGCAGGGAGACCAGTTAGGAGGCCCTGGCCAGGTGAGAGATACTCTGTGATCCAGAGACCCAGTAATGGAGATATAGTGGACAGATTCAAGTATAGTTCAGGGGTAAAGATTTGAATAGCTTATATATGAAAGGAATAAAAACACCTAGAGTTTTGTCCTGATCAACTAGGTGTTGTGTAACTGTGATGAGTAAAATCCAGGGAAGAGGGGGAATCAACTACTTGAACTGTAATAATGGTTTTTTTGTTTTTTCACTGCTATACGGAGCTACCTGAGGGAAGTAATTTATAAAGAAAAGAGGTTTCATTGGTTTACAGTTCCTCAGGCTGTACAGGAAGCATGATTGAGAAAGCTTAGGACACTTCCTTTTTTTTTTTTTTTTTAGAGGAAGAATGAGAGAAAGAAAAAGAATAAAGGAAAGGAAGAAAGAGGAAGAGGGAGAGGGAGAGAGAACAGGGGTGTTGCTTTATTGCCCGGGCTAGAATGCAGTCTAAAACTGGGTATGCCTGTAATTGTGTTTAATAATAGAGACATAAAAATAAATAAATAAATAAATGAGGGAAGAAAATAATTAACAAGCAGCCAACCAATATTTCATTTAAACCTGTAAATACGTGTAATGTAGTACTGATAAGAGTGTATATTTTGTGTATTTAAAATGGAGAGTTCTATGAATGTTAATTAAGTCTACTTGTTCCGGATCTGAGTTCAAGACCTAAATATCGATGTTAACTTTCTGTCTCATTGATCTATCTAATATTGATGTTGAAGTCTCCCACTATCATTGTGTGGGAGTCCAAGTCTCTTTATAAGTCTTATATATCTGGGTATTTCTGTATTGGGTGCATATGTGTTTAGGATCTTTAGCTCTTCTTGTTACATTGATCCTTTTTATTCATTGCCTGCTTACTATGTGCCCAACGATTTACAGATATTTTTTTCCCTGTAAAAATTCACAGCACTGCCAATAAGTACTCTGCCTTAGTTTTGCTGATAAAGAAACTTAGGCTCAGGCTTGGGAGGAGAGGAGGGATAGGGGAGTCTCACCTCTAAGTGGTGGAAGCTGAATCCTAACTTAAGTCAGTCTATCGTCAGGGTCGCCTTTCCGAGACGGTTGCCTTATCGAGTTGCTTGGAGAACGTAAAATAAGAGTCCTAAGCAATGCGTCCGAAGTAATTCGTCCGAGGTACAGCAGTCGTGGAATAACTGTCCCGGCCCATTCTGCCGCTGTACCTCTGCTCCCTCTTTCCGCGCGAAGCTGGATATGAATGAAATTCCAGACTTGTAACTAAGAGAAAACTTTTCTCCCGCAATTGGTCAGTGCTGGGGAGGAGACTCCTGATTGGTGGAAAGTCCGAGGCAGTAGGCGAGCCGGAGGGGATTTCTTGTACCTCAGGTGCCCTCACCCGGCCCCGCCCCCTATCTTACGTAATTTTTACGACTCGCGGTAGCTTGGGCAGAGCGGGTTCCTGCAGCGGCGCAATCCTCTGACGTCTCTTCTTCTAATTGGTCGGGAGCTGCGGCTGCAATTCTGAAGCCTAACTGGCTGCCCTTGCCGCCTCGGAGGTGAAGTGTACTGCGCTCATTGGCTTCCAGGCGCCGGCCGCGTGTGATGTCCCGGGCAACGATTGGCTCTCGCCTGCCGGGGACTTCTCTCACCGGGACTAGGGCTTCCCGGGAAGTGGACTGGCAGAGGACTGGGCTAGCTAGCTGTCTCTTCGGACCCAGGAGGAGACCCCCCCGCCCTCCGGTGTGAGGCGGCCTCCGAGGGCCGGGTGGGCTGGCGAGCCGACGCGGCGGCGGCGGCGGCGGAGGAGGCTGTGAGGAGTGTGTGGGACAGGACCCGGGACAGAGGAACCATGGCCCCGCAGAACCTGAGCACCTTTTGCCTGTTGCTGCTGTACCTCATCGGGGCCGTGATTGCCGGGTGAGGAGCAGACACAGGGCCCGTGGGTCAGCCTTTGCTGGGGGTGGGAGGGCGTGGGGGATGTGGCATTGCCAGACTGAGGGAGTGGAGAGAGGCATCGCTGTGGGGTGGTGGAGGAAGGGGTAGTATGGGCCTGGCTAGTGGGGTGAGAGAACCGTGGGTGACACCAGTGAGAGGGCTTTAGGTCCAGAGAGGGCCTTAGGTAGAGCTAGATTTGCCCAGAGGAGTGGGAGTTGGATGCATTGCCAAACGGCATTTGGGGGATGAGGAGAGTTTGAGGGAAAGAAGGTGGTTGTGAGCTGAAGCATTGTCACGAGAGCTGGGGAAGAAAGAGGGGTGACTGACTGTATGGCAAGGTAATGACAGGGTCAGGCTGAGGTTTGGGGGATGGACCTTTGTTTGATCGAAGAGGTGGGTTGCTGTGCCCTGCTGAGCTGGAGAAGCGGATGATACTCTATGCCAAGCCTGCAACGAGCCATTGGGGGGCCGACATTAAAGTGGATGGATGATGCCAGATCGAGTTGGGACTGCACGAAATCGGATGGGGGAGGGGAGCAAGAAGACCCTTGGAGAGCCCTTGTACTTCCCAGCTTCTTGGGCTATGTATTATCTTCAGTTGCTTCATCTTTAACGTTCTAGCAGTGCTACTGTTAGAACATTTAAGTGGCATAATCTTTTTAAATAAGGAAAGTCATCCTTTGAGACTGTTATTTGACTTTTAGAAAAGTCAAAAGTCATTGGGAGCCAGTAGAGGGAAAGGGAGGAAGAGTTCATTTGACTGTATGATTATTGCCTAAAAATAACATAAGACCATAAAATAAGGAAGCCGTTTTCTTGATTGAAGGTGGCTCTAAACGAAGAGTTCCACAGATGTTTTGGATAATCTAAAAAGAAGTATATAGCCTCTTACTGTGATTGCATCAACATATAATATTCATTACAAATTCTGGTGTTGTCTTTTTAGTCATTCTTTGTGTGTGTATGCGTCGCATAAACCATTTTTGTATTTCTTTGTTCAGATACAAACCTAAATGTAGAGGAAAAAAATTTTTTTGCTTTAAAAAATGTAACATATAACTCTTTAATGAAGTATTCTCTCCCTCTACTTCCCAGGCGAGATTTCTATAAGATCTTGGGGGTGCCTCGAAGCGCCTCTATAAAGGACATTAAAAAGGCCTATAGGAAACTAGCTCTGCAGCTTCATCCTGACCGGAACCCTGATGATCCACAAGCCCAGGAGAAATTCCAGGATCTGGGTGCTGCTTATGAGGTGAGTCCTAAAAAACGATAAAGTATGAATAAAATCTGTAGGTGTAGAAAAAACATTTACTACAGAGAAACACTCCTTTCAGTTCACTTTTATTTATTATTGTTATTATTATTTTGGGGGGGGGCTAAGTCTTGCTCTACTGCCCAGGCTGGAGTGCAGTGGCATGTCTCCACTCACTGAAACCCCTGCCTCCTGGGTTCAAGCCATTCTCCTGCCTCAACCTCCCGAGTAGCTGGGATTACAGGCGCCCGCCACCACACCCAGCCAATTTTTCTATTTTTAGTAGAGTCAGGGTTTCACCATGTTGGCCAGGCTGGTCTCAAACTCCTGACCTCAAGTGATCTGCCCACCTTAGCCTCCCAAAGTGCTGAGATTACAGGCATGAGCCACTGCACCCAGCCAAGGTCACTTTTATTTAAAAACTAAACAGTAGATAAAAGTAAAAGTAGTACTTGATGCTGTATTGTACTAGATATTACATTCACATTAGTAGATGCCATTTTCTTCCTTTTTATATTAATATTTATTTCAATAAGGAGAATAATGTTGAAAAAGAATAAATGAAAGATTGATAGATTAATAAGTAGATCAACTGATTGGTCTATCAGTCAATCAGTTTGGGAGCTAGAGCCAAAAATAAAAAGAAAACCTTCATGAGAGTTGCAAACCTTACATGACCATATGAACTAGACAAATGACATGCAAGGCAGGTATAAGTTAAAACATGGCAGGAGATATTCTGCCTCTGTATTGGGAAGCAATAAGGATTGTTGAGGACTTTGACAAACTGAAGGCTCCTTGCCCTATTTCAAGGGAGCAGCTGTTACTCAACCCCAACCAATTTTTGTCATATAAATGCAAATAGTATTTTCCTAGATGATTTAATTTTTCAAGAAAGTTGAAAATCTAGATTTTTATATAAGTTCTGCTTGTAAAAATGTTGGTAACTAATTCAGTTAAATTTCTTTTTTTACATAAATCAAACAAAGCACAGTTTTAATTCGATTTTGCAACGTCTAATCTGGGGGTCAGAACACTTCCATGTGTATCATCTCATTTAATCTTTACTAGGATGCCAGGAAATATAGTAGAGCTAGGCATATTTTCTCATTTTCTAAATGGACACAGAAGAAAATTAATTGAACTAAAAGTCGCAGAGCTAAAACTCCCAAATTTAAGTTAAAATTATTGTATATTGAGAAGCCTAGAAACAAATTGAAAACTATTTTAGGAAGACACAAAGCTCAAAAGAAAGGGATCCCAAGACCTCTTAGATTAAAGAAGCAATGGAACTGAGTCAGTGACTTATACCCAGGTGAGTCCAAGAGCTCTTGGGGTCCTTCTTCTTTCAACACCTTCAGGGATCCTATGGGACAGAAACTCTTAACCTGAGGCACGTGAATAAACTTGAAAAGGTTGTTGGCCCATCCTAAATTATATGTAACATTTTGTTTCCTGTTGATAATATGGATTCCATATTTTGCACTGAATGTTCTGTGAATAGACCCTTGTTTCCCAGGCACCCAATACTCAAAAACATTTTCTAGGGAAGCTGAACTTACCATGCTGTCTAAAAAATCTACATGTTCTTTATCTATGACGTAGGCAAGCTATACAAAGGTCAGTCATGAAATTGCAGTTTATTTAACTATTAACAACCCTTGAAATTTCTTTTTTCTTTTTATCATTCAAGCTTGATTGCCTTTAGTCTTAGGTAAATTAGTGTTCATAAATTAGAATCCGAGTACAGTTATGAAGATTCTTTTATGAATACAAATTTGTTTTCTCTACAGAGCTAGGATTACTGCTGGCATTTTAAGTACTTAGGAATCTGTGTATTGGTTGCCAATCAACTAAAACCTTTTTTCTTTTAAAATAGTTTCCAAGACCATGGAGTAAAATTACATTCCTTGATGGAAGAAAAGTGAGGAGGAAGTGCATGATAATAAATGACTTCAAGAGTAGTTTTCAGGAGACTATTAGAGAAGCCTCTGATGTCTAAAAAGAAACTGAGTCTTTGTGGGTTTTAAAATGGTGTTTTTTATAGTCTCATATGCAGGGTTCATTTCTTTGCCAAGATAAGATCAGGGAAGTAGACTAAAAGTGAAAACACTGGAGATCCAGATAATAATAAGAGATTTTCTTAATTTTTTTTAAAGTTAACTATGCCCATTTCTGCTTCCCCCAAGTACCTATTTTCTAAAGATATTTGTGAAAACATTCTTTTCTCTCCCTTTTTCTATCATATGGCTTTAATCAAGTACTGTGGTCACTTCTGGAATAACCCATTTGCCTTTGCTTTTAAGACTCTTCACTCTCTTGTATACTCAATTTTTGTTTATCCTTTCAAGGATATCTTAAATGTTAATACATTTTTGCCATAACTCCTTACACCTCATTTGGGCCCTAAGCCAAGAGTGTGTCCTGTTTGAATATGCCTTTCTTTCAAGTCAACAAGCCCCATCTACTTTGAACCTCTCTTTTTCTGGGCCACCATGAAGATGGTTTTGAAATAACTGTCTCCTTCAGCCTCTTGTCTAAGTAAAAGTTTTTAAATATCAAAGGAAGATTTTAAAGCCATTTAGTTTTCAAAGTATATATGTGCATATACATCAGATTGCTCTAAATAAAAGAGAAACTTTTTTTGCATGTTGAAGGCAAATTTTGAAGAGAATAGAAGCTTACTTTGTTTTTACATTCTTTAGTATTATACAGCGAGAAAGCATATATCATGATTGTGTATGTAGCTCTCTGAAACTGCTAAAACTTCAAGAATTATTTCAAGCAGTGAAATTGACCTTGAATAACCTTTATGGAGTATTGTCACCTATTACTCTCTCTGCATTTCAAACTCAGGACATTACAGACTTAAACATACATATATAAAAGGCAGGCAGCATTCTTCCACAAATGGATTTCTACATATATCAAAAAATGAAAAGATAGCTGCATAGGTCTCTCTGGGGGGCCTGTCACTTGATTTCTTCGTGTGTTTGTGTGTGTGTGTGTGTGTGTGTGTGTGTGTGTGTGTGTGTGTTGGGTAGGGGGTGTTGTAGACTTGTAGGGCCACGTTGTTTTGAAGGTAGTATAGTGGTTAACAGCATAAGCACCAGAGTCAAACTGCATGGGAAGTAAACCTGAGGAATCCATCTTACCTGTTTCCTGTTACCTCCCTGACCTTCACAGCTACATTGCTAATCTCAGATATTATTTTTTAGTGACTAGGTGAGTTTTGATAACTTTAAATTAAAAGCATGAATTGAGCAATGCGGAATGAACAATGCATCCAAAAATTTAGTCTTAGAGAAAATAACTTTGTAAACATGGCTGAATACAGTACATAATGGAAACTACATTCTATTAAAATTTTAGACCCAGCGTCAAAGTAAAAACAAACATAAATATGACTGTGCCTTAACTGAATATTACCAACTCATGATCTTATCCTCCACTGGCTTTTATCCCCAGGTTCTGTCAGATAGTGAGAAACGGAAGCAGTACGATACTTATGGTGAAGAAGGATTAAAAGATGGTCATCAGAGCTCCCATGGAGACATTTTTTCACAGTGAGTAATTTACCTATCTGCAAAGTATTAATGTCTGAGAATGGGTTACTTAGCGATGAAAGAATTATACCCATTCCCTAGTTCAGAAGCTTTTGATGAATAGTACAGTTCAGCTGATCCAAAGATCAATTATTGTCCTCCCTGTGGGAAGACAGTCTTCTATTTTCACAAAGCTTTAGGAAGGAGGTGTGGCACTAAAAGGACATTCCATCTACCCAACCATATCGGTGAAATCAATGCTGACAGTTCTCGGTGGGGGGAGGACATGTGTTGGAAACCAGTTCGTCCTTGCCTACTTGCTATCATGGAATCTGCAAACTACTTAATGAGCAAAATTATTGTAAGCAAAGATAGAAAAAGTCCTACTCCCATACCCAGAGCTGCCTCTCTCTCATCCTATCAACAAGTGAGGGTGATGATAATAACCAGCATTAGGAGAAGGAATTAGGGTGGAGGACTTTTGTCTCTTGCATTCTGGGAGTGCTGGGTGGTTGGAATAATAAACACCTTTCCTCCTCACTCTTTGAACCCCTCTTTATTGATCATTTGAATTTCCACATTCCCTGATGATTACATATACTGAGAGACCCTAATCTGGGGTTTCAGGTCTGCGATTGTAAACAAAAAGATGTTTGAATCTGCATTTTTTGGGGGGAGCTCATTGTTTTCTTCAGATTCCCAAAGGGTTCTGTGAACCCTTCCCCAAAAGAAGTAAGAATCACTGTTGCATACAGTAGTTACCACAATTTGGTGCTTGGTTGGATGGCCTGGGGTGAGGGAGTAGATTTTTAGGGCCTGTAAAGACGTGTGAGTAACATGATGAGGACATCTCCCCGCCACCTCCACCTCTCCTTCCCTCAACAGGATCAACTTGGCTGTCCAAAGTGATCCCTAGGGATGCCAGAAAGAGAAAAATCTTCCCAAGCCTCCATCCTGTTCTCTCTCCTTGCCTTTATTTAAGATTCAGCGAATTCATTTACCTGAGTTGGTTGCTGGGAGACGGAATTATATAGTTATCATCATCACTGTGGTAATATCTGAGGCTTCTTAATAACACCAAAAAGTAACATTAGATTAAACCACCTGTAGGATTGAAGGGTACCTTTTTTATTAATCTCGAGTTATTCTTTTGTTACTTACAAAAATTAGTTTGGGTCTTATAGAGGCCAGAACTTCCTTCTCCTTAAACACTAGGGTTTTACTAAGGCTGATGCTTATTTAATTACATACTCAAGATTTTTGTGCAGAGCAGTAGCTTCTTTCAATGTTAGCTACTAAAAAGCATGTAAAGCGAACACTACATTACCCATAAAAATTCCTTAAATTAACCATTAAATTTAGCATTACACAGTTTATGTATACTATACTCTTTCTCAATAAGTCCACCATATTCAGACTTTTCCCAATATTGAAAGATTCTTATTTCATTGGTTGGGTCCAACATTGAATTCATTGGCATAGTGTGTATGTATGTACTGTACTGTATGTATAGGCCATGTTGTATTAAAGAGTGAATTTTTTACAGTGAAGGACAATATAGTTACAATGTGGTTGATAGTGTATAAATTTTAAATTGTGTTTGATGTATGACTCCACTGTATTAAAAAATATCTTGCAGTTTTGCACAATGCGTTGGCAGAAACAATAGTTGATCAATGTAAAGAAAGTGAATTAATTGTGAAACATGAAGTCTTGATGTCTTTTTCTGATGACTTTACACTACAGCTTCTTTGGGGATTTTGGGTTCATGTTTGGAGGAACCCCTCGTCAGCAAGACAGAAATATTCCAAGAGGCAGTGACATCATTGTAGATCTGGAAGTCACTTTGGAAGAAGTATATGCAGGAAATTTTGTTGAAGTAAGTTTCAAACAATACAGCTGTTCATATTAACTCCCAGAACTTGTACTTTTGATTAAAAATAAGAGGTTTCTATGTACCTTCTCTGTCTTTTCAAGGGTAAGAGAGAGTGATCAAATGCACAAAACTGAATTAATTATAATTTTTGGTTCATGATACTCTTGTCATTGTCTTATCACCCAGCTTGAGAACTAAGTAAAACATTACCACGACTTAATCTTAATTCCCTGTTCCATTACTCTGCCTCCTTTCAGAGGTAACTACTATATTGAATTATGTCTTCATTGTTCTTTTGCCATTCCTATTTTATTGTATATATGAATACCTGAATAATGTCTTGTTTGTTATATCATTTTTGACTTTGTAGAAACAGTATCTTAATTCATTATTTTCCGAGACTGGTCCTTTTCACTCACTGTTATGTTACTAGGATTCACTCTTGTTGCTTATAGCTGTAACTCTGCTGGATAAAATTATACTGTGACCGTAATTTATTAATAGGCATTTTTGTTTTTTCCAGTTTTATTCAATTCCAAAGAGTGCTTTTATGAACATTTTAATCCATATATCTAGGTTCAAATGAACAAGAATATCTCTTGGGTGTATATACTTGAGAGCAGAATTGCTGAGTAATATGAAAGTGTTCATTTTTGTAAGATAATACTGTATTGTTTTTGAAATTGATTGTACTGACACTTCTACATGCAATTTATGAGATCCTATAGATTCACTACCTCACCAATACTTGGAATTATTAGACTTCTTAATTTTTGCCCATCAAATGGGTATAAAATATTATCTCATTATGGTCTTATTTTACATTTTTTAAAATTGCCAGTTAGGATCAGCATCTCTTTCTGTGTTTATCGGCCATATTTGTTTCCTCTCTTGTGAAATGCCTGTTCAATCTTTTGCCTTTTTCTTACTGATTTCTAAGAATACTTCACTCTTGCTGCTAACTTTGTTGGCTGTATGTAATGCAAATGTAGCCTAACTGTTTGTAACTTGTCTTTTCATTATGTTTAAGATTTATTTTCGGCTGGGCACAGTGGCTCACGCTTGTAATCCCAGCCCTTTGGAGGCCAAGGTGGGCAGATTATGAGGTCAGGAGTTTGAGACCAAACCTGTCCAATATAGTGAAACCCTGTTTCTACTAAAAAATAAAAAAATTAGTCAGCCGTGGTGGCACACACCTGTAGTCCCAGCTACTCGGGAGGCTGAGAGGCAGGAGAATTGCTTGAACCCAGGAGGTGGAGGTTGTGGTGAGTGGGGACGGTGCCAGTTCACTCCAGCCTGCATGACAGAGACTCCATCTAAAAAAAAAAAAAAGGATTTATTTCAATTTTCAGCAAACAGAACTAATTAATTTTAATGTAATCAAGTATATCAGTCTTTAGTGGTTAGTTTTTGTGTCCTTTTAAATAAATTCTTTTTTTGTTCTGAAATAAGAAAGCTGTGTGCAGTGGAGCACACTTTAATCTCAGCTACTCAGGAGGTTGAGGTGGGAGGATTGCTTGAGTCCAGGAGTTTGAGGCTGTTGTGTCCTATGCTTTCATCTGTGAATAGCCACTGCACTCCAGCCTGGACAACATAACTGAAACCTATCTCTGAAAAAAAAAATGTTTAATAAACTAAGAAAGCTGTTCATCTATATTTTCTGCTAAAACTCTTAGCTCTTTTAATATGAGGTTACTCTTTTTTTTTAATTCTGGAAATATATCTCTCATTATTTCTTATAATATTTAATTCTTTATCACTTCTGTCTGGTCTTAACTTTCTTTTAAATACAAAGAGTAAATGTTGTTTCTTTATCCTTCACTGCCTCCTTCTGGGAGGTACCTCATTTTGATCTCCCAGCTTACTTAAGAACTAAGTTTTCAGCTATATCCATATAGCTGATAACCCAATATCTAATGGGATACAGCTATATCCATTCTAATAACCCATCTGCTGTATTTTAATTTCAACTCATATTTTTATGCATAATATTTCTACTTGAGTCTTGCATTATTTCTTACTCTAAATCATTTGCTAATGCCTTACCTTCTTAATATTATCATGCTTGTTTTATGTTCCTGGTCTGTCTAATCTTTTTTTAAGCAAAGTACAATGGCTTAAAATATATGTGTTATCCAGCTAGTTGTCTTTTGCAGAGCAGATAATTGAACTTCTCAGGTATCTAGCTGTCTTGGCCTTTGAGCTGATATTCCCTTACAGGTACCAGCAACTACCTTTCCCTGTAGAGCATCGTGGGCTGAACCCTGGCCCAATGGTTTTAACTGTGTTTTGCTTGGTTTCTTGGGGTCTTTTTTGTTTTGTTTGCTGACTGGAGTCTTTTGTTTTCTGCAGTCAGGGGAAACAGTTCAAAACAGCCCTCTATCTGTGGGATTTTCTTGTATATTCTGTGTTGTGGTTACTATTTCCTGGAATCCATGTTTTCTTGTAGTTTTTCCAGGATATTGGAGTAGACAGCCAGTTGCCTGTGCTTATGTGCCATCTTGACAAGAAGCGTATTCTTCTTAATTGAAGCTTCTTCTCTGAATAATTCAAAGAAGAGACATAGACAATCACAGAAGATGCAACTGGCTTGTAATACTGTTCAGGCTGCAGGATAGGAGAAAAGGGTGTTAAAAATATTCGTCAATGGGTAAGGTTGTTTAGATGGGAGGAAAGGGGTGAGCCTAATTAGCGCCCATGTTCCTTTCCAAGGCTGTTCTGCAGTTGTCACTAATACACGGTAGACATCGCTGTTTGCTGTTAGTGTGTTCCTGAACAAACTCTTTTTTAATCCTATAATTGTGAAGGCCGTAAATGGCTTTGCTATTTCAATAACCCCATGGTAAATTCTTTATTCCTTTTTTTCACTCCTGTTCCTTCTGTATGTAAATTCTTTTTAAAGAAAAAAGTACCTTGAGAAGTAAGATAGTAAGATGGTTAAGCAGCATGGACTTTGCAGCTAGACTGCCTAATTTAGAATCCTGGCTCTCCCATGTATTAGTCATGTGGCCTTGGTCATGCTACTTAACCTGTCTATACTTTTGTTACCTCATCTGTAAAATGGGGATAACAACAGTACCTACCTCTAACAGTTGTTGTGAGGATTAAATGAATTTGTAGAAGTGTTTGACACATTGCTTGGCATGTATTAATTTAGTGCTGTAAAGTGTTTGCTCTAATGACTGTTATTGTTGCTATAATTTATTCTGTTGACCTGGGCCTTTTATATGTTGTTAGGCTTTAAGGGATTTTTTCTCTAAGCATTTGTCATTCTGCTGCATGAGCACATACCTTGTGATTAGATGTTTGACTAATTAAACAGGTAAAACTAGGAATACATTTCTGTATATATATCAATGTTACATTCTTAGAGGGATCAGAATGTTTGATTGCAATCAACTACAAAGAGATGGTCATTGTTTCTCTTCCTACATGTTAAAGTATCCGAATGGAGATAGCTCCAGAAAATAGCCCTGGATTGAATTTCCTGAAATAAGGAGGCGTTTTCAGTAGGTTAATCATAGGATTGGATGGTAGCCACATACCAGGTTTTGAAGCTGGCAGTTGTTCCTCAGGGGTTATGCTTTACACAGCTCGAATTTCTTAAAAGATAACTACATGAACTACTTTAACTTAGTAGCATTTAGTTGTGGCTTAGAAATGCTGATATTATACACTTCATTTTTCGGTTCTCTTGTTTCTTACTCCTGTCTCTACTTCTCCAGCTTTAGAATTTGAGTCATTTAAGTATGTGTTTGCTTCATTCCTGTTTGGGGGCTGATTTGTACTCTTCAAAGAGTTTTGTCAGCTCTAGATCTCTGAGGGATAGACTGCCAGAGAAGGGGACGCTTCAGTCCAGGCACATGTAGAGGAAATGAAAAGCAGGGAGAAGCTGATGTTGTTTATTCACTTCCTAGGTAGTCAGAAACAAACCTGTGGCGAGGCAGGCTCCTGGCAAACGGAAATGCAACTGTCGGCAAGAGATGCGGACCACCCAGCTAGGCCCTGGACGCTTCCAAATGACCCAGGAGGTGGTCTGTGATGAATGCCCAAATGTCAAGTAAGTGAAAGCACCTTCTTTCGTCTACCAAGAAGTACGTCTTAATCTCGTTTATCTAGTCAAATGCTAATGGTCCATACTAGTCTTTCTCTGTCTCCTCCCCACTGCCATGTTCTGCAAAAGGACAGGGCAAAACAATGTACATTTTTTTCTGCAGTGTTTCTTCTAAATATCTCCTTTTATGTTTCTGAACTAACAAGCAGTGCCTTTTATTTCTGATCTATTCAAAATGCTTCACTTTCTTCCATCTTGTACTATTAGAGCAGCCTTATATGTTTAGACAATGTATGGTAGCTTTGCCCTGGATTTTAGCACATAGAAGATGTAAATGATTATTAGATAGTTTGGTCAAGTAGAGGTACGCTATAGTCTTCCAAGAAAAAGCGCTGATAAAATAAATAAAACTTTATCTGTATCTGATGTTCTGTTTATATTTTCATTATTTTTCTTCTCTTTTAATTCTCTTTATCTCAGACTAGTGAATGAAGAGCGAACGCTGGAAGTAGAAATAGAACCTGGAGTGAGAGACGGCATGGAATACCCCTTTATTGGAGAAGGTGAAATACTGATAGTGGATTTTTATTGTCATAACTTTCTGTTCTCTGCTTGCTTGTGAGTACCTCTCACCCCTGCCTTACTCCATCGTACTGTTCACATAGTAAATGTATATGTAATTTCCAACACTCTCCAGCCAGTTTTAGGGTATGCAAAGCCTTTTATTCACCTGAAGCAATAGCATTGCCGTTTATCCTTTGAATGTCATGGCCAAAAGTTATTATGACGTAGCCTAAGTTTTATCAAAATTTAGGGTGTTTAGACCTTAATGAATTTTCACTCAGCAATGAAAGAAGATTATGTAACTCTAGTTGACATTAATAAGATGCTCTCAGGACCTCACCTTTAGACTTAAGTTTAAAAACTCTACAAATAAAAAAAGCTCTAAGACTTAGGTTTAGGAGACCAGTGAATCATTCTTTGTTTAGGAACTAGGTCAAGTTATGTACTGCTATATCTAAGGCAAAGGTGATGATTTCTAATAATCTGAAACTTATAACCAGGCGGAGATGCTGCCCTCACAGATAGATCTGACAGAGTCAATGCCCAAAATGGTGGATTAAAAAAATTTCTCAGTTGCCAGATAGACTTCTGGTATTCAACTTGTATGATTTACAGTACGATGTAATCTGCTCTGACTAGGTGAGCCTCACGTGGATGGGGAGCCTGGAGATTTACGGTTCCGAATCAAAGTTGTCAAGTAAGTAATCTAATTTTAGAGGTCTTCTCAGATGAGTCAGATTATAGAGATGTGGGTGGCCTCCAGAGCAGTTAGACATTTTTCTGTTTCATTCCCATATTACCCTAAATGATGATTTGTAACGCCTCTACAAGGTTGAAAGCTTGGGGTTGGGCCCTAGGATTGAGCCCCAGTTATTTATTTACTTAGGACGTACAAATGCAAAAGATGTTGAAAGGCAAGAATTGATAAGTATGGGATAATAAAAGAGAAGCAACAAGATAGGGAGTCAAAGCTGAGATTTTAGCTGAAGAACTATGGCACCATACAAGAAAAGGAAACGTTTCCATAGAAAGAAGCTTCTACATCATATGCAGCTTCTGTGAAGAGAGAGCCTTTCTTTTGTGAGCTTCTCTTCAGCATGAAGTGCTGCTTAGATGATAATTTTGCCTGGAACTCTGGCCTTCTTGATTACTATTTCTCTCTTGTTACCACTTTGGAAACCAGTTAATACCTCTGCCTCTGTAAGGAGTCATCAAAACAGAGTTCCCACCAGAATATGGAGAAAGGCCCCCCACTGTCTGGGACTTTTCCTTCATGCACTCTTTAATCCCAGTGTTGTTTTCCCTGGCTTCTTTACCTACCTTGTCTTTATCATCACTTCTTAGAGAAACTGGAATGTGTGTTGTTTCCTGAATAAACCTGATGCCTTCCTAGTCTTTGCCAGAATTCTTTCTCACTCTATTTCCCCTGCCCTGTACCCATTTTATCTGCATTTCTGCAGCCAACTTAGTCCTGTGAGCTCAGCTCAGGAAACTTCTATAGACCGATTTCTGAAGATGATCTCCCTAGAAGTTGTCTTTATCCCTTTTCCATAATCTAATGTATTTTTACGTATACTCTGCCTTTTGCTGATTATGTGTTCCTTAAGAGTAGCATTTAATAATAACAAATAACTTTAATAATAACAACTTTATTTTCTCATTTAATACTATACACAAAGGTATGTCCATGAAGTGTTTATTGTTTGAAAGAGTGGTGTTCGCCTTTTTCCAAGATTTTTCTAACAACTCTTTGAACTTAAAGAAAGTTGGAAATTAATGATTTTTACCTTGTTCTGTTTTTAGGCACCCAATATTTGAAAGGAGAGGAGATGATTTGTACACAAATGTGACAATCTCATTAGTTGAGTCGCTGGTTGGCTTTGAAATGGCTATTACTCATTTGGATGGTCACAAGGTAAACCAACCAATTTACTTGTTCTCCGTCCTTTTAAAGCCTTTATGTGGGTAGTTTTGAGATTGATCACCTGTTTCAGTCATTGAGAACCAGAGGGACTCCTTTCTCAGTTGTATTCTGCCTTCTCTGCTTACTCTGCTGCTGAGCATCCAGCAATAACAGTGCCAGACCTCTCAGCTACTCAGAATGGATTGCACAGCCTTTTACAGTCTTGTCTTTATAATTTCTATTAATGAAAACCTTTTTTTTTTTTACTTGTTTTTGTGTTTGATTTTTCTTTTTAAAAACCTTGTTTCTTTGACTCATATTGTCCTAATGGCGTTTCCTTTGCTCCTTCATCGTTTCTTTTTGCTGAGCTGTGACATCAGCCTTGTGTACCAGTGCTCACTAGAAGCTGCGTGATGTGCTTCAGATATACCACTCCTGCTGCAGTATGTTCCCTTTTGTTTTCTAGGTACATATTTCCCGGGATAAGATCACCAGGCCAGGAGCGAAGCTATGGAAGAAAGGGGAAGGGCTCCCCAACTTTGACAACAATAATATCAAGGGCTCTTTGATAATCACTTTTGATGTGGACTTCCCAAAAGAACAGTTAACACAGGAAGCAAGAGAAGGTATGGGATATGGCATGTGTGTGTGTGAGTGAAACAGAATCACTTAAAACATATGAGCTGGACCACACTGTAAAAGGGAAGATGGGATAGACAGTAGAAAGATTAGAAGCTTAGGGGTGCATGTCTAGAATGACTGGTTGAGAAGAGGGCCCTGCTGGGGGTCCGAAATAATAAGAGAAAGGAGAGCAATGAAGGAGGTTAAAACTGAAAAGAGGATACAGTAGAAGGAATGGAAAACAGCTAAAGAGTTTTCTTTCCCTTTTGATTGCCTCTTCTCATTCCTCATTTTATAGGACTTTGTGGGATGTGTATGTGGTATGGGGGCCTAAAAGAAAGAGATTAGGGATCATCCTGAACACACAAATGCATGTGTGGGGTTACCTCCACGCGATTACTTTGGAGATTGGTAGTTATTTAATTCACGTCCATGTTTGTCATAAGGCCTTTTATGAGCCTTTTCTTGAAATATGTTCTTTAAACGCTAGGAAAGTAACATTCTTTGTTAACGGAGTCATTGTTCATTCTTTCTTCAGGTATCAAACAGCTCCTGAAACAAGGGTCAGTGCAGAAGGTATATAATGGACTGCAAGGATATTAAGAGTGAATAAAGTTGGACTTTGTTTAAAATAAGTGAATCAGCGATATTTATTATCTGCAGGGTTTTTTGTGTGTGTTTTTGTTTTTATTTACAATATGCAAGTTTGGCTTAATTTTTTTTTTTTTTGTCTAATGATCATCATGAAATGAATAAGAGGGCTTAAGAATTTGTCCATTTGCATTCAGAAAAGAATGACCAGCAAAAGATTTACTAATACCTCTCCCTTTGGGGATTTAATGTCTGGTGCTGCCACCTGAGTTTCAAGAATTAAAGCTGCAAGAGGACTCCAGGAGCAAAAGAAACACAACATAGAGGGTTGGAGTTGTTAGCAATTTCATTCAAAATGCCAACTGGAGAAGTCTGTTTTTAAATACATTTTGTTGTTATTTTTTTCATGACTCCTGTTTCTTCTGTGAGCTATTTGGGTTGTCCTCTGATCATCAAGGAAGATGGGTGCACAAGCATGCAAAACAGTGATAGAGATCCAGTCCCCATGCCCAACTAAACACACGGTATCTGCTAGAAAGGAGCTTGGAAGAAACTGAACGGCTGATTGGGGTCCATAAATGAAGGTTACACAAAAATCTAATTGTCCTTGAGGAAGTATATTTTCTCTAATTTGGGAATCATAATCTGATATGGACACTTTACTGTTTAGATAGCTGCTTTCATGTATATCATTTCAGTTGACCTCATGATTGGAAAGCCATTGGTTTGTTTAGGAACAAGGACTGGCACTGATTCTAGAAAAGGAATTTAGAGTTGCAAATTACATTTGCTCTTCTCATGGCACCCAATTCAGATAGGATGTGATGAGTACATTTGACTTTTGAATTGCCTTCATTTTCTTATATATAGTTATATCATGCTGTACTTTTCTTGTACTTTGGACTTTTTGTCTCTGCTAGTTAGTATTTCAATTGTTTAACAACTGCTGTTGCATTGTGTGTGGAGCTGCCTTCCAGCCATCAGCATAGTTCCAGCAGCATCCCTGCCTTGGCTATACATATCTTAATATCGCTGGGCACGGTGGCTCACACCCATAATCCCAGCCCTTTGGGAAGCCGAGGCGGGCTGATCACTTGAGGTCAGGAATTCAAGACCAGCTTGGCCAACATGGTGAAACCCCGTCTCTACTAAAAATACAAAAATTAGCTGAGTGCAGTGGTGGGTGCCCGTAATCCTAGCTACTTCGGAGGCTGAAGTAGGAGAATCACTTGAACCTGGGAGGTGGAGGTTGCAGTGAGCTGAGATGGTACCACTGCACTCTAGTCTGAGCAACAGAGCAAGACTTCATCTCTAAAAAACAAAAAATTAAGTGAAACCACATAAATACGTGTCTAAGTTTAGTGGACTTTTTGTACCTGTAAGATTCATTATGTACTAAATTACCTCTAGTTGAGCATTTCTTAAGAATGATCATCATTTCCTTTGTATATTTTAGCCCAGAAGAAGTCTTGATCATAATTTGCACTTACTAATCCCCATTTTTCCAAGATGTGTGCAAGGGTCGGTCACGATACTAAGAGCTAGAGCTACTAGTTTTGGTGAGAAAGAGCCCACAGAGATAATGTGTTTCCTACAAAGAAGAATGCTAATGGGGCTTTGTCACTCTTGTTATCCATTGTCTAGATTGCCATGATTTAATGAGTTAAGAATATTATTTCATCATTGGACCCTGTGAGGTGAGCATCAGGTAGCTTTAAGTGCTTTATCTGACGCACGTTGTAATTTGGAAAGATTTATATTGAAGTTCCACAGATTTTCTTAAGAAGGGAAGATAAACACTGTAGAGGGAAGATGCTCATTAGTTCATGTGGAAGAACAGATAATAATGTCTTCAGTTCTGAACGGAAAAAAAAAGCCATTCCAGGGAGCTATGTAATGAGGCTGAAAGGATGCTTGGCCTGCAATCAGACTTAATCGCTAAGACACTGAGGAAGCCAGTTAACCTCAGTTTTCTCATCTGCAAAATGGAGACGATGAAGGGTGATATTTTTGTGTTTGGTCTTTTATGCATCTTGAACATCTTTTTGGCTATTCGGACACTTACTTATGTATACTTCTGCCCCTTAGCTGCATTCACTGTTGGTTAGGTGCTCGATTGCTGAATCCTAGATGGATGTTGCGCTCAGAAATCACTGAAAAGGGAACAGGATATGGAAACTTAAAACCTATTTGAAAAGTTCCATTGGGTGTTACTAGAAATGGGAATGGAAAGATAATTTTATTCTATTCCTTGAAAAAAATTGCTACTAACTCTAGTAGCAACTTTTACCATTAACAAAAGATATCCAAGGACTATGAAAGATAAGCAAGAGAAGAAGAGGCCGTTTGGTAAGTGTTCACTTTTAAAAATTCTAGTATTTTGGTCGCTGAAATTGCCCCAAGACTCATGGTGAAGTGTTGGACACAGGTCACAGGCAGTGGGCACCAGTACAGCATCCATCATGATTTTAGATGTCAAAGAGCCCAGACCCTTTCTTATACCATTAAGAGAAATAAAACATTTCTGAGTTGTATAACTTTAAGCACAGTTCCTCTAATAATGCAGTCAGCCTGAGAATGTCACAGCTGGGGGGCAGACTCATCACACTGAGCGTCAGTGAAAACCCTCTAGAGCTGCATAGTCCAATCTGGTAGCCACGTGTCACAATTGAGTGCTTGAAATATAGCTCATCCAAACAGAGGTGCTATGAAGTATAAAATACACACTGGATTTTGAAGATTTAGTATTAAAAAAGAATGTAAAGTATCTCAAGTTTATATTGCTTACATGTTTAAATGACAGTATTTTGAATACAATTGGTGAAATAAAAATAGATGATTAAAAACAAAATATATTACTAAAATTCACCTGAGTTTTTTTTTTCACTTTTCAGAATTTGGCTAATAGGAAATTTTAATTACATATGTCGTTCACATTGTATTTCTGTTGATTGCACTGCTCAAAAAAGTCTCGCCCAGGCTGCGCCAGGTCACTCAACAGAAGGTGACTTGTACTTTGGGATGAAGGGCCTCATGTTCGCTCCTATTCAGTTACCTCCCTCTCATTCAGTCAGTCCAGTGGTCCAGTCTGTTACCATGTTTTGGGATCCTCCAATTCAGTCATTCAGTATTTTGTCTGTGCCTCTCCACCTGATGTTATCTGCACACTATATTGACTGAGACTTAAGATTTTCATCTAAACAGTGAATAAAAGAGCTAGCCAAAGGATTGAAGCCAACTCAGATTTTGCCACTAAAAGCCTGTTCCAGATTGACAATCATCAGAACATCAGGGTAAAGTCATATCAACCTCTATGAAAATAATTGATTTTGCATCTAGCCATATTTCTTTATCTTATCCACACAAGTAGGCTGAGAGACCTTGTTGACATCCAATTAGACAACAGCCTGTTAGAAAATGGGGTGTGTCTGATGATGACTTACTCTTTGTGAACCCATGCTGGGGCCTAGGGATCTTCACCTTCACATTTAGGTGATGTTCTCACTATTCTGGGATTGTGTCCAGATCAGAAGACAGGATTTCTTCAAAGAAAGCGTCTGTTATAATCAATCACCTCTTCCTTCTTGGGCTTCCATTTCCTCTTACTAATGTTCACTCTGCCCTTTTATATTGCAAGCATCATTTTTTGACAGAATATAGAAACAAAACAGGAGGTTTTATATGCCATAGTAGTTACCATGTGCGTGCTCTAGAATCACACTGGTCAGATTCAAATTCCAGTTCTACTGCTTACTAGCTCTGCCTTAATTTCTCCCTCTGTAAAATGGTCATAATAATAGTACGGATTTTGTAGAGTTGTTCGTTGATTGGACATTTACAACCAGAATGCCTCTCTTGGGACAGACAAGCAAAAAAGAACAAGTTAGTAACATATGTTGCACAACTGAGGCTTGGGAGGTTTATGATTTTTTAAAATTTTCCTTCCCTCTGCAATGCATGATGTTTGTCTGCAGGTGTCACTAATATAATGCTGTGAGAGCTGTAAAATCAGCTCTGGAGCTCCAGACCTCTTTTTTTGTTGTTGTTGTTCGAAAGCCATTTTCTGGTTATTGCCACTAAAAATCAGAATATTAAGTAAAACAACAATAATGATAATTTTCAATGCAACCTCTAATAATAGTGCATCTTAACTACCCTTCTCTCTTAGCCTCCCTTAATCCTAATGTAGACAAGGCAGATTCCACACAGGCTGGATTTTGATTTGGAGCTTTATTCTGCCAAATCCTGAGGATGAACAGTTATGGAAACCACTGCAAGGGGCCAAACTAGGTGTTAAGAACAAGGCTGATTGTGGTGGCTCGCACCTGTGATCCCAGCACTTTGGGAGGCCGAGGTGGGAGAATCATCTGAGGCCAGGAGATCGAGACCAGCCTGGCCAACATGGTGAAACCCTATCTCTACTAAAAATACAAAAATTAGCCAGGCATGGTGGTGAGTGCCTATAATCCCAGCTACTCAGGAGGCTGAGGCAGGAGAATCACTTGAACCTGGGAGGCAGAGGTTGTAGTGAGCTGAGATCGTGCCACTGCACTTCAGCCTGGGTAACAGACTAAGACTCCATCTCAAAAAAAAAAAAAGAACAATCATGTAATTAAGTCTTCTGTGTTTTCTACCAGTTGGGTAACATTAAAGTAGAACAGGAAATGTGATAATGTTTTCAGCAAGGTGTTTGATGATTCGTCTTATGATATCCCCTGGGGATAAGATAGAGTCACACAGTTGAATTCATAACTCACTAATTACTATTGAACATACTGTTGATTAATGGATCGATGTCAACCTGGAGGGGAGAGAAGAGAGTCTTTGCTGGCACAAAATAAAGCTATGTTTTCAGTCCTGATGTGTTCAATACTTTTACTGTCAGTGAGCATTTCAGGAAGGCAGCTTAAAATGCCAGGTGCCTGCTGTGTGTAAATCACGGAGTTCTCACAGCTGTTATATGTTTGTCATTGCAGTAAGTCCTAGGAGGGGCAGGATACCTTTAAACTGACCAGATAAGCTTTTGGTTCTTATACAATGTTTCAAGTGGGGAAAGCAACTTAACCTCTAGGAACAGGGTTGAGGTGCACCAGCTTCATCAACAGCATTGAGAAGGATGCATAATTTGACATAATGCTGGCAAGATGTCATTTGAATTGACATCTCCCAACACAATCACAAGGGGTCTTGCACTCAATTTTGTGGGCAGAGTAACTGTAACAAAATAAAATCAGTTGAATAAAAAGTGTAACCACCAGGGCCATTGTAAGAAGCTTTAAGCCTTGGGAGGCTGAGGAGGGCGGATGACTTGAGGTCAGGAGTTCAAGACCAGCCTGGCCAACATGGTGAAACCCGGTCTCTTCTAAAAAAATACAAAAATCAGCCAGGCATGGTGGTGCATGCCTGTAGTCCTAGCTATTTGGGAACCTGAGGCAGGAGAATCACTGTAACTCAGGAGGCAGAGGTTGCAGTGAGCTGAGATCACGCCACTGCACTGCAGCCTGGGTGACAGAGCAAGACTCCATGTCCAATAAATAAATAAATAGGAAGCTATAAGTCTTCAAATTATGAGTTAAATCCTCTGTTTTCTGGTAAAGAAATGTTGATATTGGTGGGAGCAAGGATCCTCCTCTAATAATTCTTCTCAGCAACTGCTATAGAAGAAAAGCAAGGGTCTCACAAGAAGCAAGGGTCTCACAAGTAGCAAGGTGAGAGCCTAATGATAATATCAGGGTGATGTCCTGGCTACTCTTGCCAGGACATCAAATTATCCTAGCATTTACTGGCTAATGCAGCAACATTTGTTTTTTCTCACAAATATGCACTATGAGCTAGACTGTTGGAGACAACTCCTTTGCTCTTCTTGTAGACAACAGCTTGAAGGCTGGGTCTGGAGTCATTTCTACTCATATGTCTGGCAGTTAATTCTGGGAGGTGGGGGAACTCAACAACTGGGGACTGGAAGTGGTGGGGCTCATCATCTTTGTCTCTGTGTGGTTTCTGCAGCACGGTGGCTATACATAGCTGGACTTCTTAATATATTGGCTCAGGGATCCCAATACACATTTCCCAAAAGGAAGCGGAAACAGGTAGAAGCTTTAGTTCTTCTTACAAATTAGTCTCGTAAGTCGTGCAGTGTCCTTTCCATCGCATTTTCATTCATGGAGGCAGCCACAAAGGCTCACTCCTCTTTCAGGGGAGGGGAATTAGACTAGACCTTTCAACAAAAGAATCTCTTAAGGTTCTGAAAGCAGATGTAGATCTGTAAATATTGCTGTGGCCATTTTTGGAAAATACAGTTTGCCCCAGGTGAGCAAATGAGACAGCCATAAAATTAGCAACTGAGACTGTGGAACATCAGAACAGCAATGGAGGGCCACATAATGCTCACAAAAGGCAAGTGAATTCAGAAAGAATGAGGTGACCATCTGCAAGTCCATAAGTACCAATCTCTATCCTTGACATCAAGGAAGGAAAGCATTCTGGCAACTGGAGTTTCAGGGATGAGATCTGAGCAAATGTCACACCATTCTGGCCCCTAGGATTATCCCGTTCTCTGCTGGGGGGCCTGGGAAATGTGGATTACACATCAGTGATATTAATGAGAGCATGAGAGATGCTGGTCAAAGCTATGGACACTCAAAACTGAGAGGACTGTCCAATGACAGATCTGGTTTCTCACTATAGCTGCCAAAACCTCTCAGATCCCAGTTCCAGAAAGAGAGGACAACTATCTGTTTTTTTAAACCTAACAGTAAGAGAAAAAAGTCAATTGTATCTTCTACTACGCTACAGGTCTCAACATAATCATCACTGAATTTATTTCTACTGATTGCCAGGCACTGCACTAGGTGCTGGGATATACCAGAGAACTTTTTAACATAAAACACACTCACCTAATTAGCCGGCACACAAGACTAACAAAGGCTTAATCATTGGCCCATAAGGAATGTTAAGTGTGTTAGGGAAAGCTGAGTTCGTTTACCACAGAAGGAGCATCTACAATTAAATGATGACAGTAAAACATGTTTCAACAGTCTATCCAAGAGACAAAGAAAAAGGCCACATTCTGTGTTGCCTCCATCACCCATCATGGGATTTGTGCCCTGCCTGGGCCTCTCAAGCCCGGTCTGTTGATGAGTAAGTGGTTAAAGCTATGTCCCCTCCATGTGTGGCCACTGCCCTTGTAGGGGGCATTTTGAAGACACTGAAGAAGAATATAAAGGTTTCCTTGATTTTTGATGCACTTGGATGGTAAAACTTTAGACAATAAAAGAGATTTTAGCACTCAGATCAAGACTGCTAAGAATTAAATTCTCTGAGGAACCCATAAGAATAACATAAAAATACTTTTCTACTTGCTATGGTTTGAACATTAGCCCCCTCCAAAACTCACATTGAAAATCCTTGATGTGGCAGTATTGAGAGGGGCGGCTTTTAAGAGGTGATTGGGTCATGAGGGTTCTGCCTTCAAGAATGGATTAATCTACTAGTGGATTAGTGGATTGATGGGGTTGTTGGCTTTTACGAAGAGGAAGAGAGGCCTGAACTAGCGTGCTCAACCTCCCCACCATGCAATGACCTGCACCATCTTGGGAGTCTGCAGAGTCCTCACCAACATGAAGGCCCTTGCCAGATTTGACCTCTTGACCTTGAACTTCTCAGCCTCCATAGCTGTTTTTTTTTTTTAATTTACAAATTACTCAGTTCCAGATATTCTGTTATAAGCAAGAGAAAACAGACCAAGACACTATTTATTTATTTATTTGTTAATTTATTTATTTATTTGAGACGGTGTCTTGCTTTGTCGCCTAGGCTGAAGTGCAGTGGCATGATCTCAGCTCATTGCGACCTCTGTCTCCTAAGTTCAAGGGATTCTCCTGCCTCAGGCTCCTGAGTAGCTGAGATTACAGGTGCCCGCCGCATGCCCAGCTAATTTTTATATTTTTAGTAGAAATGGAGTTTCACCATGTTGGCCAGGCCGGTCTTGAAATCCTGACCTCAGGTGATCTGCCCACCTTGGACTCCCAAAGTGCTGGGATTACAGGTGTGAGCCACGTTGCCCAGCCCCAAGACACTATTGATGTGATATTTGAATACACTGAACTTGACACTCTAGGGAAGAACTCAAAACCCAGCTCATCTGAGCATGTGTGTGCACACAGAGAATTTGATCAAGGAAGGGGATACAAGACTGAGCTGTCACAAAATATCACAGTATGTAGTTTTTTATGGTGGCCTTTGAAGCACAAACCTTAGGAATTTTCAAACCCAGACTTATCAACATGGCTCACTTTTGAGAGGAACTGGCTGAGCTGAGAAGTAGCCATAGGCTACCAGCCTTGAGTGTGGTGTTTCTGGAATTCTGGTGATATGAATCTCACGTGAATATGAATCCCAGAATGATAATAAAATTTTAGACACCCTGGCCAAACTGTGGATGATTCCTGGATCCACTTAGTGCACAGATATCATGTTGTCTTTTACTTAACTCTTGCTGTAGAAACTGAGAACCCTCTCACTTACATAGACCCAGGTTCAGGAAAGAGACACAGCCAACTGATACACCCCACAGTTGTCCAGAAAGTAACATGCGAAACTGCAGTGTTTCTCATTGGTTTGTTCAAACACAATTGTGTTTAGCACTAAGTCTACAGTTCTAAGTCCAAGTGCTGACTCCACAGTAAGGCTGGATTTAAAGCCCTTCTCTGCCAATTATTAGCTCCATGACCTTGAACAAGTATTATAATCTCTCTGAGTGTGTCTCCTCACCCACCTCACATTGTGAAGATTAAACAATATGGTATATTTAAAGTACCTAGCACAGTACCTGGTATATAACAAGCACTCATTAAACATTAGGTATTATTACTGTTATGTAATAAATGTGACTAAACTTTTTGAACCAATTTGCATCTCCTCTGTTAAGACATATTGATGAAACACTAACGGATTTCTCCAGTGAAACAGTGCAAAACATTCATTGACCTGCACAGGTATGGATTTCTGACCCCGTGACACTCCTTCCTTGGGAAAAAAACAAGAATGTCTCTACTGAAGAATATCTGCAGAGAATAGAGGGAAACCAATGCTATATTCTCAGGCTGCTCCAGGCCCAGAAAAACAGAAACTGCTATGAGGGCTATGTACTAAACACTAAAAGAGGGAAAGATAAGCCAGCCCCAGAGCCTCAGGAGAAATGAGGGCAGATGTCTCAGGAGCTGGCCTGAGACACGCCACCTGGCAGAGTGCTTGTATAGCAGGAAGCCTCAGACCTCTGACTTTCACTGCTAGAGATCTGGCAGTCACAGTTACAGCACTTGGTGTGACCCGATGCCTTTCCGCACCAGCACTAGGGTAACTAGCTTATCTCTGTTTGCCTGGGACTTTCCCTGTTTTAGCACTGAAAGTCCCATATCCCAGAAACTTGTCAGTCCCAGGCAAACTCGACAGTTGATCCTTCTAAGCCCCAGCATGAAAGGTGCTGCTTGCACGGAAACCCCTGCAGCTCATGTCACTCATAACTGTGGTGAGCAAGTGCAGAGTGACGGCTGAAGGCACAGGAGGGGCTAGAGCCAGGCTGAGTTCTGAGATTGTCCCATGAAGGGGGAATTCATGAGAGCTGTGCATGGAGTTGAGGCAGACAGCACCACAGCCCACGGTGAACATGTGCCAGGGGAGGGCCAGACCAAGGCAGAGCCTTCCCAAGCTGGTTCACAGATTGGCACACACTGAAAACAACATTCTACATATTCTACATTGCACATTTATGCAGGGAACAGGGAGAAAATAATTGTCTTTGGTCCAAGTTGTATATGTACACTCTTCCTTTAGATTAAAGACAATTTTTTTTTTTTGATATGGAGTTTCGCTCTTGTTGCCCAGGCTAGAGTGCAATGACACAATCTTGGCTCACTGCAACCTCTGCTCCCGGGTTCAAGCGATTCTCCTGCCTCAGCCTCCCTAGTAGCTGGGATTACAGGCATGCGCCACCATGACTGGCTAATTTTTGTATTTTTAGTAGAGGTGGGGTTTTTCCACGTTGGTCAGGTTGGTCTCAAACTCCAGACCTCAAGTGATCCACCCACTTCAGCCTTCCAAAGTGCTGGGATTACAGGTGTTAGCCACCACGCCCGGCCTATTAAATTATCACATGTACTGACTATATGGCAAAAGCATAAGCATAATTAGAATTGGCTTTCATTTCAGTTTTTCATTTATTTTAATGATTAATGTTAAACACTTATACATACTAAGAAGATAGGTTACTTAAATGGTTATGGTCTTAGAGGCCTCTGGGGGGGAATATATATATATGTATATATATGCATATATCTATATATGCACATATGCATGTATGTATGTATATACGTGTGTGTGTGTGTGTGTGTGTGTGTATATATATATATTTTTTTTTTTTTTTTTGAGACAGGGTCTCACTCTGTCACCCAGGCTGGACTGCAGTGGCGCCGTCATGGTTCACTGCAGCCTTGACCTCCCAAGCTCAAGCCATCCTCCTATCTCAGCCTCCCAAGTAGCTGGGACCACAGGTGCAGCCACCATACCTGACTAATTTTTGCATTTTTTGTAGACATGAGGTTGAAGATATCTTTAAAAATTTTTTTCTAATCATATGTTGGCAAAATTCCCCTACTTTTCTTTGCTGAATTCCTTTAAAAATGTATTATTATTATTTTGAAATGCTGTTTATTAATTTTTTTACAGAGAGATGGGAGTCTCACTATGTTGCCCAGGCAGGTCTTGAACTCCTGGGCTGAGGCGATCCTCCTGCCTTGGCCTCCTAAAGTGCTGGGATTACAGGCAGGAGCCACCGTGCTCGGCCTGTTTGCTCTATTCTTTTTAAAATTTTTGTTTGTCTCTTTTTGTTTGTTGTGTAGTTATTCATTTTATGAATCTCCTTATGATAAATATTAAGGGATTTTTACAATTTAGATAATACAATATATTCATTGTTTGCTGTAAACAGTGATACTTCCAATTTTTGGATGACTTGGACTCCTGACTGCCGGCAACAGCCCACTGGCTGGTCTGAGTACCTGTCATAGTCTGAGCTTGAAGGTATAGCCTACAAAAACCTCAAGACAGAAAGCCCAGAACCAGAAGAGAACATTTTTTAAAACGCTCCTCTGTTTCCATGAGAGTGCACTGTCTGCTGTGGAAAGGATGGAGCCGGTGCACATTCTTTTTCTTTTCTTTTTTTGTTCTTTGAGACGGAGTTTCGCTCTTGTTGCCCAGGCAGGAGTGCAATGGCACGATCTTGGCTCATCGCAACCTCCGCCTCTTGTGTTCAAGCAATTCTCATGCCTCAGCCTCCCGAGTAGCTGGGATTGCAGGCATGCGCCACCACACCCAGCTAATTTTGTATTTTTAGTAGAGACGGGGTTTCTCCATGTTAATCGGGCTGGTCTCAAACTCCCGACCTCAGGTGATCCACCTGCCTCAGCCTCCCAAAGTGCTGGGATTACAGGTGTGAGCCACCGCGCCCGGCCACATTCTATCAGCTATGTAGAGTCATGCAGGGAAGCTGACTGGTTGCTGTCCAGCTTCCAGGTTATTCTGGCATCATACTAACTCCCCTTTCCAAGTGGTGCCCAGACCTGTTCACGCTCACCCCTCCCTATATGACTCAGGCAGGAGCTCTCTGTACTCTTGTCAGCCAGAGAAAAGCTCATGTCTCTGATGTAGAGATGAAGTGGGCACAATTACATCAAAAAGAGAGAGGGAGAGCTCACTTGTGAAAGCTCTGATTTGGTATAAGGAAACAATCAGGAGCAATTGTAGATTTTTTTCAATTAGAAAAATGAGTTTAAAACAATATACTCGATTGTTTAATTAAACAGCCACTATGTGCATGAACTTTAGGAGGCACCGGGTAACCAAGGATGCCCAGAGCCCAGCCCCTACACAGAGGATTCCAGCCAGTGCAGGGTGGGGGTGCAGGCTGTGCTCCAGTCCACCCTCTGCAGCTGTCCCTGTGCTCAGACTCCTCCCAACACACAGCTTAAGAAGTGCCTTCCAATCTATCAGGCCTCCTGACCTAGTGTTTGCTGAAGGTGGATCTGTTTCCTTCCTTCCTTTCTTTCTTTCTTACTCTTACTTTATCTTTATCTCTCCCTTCCTCCCTTCTTTTTATCTTTCTTTCCCTCCCTCCCTCCCTCCCTCCCTCCCTCCCTTCCTTCCTTCTCCCTCCCTCCCTCCCTCCCTCTCTCTCTCTCTCTCTTTCTTTTGAGTTTTGCTCTTGTTTTCCAGGGTGGAGTGCAGTGGCACAATCTTGGCTCACTGCAACCTCCGCCTCCTGGGTTCAAACAATTCTCTCGCCTCAGACTCCCAAGTAGCTGGGATTACAGGTGTGTGCCACCACGCCCAGCTAATTTTTTCTTTTCAGTAGAGACATGGCTTCACCATGTTGGCCTGGCTGGTCTCAAACTCCTGACCTCAGGTGATCCACCTGCCTCAGCCTCCCAAACAGGTGCTCCACCTGCCTCGGCCTCCCAAATTGCGGGGATTACAGGCATGGGCCATTGTGCCCGGCCTGGTTTTCTCTCTTTTTTTGGTGGGGGGACCAGAGTTTTCTCTGTTATCGCCTAAGCTGCAGTGCAATGGTGCAATCTCAGCTCACTGCAACCTTCACCTCCTATAATCTCAGCTACTTAGGAGGCTGAGGCATGAGAATCGCTTAATCGTTGGGATTAGAGGCACAGGGGTTTCACCATCTTGGCCAGGCTGGTCTCAAACTCCTGACTTCAAGTCATCCACCCACCTTGGCCTCCCAAATTGCTGGGATTACAGGCATGAGCCACCGTGCCTGACCTGGTTCTGGTTTTCTCCATTCCTGCAGCATGGCTTTCATCACCTTCTCCACCTCCCCTTCCTCCTTGTTCACACACATGCTTCTTTGAAAAATGTCATTGCCACCTCCTGTATATATGGCACGGAACCAGACCCTGGCCGCTGCTGTTCACAGCACAAAAAGCAGGCCATAGTAGAAGAGCTGGGCCAAGCAGGCCTGTGCTGTCAGGACAGCAGTAAATTGCAGCTGCTCCAGACCCAATACATGACAGTCTGAAGGGTGGCTTCTTTTCTAGTGGATGAACGTATCTGAATGAAAGTGTTAGAATGATAAGAATGTTAAATCACACTTATTTTAATATTTAACAAAATGTCTTGGCTAAGGAAAAAACTAAGTCATTGGAGTAATTGCAAAAAATCAAAGTCTGGCAGTCCCATGGTTAGAGCCCTGTTTCCAGAGTAGTCCGCTCCCTGGCTCTGCCCTTGTGCACCCCAAAACAGCCTGGCCTGTAAATGGAAAAGCACACGTGCCATGAGTGTGTGTGTGTGTGTGTTAGGGACACCATCAGAGAGTGACAGAGCAGAGGCAGAACTGAGGCTTGAAGCTGCTGGTGGGTTAGAATTTCTACTCAGGGCTGGAGCTCAGGTAACCTGATGGGGTGAGGTGGGAATGAGAAGGCAGCTGACATGTTACAAAGCGGCGCTCACAAAGCACTTTATGTTCAACTGAGAAAACACCAATCATTCATTCACAGCAAAGGAAGGGAAGTGCTGAAGGAAACTAGGGTGTCCTAGGTCCTACCCCCATCCACTCCAGGTCACACTGTATTCCCCGATTCCTGGCTGGGGTTCTCTGGTCAATAACTTTTCCCTGGACACATGAATAACAAAAGGACTTTGAACTTAAACTTCATTACATCAGAAAGTCACTGAACCTTGACCTGCTAGTTTTGGATTTTCTGCAAAGAGATAATACTGCCACCCGTCTCTACAATCTCTTTACGCGTAGTCTCTGTTGGTTTAAACTGTCCTTGGTAACCATTTCCTATCTCTTCTTAAACGTGATGTTCCCAAATTTCTTTTGGTTAAATGTTGTATTCTCTGTTCACTTCTCAAAATATGCTGTGTGTTAGTATACAGTGAGTGGACATTGCTTTTCAACAGTGATCAAATGACATGGGGACTAGGAGAGGACCACTCTCTTCTTCGGGGCATGACTGCCTGCCCTGGGCCCTGCTGCCCTCCCCTAGACACTGCTACCTGATTCTGGGCACCGCTTCCTCACCCTAGGCACTGCCCACCTGCTGGACCCTGCCCTCTCCTGCCCCAGCTGAGGCCACAAGTGCCCAGGGCCATACAGAGATCTGTGCAGACTGCAGAAGAAGGTCTCTTTTCTCTGCTGTGTTACAAGCAGTCAATAGGCATCAAAACAGAGATGCCTGAACTTCCTGAGGTCCTCTAGGGACAGCCTCTTCAGGTCCCACTTGTAATAGAACTCAGATAGGAGTTCACAGTAGGGTTGAGCCACAAGTCAAGTCTCAGTGACACTCTCGTTCCCATTGACCACGCAGGCTCTGCTCCCAGGCCAGGCCTGTTGGTCCTGCCTGCCAGCCCCACTGCAGGTGGTGGCCTGTCCCACTAGTACCCAGAGAGCCACAGCACAGCTTGGAGGAGGCCGAGGCTCTGGGACTGTACACAGAACATACTAGCTATCTATGCAGCTCTGTCCTGTTTAATTTAGGAGCGGGAGCTCAAACTTTTAGTAGACATGGGACACATATTAGAAATCAAAGCTTGGTCAGGCGCATGGCTCACGCCTGTAATTCCAGCATTTTGGGAGGCCTAGGCAGGCGGATCACCTGAGGTCAGGAGTTTGAGACCAGCCTCACCAAAATGGTGAAACCATCTCTACTAAAAATACAAAACATTAGCTGGATGTGCTGGTGGGCACCTGTAATCCCAGCTACTTGGGAGGCTGAGGCAGGAGAATCGCTTGAACCTGGGAGGCGGAGGCTGCCATGAGCCGAGATAGCACCATTGCACTCCAGGCTTCCGCTCCAACAACAGCAAAACTCCACCTCAAAAAAAAAAAGGAAAGAAAAATCAAAGCTTATTGAACAAGTGTCAAAGCTCAATATTTATGCAAATCAAGGAATGCAACAAAATATACATTAGCATGTCATTCATGATATGCTGAGTTAACATAAATAATGGCAGTCATATCATGTTCATAGACATACAATTTCAAACGCAGACTTCAGGACAGCCAGTTGAAGGTAGAAATGGTGAGGTTTTTAAAAGAAAAATGCCTTTTTCTTTTTATGTTGTCTCTCATCTGTGTCACTATGGCATGATTCTAGGTGATTTTATAAGTGCCAGCACTTGCACTGTTTCCTGAACCAGTCTAGGCTTCTGTTTGGGGAAACCCACCCTGATGGAGTGACGCAGGAGTTGTCGCACTGTGGGGCACAGAACACAGGGCAGGATTTAGATCCTGTTCAGAATTCTGCCTCTGCCACTTGCCGGCTGTGCAAATCCCTACACAAGAATTATGATACACAAGACCAAGAGAGAAAGTTAGATGATGAGAATTATATATCTTTTCTTTTCCCTCCCTCCCTCCCTCCCTCTCTCTCTCTTCCTTTATTTTTCATTCTTTCTTTTTCTTCCTTCCTTTCTCTCCTTCCCTCCCTCCCTCCCCTTCCTTCCCTCCTTCCTTCCTTCCCTTCCTCCCTCCTTCCCTTCCTCCCTCTTTCCTTCCTTCCTTCCCTTCCTCCCTCCTTCCTTCCCTCCTTCCTTCCTTTCCTCCCTCCCTTTCTTTCCTCCCTCCCTCCCTTTTCTTTCTTTCTTTCTCTTTCTTTTCTCTTTCTTTCTCCTTCCCTTCCCTTCTTCCCTTCCCCTCCCTTCTCTTGTTCTGTTTTGTTCTGTTCTTTCTGTTCCTTTCTCTCTTTTCTTTTCTTTCCATGATGTTTTGCTACATTGCCCAGGCTGGACTCAAACTCCTGGGCTCCTAGTAGTCTCATCAGCTACTAGATACTCCTAGATGCTGATGAAACTGTCAGGCACATGCCATGACACCCAGCTTGATAGGGATTCTTAATTGATTTTTCCGTTGGTCTGTATTTGATCTATTATTTGACCTATTTTAAGTATTTTTCTTTTATTTAAATAACAATTTTCCCCCTTTTTTTGAGTCAGAGTCTCATTCTGTCGCCCAGGCTGGAGTATAGTGGCACGATCATAGCTCACTGCAGCCTCCACCTCCCGGGCTGAAGCAATCCTCCCACCTTAGCCTCCAGTGTAGCCGGGACTGCAGGTGCATGCCACCATAACAGCTAATGTTTTTGTTTTTCCTAGAGACAGCATCTGACTATATTACCAGGCTGTTCTCAGACTCCTAGGTGTAAGTGATCCTCCCAACTTGGCTTCCCAACGTGCCGGGATTATAGATGTGAGCCACCATGCCCAACCTCAGGAACCATATTTTCAATGGAAAATTTCTGATTCTTTAAAAAACTGCTTTTCCCCACCCTTGCTTTGAGATTTCGATGAATAACATGGCTGGATTTAATTTATTACTTGGGCAGGCACCTAGCAGAGTGGTACTTGGAGGAAAGGATTTAAAAGGCCTATGGGCATGGTGGCTTATGCCTGTAATCCCAGCACTTTGGGAGGCCAAGGCAGGAGGATTACGAGGTCAGGAGATTGAGACCATCCTGGCCAACATGGTGAAACCTCGTCTCTACTAAAATACAAAAAATTAGCTGGGCATGGTGGCGTGCACCTGAAGTCCCAGCTACTTGGGAGGCTGAGGCAGGAGAATCACTTGAACACAGGAGGCAGAGGTTGCAGTGAGCAAAGATCACACCATTGCACTCCAGCCTGGGCAACAAGAGCAAAAACTCTGTCTCAAATAAACAGCCTTGAAAAAGGCTCCCTGTAGAAAGGCCAGCTGAGCATGGCATTCCAGATGTGAGCGGCTCCAGAGCAGGGGCTCCAGGTTCACAGGGAATGGATCTCTACCATTCCCTTTAAGCAAGGTCCATACTCCTACCCTCAACTTTGCCAACGTATTCCTTCCAACGAATAGCCAAACTCCCATTTCTATCTGTCCAAATCCTGCCCAACCCTCAGGGTCAATTCAAAGTGTCCCCTATCCATGATACCTTCTTACCTCTCCCCCTGTCCACCCTCAGCTGGAAACGATCCACTCCCCGCACCCTCACTCTCCTGCAAATCCTACAGCACCTGGTTTCTTTAATGTACCAGTTACGATTAATGACTGGCTATATGATTCACATGGCCCAATGCAAGATGACAACCCAGGGCCCTTGCTAAAAATTCATTAAGAATTTCGGCCAGGCTCAGTGGCTCATACCTGTAATCCCAGAACTTTGGGAGGCCGAGGCAGGTGGATCACTCGAGGTCAAGAGTTCGAGATCAGCCCGACAAACATGGTGAAACCCCGTCTCTACTAAAAATACAAAAATTAGCTGGGCATGGTGGCAGGCGCCTGTGACCCCAGCTACTTGGGAGGCTGAGGCAGGAGAATTGCTTAAACCCAGGAGGCGGAGGTTGCAGTGAGCCGAGATGGTGCCATTGCACCCCAGCCTGGGCAACAGAGCGAGACTTAGTCTCAAAACACAAACAACAAAAAAGAATTTCAAGACAGCAACAGCTACAGCAGGGCATTCCACAAGCACAGGGTCCTTTTACAGGACCCACACCTGGGAAGCCAGCCTGGTGATTATACTCGCAGACTCCAGTGGGAAGCTGAAAGTCCTCTGGGCAAACACAATCTTTTAAATGTCTACTGGAATCTCCTCCCAGAGAAGCTTCTGAGCTGCTCCCCTCTCCCTCCTGAACTCTGTTTCAGTGCCCCAGCACCTCTGTGCCCGCTTCTCCACCTTGCCGGAGACTTAGCTGTGTGCTCTGCGTCCCGAGCCCCCACCAGCCACTCTGGTCTATGCCTACTGCCCTCTTCTCCTTCAGTATTGCCTCATTGTTTCCCTGAGTTGGCAACTGTTCCTTGTAGCTCAGGAACAGTGGTGTTCTTTGTAGCAGCACAAAAAGTAGGGAAAGATTGATCAGTTATTTTCCTATAATACCACTATCCATCCCCCTTTCTTTCTGGTTTCTCTTGTTATAGGAAGTTGCTGACATATAGCCCTCTCTTTGCCAGCATGTTGATGCAAAAAGATGTGGCCCCTAGCAGTCTTTACCTCTTATATTTCTACTGTCCGAGTAAGTGGTAATATAGCCGCTTACCTGATGCCAGGAATGCTAAGCATACTATCTTATTTAATGTTCTCATTAGTCCTTTGAAGTATACATTGCTGCTATTCCTTTTACAGAAGAATAAAATGGGATGCAGCAAGGCTAAGTAACTTGCCCGAGGTGATAAAGCTAAGGAGCCCTGACTCTTAGCCACTAGGATGTATTGCTTCTAGAGATGGGCCACTGGAAGGCAAAGACCATAGCTTGGTCTTTAGTGTTCCCTATGTTAGCTCTTTGTGCTGTCAGTACTAGTGTGTTATTAGGGCTATTAAGAACTCTCATCTAGTGGCTGGGCACAGTGGCTCACACCTGTATTGCCAGCACTTTGAGAAGCTGAGGCAGGTGAATCACCTGAGGTCAGGAGTTCGAGACCAGCCTGGCCAACATGGTGAAACCCCATCTCTACTAAAAATACAAAAATTAGCTGGGTTTGTTGGGCACCTGTAATCCCAGCTTCTCGGGAGCTTGAGGCAGGAGAATCGCCTGAACCCAGGAGGTGGAGGTTGTGACGAGCCGAGATCGTGCCACTGCACTCCAACCTGGGTGACAGAGTGGAACTTCATCTCAAAAAAAAAAAAAAAAACACACCAAAACTCCCATTTATTGTTAGCTTACCATGTGCCAGGCCCTACGCTGAGCGCTCTGCAAATGTTATCTCACTATTTTCAGCTCATCTCTTCTAGCCAGGTTTCATTGCCCATATTTAACAGATGAAGAAACAATGGCATAGCCAGATTTACTCTCCAGGTTGGTCCCATAGCAAGTAAATAGTGGCACCAGGGTTTGGACTTGGGTTTATCCTGATTCTCAATGTAAGCGCCTAATCAGGTTGCTCCCATGCCCCTACCTCCCACCCACCCAGCCTCTCTCCATCTTACCCTAACCTTCCTGCAAGTATCCATCCTCCCACGGCTCAGTCTCCATTAGAATCTGTATTCTGGAAACTCAATCTGTTGCTTAACCCACCAAATGATCTCGCTGCCTGTTGCATAATCCCAGCACAGATAGAAAATCACCCAATTAGCTGCCCTGGCCCTGTCATCTGCACTCTCTCAACTTCAAGTTGTCTCCTTCTACTATTCTAGCAAGAACGTGAGAGGCAAAGACTCCCCACATCCTTAAGTGTATTCAAGAGATCAGACTACAATGAGTGAAGAAATGCTACAGCCAAGAGCCATGCCAGATCCAAGTAGAGTGGAAGGCTTAGCCCCTCTTACGGGTCTTCCATTAGCCTCATACATTTTCCCTCTCAACATCCAATAAGTCTCATCAAGGCAATCTATGGAGAAGAAGGACCTGTTTGTTGGTTTCACTGCTAATCCTTCTGAGGGTCCAGATAAGCCTCGGTAGCTATAGAATTAATTTCACTTCTAATCACAGGATGATTCATCCTATTATTGAATCATTGGTGCTAGTCCTGCCTGGTCAATAGGATAATGATGTAGTCTCAAAACTAATTCACCTGAGAAGTATCTAAAAGAATAGGGTTCTTGGAGGCCAGAGAAGAGAACAAGATAGAGCACAGATGTCTCTAAATACCTAAAGCATAATATAGAGACCAGGGATTTAGTCTGGATACTGTGTAGCTCCTGAGGGCAAAATCTGGGTTTGCTGGTGAGGTTACAAGGCAGGCAGAGAAAATCTCTTAGTAATCAGTGCGAAGCGACAATATTCCATGGGCTGCCAGAGTGCTGGAGAGGCCCACATAGCTCCACATCCTCAAGCAGACACCAGATGCAGAGGGAAGCTATGCATTGAGTGATGGGCTGGTCCAGAGCACCCCATCAGTGCTCAGGTTTGGGGCCCAGTGGTGCTGTGCAGCAGGCAGGTGCTGGGAATCAAGAGTAAAAAAGACATGGACACCGCTGCCATCTGGAAACGCTTCCACCTCAGGACTGTGCTGCTCAGGCTGCGGGCAAGAACCACAGCCTACACTTCTCTTGCATGTTCACAACAGTTGTATGGCATCAGACCCAACAGTGAGCACCCGGAAGACACGAATTCTACCTTTCATTTGTGTTTCCTTAGCACCTAGCACAATGTCCAAGAAACAGTTTTGAAGTTAATGAATGTGTTCAGAGAATACCCAATATGTGTCAATAAATGGATCCATAGAATCTTCAATATTGACTCATTGTTGAAGGGACTCATTCCAATCCCAATAATCCACATGATGGATAAAGAAGTGCCTAAATGTGATAAGGTACAATGAGTTACTTCACTCCAGTGGCCTCTGTGTAGCCTTCAATGGTAAGGCCATGGCTCTTCTGAAAATCTCCACGTCCAAGGACATCAGCAAGCACAGCATGGGGCTCATTAGAAGATGATGATTTCACCTGCCCTTTTCCTTCTTGTCTGAAGGGTGCCACTCACTCACCTTGCTTTGAAGATATCAAAGTTTGGTGACAGAAACCGGCAGGAAAGATGAATGTGATTACTTGCATTGACTAGCATTTTCCCTGAAAAACATCTGATTAGGAACAGTGTAATCATTTACCCTTTATTTATCTTCCAAACCTGAAGTAGAGATAACTCCAATATCACCTGAGTCATCACTAAAGTCAACAAGTCAAAGTGTTTTTTGGAAAAACTGAGATCCAGATATTTTCTACTGACTGAAATTATGGGCACAAACTAATTTTTAAATTATTTAATTCTTAACCTAACTCAATACATTCTGCTATTTCTTTTTTTATATATCAACAAGAATGAGTTTGAATCAGTTCTTTTCTAACATAGCAACATGCAGCCATGTTTCCTATTGTTAAGAATAATGATTTGCTCAATTTAGTGTCTAGCAGGAGGTGGGTGTCTAGCAGCCAACCTCCCCAGCTTTTCTTAGGCCTCATATACTTTTGGTTTGGGGTTAAGACAGAAATAAAGTGATTGGGCTAAATCCAGGCCCTGTCATTTCCTTGGTGTGTGATGTGGTCAAATGCCAGAACCCCTCGGCCTTTTTTTTCTCTGTAAAGGAGGAAGGATAAGGATGGTACAGCTCTCGTGCCTTTTACAGATAAGAAGTCAGTAACAGGAGCTATGGTGATGGAGCTGCTGTTCCAGGCCTGGAAAGCTCAAATCCCTGATTTCTTTAACCGTGAAGTGATTCTAAGACAGAATGTTTCAGTGAGCGTCAAGGGCACATTGAACAGTATGTAGTAGGAAGTCTCCCTCCTACTATACAAAAGAGAATGGAAGGTTTCCCATTGTTTCTTATGTGATGGTGAAAAGGTTACTGCAACAATTGCTGTGTTTTGGGACCCACTGCACACATAGGGTCACCAGCCCAAATGTCGAAAGAACTTCCCTTGAAAGAGAAAAAAGATTTGATGAAGCAGAAACATTTTTTATCTTTCCTTTTTATTGAGACAGAGTCTTACTCTGTCACCCAGGCTGGAGTACAGTGACGGGATCTCGGCTCACTGCAATGTCCACCTCCCAGGTTCCAGTGATTCTCCTGGCTCAGCCTCCAGAGTAGCTGGGAATACAGGCATGCGCCACAATGCCCGGCTAATTTTTGTATTTTTAGTAGAGACAGCATTTCTCCGTGTTGACCAGGCTGATCTCAAACTCCTGACCTCAGTTGATCCGCCCGCCTCAGCCTCCCAAAGTGCTGGGATTACAGGCATGAGTCACTGCGCTTGGCCAGAAACATTTTTTCTGTCTCAGGTTTAGATTATGTCTCTTTCCCAGGGCAGGACGAAGGTGCAGCAAGAGAGGCCTAGAGCACAGAATGTAAGAAGCAGCCACCCCGAGGGAGAGGCCCGCTGGAATTGTGCAGCTCTTCCTTGCCCTACCCTAGTCCGGGCCTTAGGCTTCCCTTTACGTGTTATCAAACGCATTTTCCTTTCTGGGGTTTGGATTTGCAGAGCTAGGTCATGGTTATGAGGGCAGGGTTGGAGGAAAATTTGTAGATCCCTTTTTCCACCCAAAAGATGGAGCCATCGCTTAGGGTCATTTTTGCCACGCTGCATCTGGGTCCACATCTCCCAGCTTTGGCATTGAGTACAAGGGGCTCTTCCTAATTGTGGGTTGATGTCCTCCAGGCCACTTGGTGCTAAGTCACCTTCACAAGAAACCAGATGGGTCCTCGGACGAGGGTGATTTGCATTCCATTTGTTGGGGCTTTACATTGGAGAAATAAATCCCAATCTGTCTCCACTGGAAATTATGATAATCTGTATAATAACATTATGATAGTTTCATGTAATAACAAAGTTCTTTGCTGATCAGGTATTGCTGGACTAAATGAGTCCAGATGAGCTCCTTCAGAGCACCTGGTTCTCATTACTCTGTGTCCAGGAAGCTGATAACACAGATAGTAGGTGCTCAATAAATCTTTGTTCATTGAACATATGAATGAAGAAACATCCAGTCTCTGGATGAAATTAAGATGCAGTCTACTGGGGCCTAGGTCCTTTACGCACCAGAAAGGGCAGAGCCCTGAACCTGACCTAATGACTTAAAAACCAACCACTGCTATTTCCTTCCTACAGAAACTGGTCATCTTTCTGACTTGTGCTGACATGCAGTTTTTCATCTTCTGTTTTGTGAGAGGCTGGTTTCTAGCTATCACCTGAGCTCTTGATGCATGACTGGATATTTCACACCTTCCTAGAGCTATCCTTTTCCTCCTACACCCATGTCCACTAATGGAACCAACCTCTGAGAAACTGTGACCCTGAGCTTATGGTGCTCTTTCTTCTTCTGGTTCCTGGTCTGCAACTATAAACACTGAATTCTGTCTTGAAATAGTTTAAATACATCACATGCCCTAGTGGCTCCTTGGCAAAGAAAAATTCAAAAATCCTCGTGCCATCCTTAGCTGCTGCTCGAGGTTGGATGTTTGTCCCTGCAAATCTCATGTTGAAATTTAATCCCCAGTGTTGGAGGTAGGGTCTAATGGGAGGTGTTTGAGTCATGGAGACAGATTCTTCATGAAGGGCTTGATGCCATCCTGGTGGTAATGAGAGAATGCCCACTGTATTATTTTCCATGAGAGCTGGTTGTTAAAAAAAAAAAAAAAAAACAACCTGGCGGCTGGGTGCCGTGGCTCATGCCTGTAATCCCAGCACTTTGGGAGGCCAAGGCGGGCGGATCGCGAGGTCAAGAGATCAAGACCATCCTGGCCAACATGGTGAAACCTTGTCTCTACCAAAAACACAAAAATTAGCTGGGCATGGTGGTAGTCCCAGCTACTTGGGAGGCTGAGGCAGGAGATTCGTTTGAACCGGGAGGTGGAGGTTGCAGTGAGCCGAGATCGTGCCTCTGCACTCCAGCCTGGGCAACAGAGCGAGACTCCATCTAAAAAAAAAAAAAAAAAAAAAAAAAAAAAAGCCTGGCATCTCTCCTCTCTCTCACCATGTGCTTGCACCTGCCAGCTCCTCTTTGTCTTTCTCCATGAGTGGAAGCAGCCTATAGCAGTCACCAGAAGCAGATGCTGGTGTTACACTTCTTGTACAGTCTGCAGAACCATGAGCCAAATAAACCTCTTTTCTTCATAAATTACCCAGCCCCAGGTATTCCTTTATAGAAATACAAATGGACTGAGACAGCTGCCATCTTGAGACTTCTGCCATCAGCCACACAAGGGTTGCCCCCAGCAGGCACTGCCTGGCGCCCTGCTGCCATCTCCTGGAGACTGGTGATTGTTTCCTGCTCCTTAGACTGTTGGTGCTGTTCTAGACCAGTTCTAACAAGCCCTTGATATCCTCAACACACTGTCAGCCATCATAGTGTGAATGAAATGAGGATTGTTTTATTGCGTGACGTGAGCCTCATAGAAAAATGCACAGAAAAGTAACTACAATCATGCAGGAAATGACCAGAAAATAGAGGAAATGCCTGTCTCCTACCAGCATGCAAAGAAGCTGGAGCCAGTTGGATGAAACGAACCCAAATCACTCATGAGTATATGCACTCAGCATGTGAAGATCACACATGAGTCTTTCACATACATTCAGCATATGAGAATCTTTTTTTTTTTTTAAATGGAGTTTCGCTCTTTTTCCCCAGGCTGGAGTGCAACGGCACCATCTTGGCTCACCACAACCTCCGCCTCCCAGGTTTAAGCGATTCTCCTGCCCCAGCTTCTGAGTAGCTGGGATTACAGGCATGTGCCACCATACCTGGCTAATTTTGTAATTTTAGTAGAGACGGGATTTCTTCATGTTGGTCAGACTGGTCTCAAACACCTGATCTCAGATGATCCACCCACCTTGGCCTCCCAATGTGCTGGGATTACAGGCATGAGCCACCGCGCCCAGCAAGAATCTTTTAAAGTTTAAAACTGGTGTCATCAGGCACAGGGAGTGACCCTTTTGCACTAATGCTATAGCCATCTTGGAAAACATACCAAATCATCATCTATTTCTTCCTCATTTCCAGTAAATAAATGGCAACATTTCTTTCTAAGGAAACTGAAAAAATCTAAGGGACCATTTGATTCAGCTTGATCCCAAAGTTGTTTTAGTTTGAATCTTAGATGCATGGATTAGTTGAGGTAAAAGCAAAGATAATCATAAATTACATTACAAAAAGAGTTCTGATAAGTTCCCACAAAAGTCAGCATGAAAACAGTAGCAGAGGAAAAGAGAAAACAGCTGAGCCGACATCACACAACAGCTAAATGGAAGGGGGATAAACTGGCGTAGTCAAATAGGCAATTTGACTATAGAAATTAAGAGCTTTAAAAATGTCCAAACCATTAGAATCAATAATTTTACTTTTAAAGATCTATCCTGAAAAAAACAAATTTAAAGCCAAAAGATTCCTAAGTAAAAAAAAGTGTGTGAGGTGTGTGTGTGTGTGTGTACGTGGTTTCTTTCTTTTTTTTTTTTTTTTTTGAGATGGAGTCTCACTCTGTCACCCAGGCTGGAGTGCAGTGGTGCGGTGTCCACTCACTGCAACTTCTGCCTCCCAGGTTTCATGTGATTCTCCTGCCCCAGCCTCCCAAGTAGCTGAGATTACAGGTGCCTGCCACCACGCCCAGCTAATTTTTTGTAGAGACGGGGTTTCACTATGTTGGCCAGGCTGGTCTTGAACTCCTGATCTCATGATCTGCCCGCCTTGGCCTCCCAAAGTGCTGGGATTACAGGCATGAGCCACCGCACTCAGCGGTAGTTTTTTATATGATGGTGATCAATTTCGAATAAAGTAAATGCCCAACAATAAGAAAATGGTTAAATGAATTATGGTATAGACATGGAATAGAGTAATAGGTAGTCATTGTAAGTGGTGGGGTTTTTTTGTTTGTTTAGTTCATTTGTTTGTTTGAGATGGAGTCTTGCTCTGTGGCCAAGGTGGAGTGCAGTGGCACAATCTTGGCTCACTACAACCTCTGTCTCTCAGGTTCAAGTGATTCTCCTGCCTCAGCCTCCCAAGTAGCTGGGACTACAGGCGATTGCCACCACGACCAGCTAATTTTTGTATTTTTAGTAGAGACGGGGTTTCACCATGTTGGCCAAATTGGTCTCGACTTCTTGACCTTGTGATCCGCCTGTCTCGGCCTCCCAACGTTTTGGGATTACAGGCGTGAGCCACTGCGCCCATCCTGTAGTTGTGTTTTTAAGTGTACTTAATGACATGGGAAAATATTCAAGTTAAAATGATAGGTGAAACAATTTTAAAAGCTGTATAGGCAGTATGATCAAAATTATATTAAAATATTATTTTACATAGAAGAAAAGATACAGATGCACCAAAACATTAACACTGTTTATCTCTGCATGATGAGATTGTGAATGATTTCTTTTTTGAGCCAGGGTTTCATTCTGTGGCCCAGGCTGGAGTGCAGTGGTGTGATCAAAGCTCACTCCTAGGCTTACGCAGTCATCCTGGCTCCATAGTTGGGATTACAGGTGTGTGCCACCACACCACACTTTATTCAGTATTTTTAAAGATTATATAAAAGAAAAGCATAGCTTCCACATACAGTTCAGATGAGTGAAACGGAGCATGAGGCTGATGGAAAGTTGGTCCTGGCTTTGAGGATCATCTTGCTGAATGACCAGAGCTTGTTTTACATCTGGAAGAGTCATATTCCCCCTCTTGGAGAGAACCTGGAGTCCCGGCCACACCTTCCCAGCTTCTGTCATTAAGATTCTGTGTGAGTGTGTGAGCAACTGGAAGTAAATGTGAAAACAGTCCTCCCAGCTACCTTCTCTGCTCCATCACCACACACTTCACCTCCCTCACCCTGGTCCTTATCCCAGAAAACCAATATTGATCTTCCCTTTGGAGGGGCCCCTCTGCTTCCTTTTTTTTTTAACCAGTTTTTTTCTCTGAAGCAGTATCAAACATTAGAACAAATCCACCCACACACAATAATGACCTCTAAATATATGAAGAACATGTTGGTCTCCATGAGAGGATTTCTTTGCTTCAGGCTAAACCAAACCAGGTCCTTGTGTGATATTTCCCAAGCCTCTCACTATCCTGCCAGCCCTCCTTGGAGGTCACTCCTAGGATTGTCAAGAGTCACTTAACAGGCAATGCCTGGAGTCAACACTGGCCCTGCGTTCTGTCCAGAAAGACACACTGGCCATTCTGCTGAGTCTGCAAAGGGTGTTCAAGGGGCATTTGTGTCCTCAGCTGCCCATGCAGCGTCTCAGCCTGCAGTGTTGGACTCAAACCCAGAGCTGTGTTAAATGAGTAGCTGTTATATCAGGACTCCCCTCTGCTGCTTGAGCGCTGGCTGGGGCACTAGGTTACTGGCGCTAATCATGCTCAGCCAGCTAGGAGACTCAGATCAGTGCCCATCTGTGTTGTCACCTGCAGGACTCTGGCAGCAAGGTCTGGAGAAGGAAGAGAAGGGGCAAAGAACCCTACATGGTCTTGCTGGTCATTTCCCATCCTGTTCCTGCCACAGGAACTCCCTCCTTCCACCTCCACTCCCCATGACAGGCAGAAACATCTCTCATTGTTTCTTCTTTCCTCCAAGAATCTTCCCCCCAAATCTTGGCATCTCCCGTAGCATATCTGTACCTTTGCTATATCTGTGGGCCTTGTTCTCCCTGGAGGACTCTTTTTGGAAAAGTGAATCCCCCCAATATTAGAGAATTTTATCAAATTGCTGAGTATCCCCCCTTCCCTCTCATAGACCCCATGGCACGCTCAGCTCACAGCACAGGACATTTCCTCTGCTGCCAGACCCACTGCACTCTAAGGCTGATCATGCCCACCTCAACCCCTCAGCTGTCTTCTCTTTGCTGCTATTACCATGTTCCAAGCAAACTTTGGAGCACCTCCCCCACAGCAGCATGGACTTTGGCAGATTTCCTGGGGACCAGCGACATCCTAACTTACTGTTTGCTTTTCCAAGGCTGATGTTTGCAGGTTTTTTTTTTGGAACGAAAGCAGAAATCATCCTGTATCCTTATGCAATTCTTTCGGCAGGCTCCAACAGATAAATAAAGCCCACGACCCTCCATGGGTCTGCCTTTCCCAGCAGAGCACCTGGGTTTGTCCTGCAGCCTCCAGCCACCTGCACACCTGCCAGGACCTCTCTGGGGCAGCCATGAAGTCCCTCGTCCTGCTCCTTTGTCTTGCTCAGCTCTGGGGCTGCCACTCAGCCCCACAAGGCCAAGTACTGCAGTACAGACAACTGAACTGCGATGATCCAGAAACAGAGGAAGCAGCTCTGGCAGCTGTAGACTATATCAATCAAAACCTTCCTTCGGGATACAAACACACCTTGAACCAGATTGATAAAGTAACCGTGTGGCCTCGGGTAAGTGGACCTTCTGTATATGAGCTGAAATAATTTGTACATGGAGCTCAACCAGGTGCCTCAAAAGATCAGCATCTCCCAGTGCAAGTGAAACCACAGAGGAGTAAATTCTCAGCTTTCTTCCCAGGAGTGAGGGAAGGGGCAGGCAGAGGGCAAGGGGAGAGACATTCTGTATGGAAGTCGTGGGTCTCAGAAGGGAGCTGGGTGGGGTGTGGGGTGGTGTGCAGAAGAAAAAAATGTTTCAAATGGTAGTTTGCAGATCACAGGTGTAAAGTGCAACTTGCTGGAAAATTAGGACCCAAGAGACCAGCTCTGAGTTGCCAAGTTACCATTGGCTGAAAATCACTTATCTGTCTTTGGTTTGGTTTCTCTCTGACGAAGACTGAGAATGAATGAAACTAGCATCTGGCAGATGCCTACTATATGCCAGGCCCTTTCACATAGATTACCTCATTTACTCCTTCCCAGTCCCTGCCTCCCAGTGCTCTGTGGTACGTATGCTGTTCTCGTCTTACACAAGAGGAAACTAAAGCTCTGTTGTATTGTTGTTGTTTTTTTTGCCCAAGAGCTTATAATTACTAAATATTGAGGCTGGGATTTGATTCCAGATCTGTGTTCCTTCTTCTACACAAACTGCCTCCCAAAGAGAGTTACCCACATCCCAAACGGAAGTCTTGGCACAAACAGGATTCACCTCCTCGCACGCTAGACAGGAAACTCACACAGCCTGAAGCCAGTGACAAGAAAAATCAAGCTGGAAATATGCCTTTGGGGTCAGTGAAGAGATCTGGAGATGTGGGAAGAAGCTGTCGGTCTACTGCCTATTTTGAAATTAGATTTTATTTCTGATTAAGGATATTTCTTTCTGCAAATATGTATTACAAGCCTTCCTTGGACAAGAACCAGAGATATTAGGTTGAATCATATAAAACTGCCATTTTTCTATATCAAAAGCAACCAAATATTGGCCATTTTAATGGTTCAACCCAATACAACGGTGAAAAAGGCATAATATGTGCCCACGAGAGTTTACAATCTTAAATTTACAACCTTAAATAAGGTCAACAGGAAGCCTGTACTGACTGAGGACTGCCATGCATCTCACAAAGAGACAGTATTTGAGATCAGGATTGCTCTGGATGGATTTTAAGAGTGCTGTAGTCATATTAAAGAACAATGGTAATTAGGAGGAAACGCTGATCAACTCAGGGGAAATGAACACGTAACACGAACATCTGAGGGAAAAGGTGATCATGAATGGGCATTGTGATTTTCATTAAAGGCAGAGCTTCAGGGTTGGGTTCCTTGAGAAACTCAGGTGTACCCGATTCCTGTTCACCAGTGCTGGGAACGCTTTCAGGCCGTCACTCTGTGCACACCTGGACATCATAAAATGCAGAGCTTCTCTCAGGGAAGGAGATTCTGAGGCTTCAGGTACCAGTGATCCAGGCAGAACCAATATGAGTGGCAAGCAGAGCTGGGCTGAGGGGAGAAAAGGCATTCTTGCACCTTCTGGATTTTTCAGGCTTCAACGACAGGATACAGAAACAGGTGAACCGACAAGAACATCTCCAAAGATTGATGGACGCTCCCTCGTGTCTACACTAGTGCCATCCGGTATCCTCAGAGGGAGACTTGCTCTTCCCCATTATCGCCAGCAGGGGACAGGAGAGAGCAGCCTCGTTGCGTGCCGGCATCGGCGGCACAAGCCAAGAGAAAGGAAAAGCCAAGGACAACAGCAACAAAAACCTCTAGAGGGAGAAGAAAACGGAGGAAGGAAGGAAAGTAAATAATGAAAAGGAAGAAAGAAGGAGAGGCAGGGATAGAGAAGGTTTCTAAAAAGACAGTAAGATATTACCCTACTCCACCTTATTTTCTAGCTTGTCTGAGAAAAATCCAATCCTGGATTTTCCAAAGCACTGTTTGAAGAGTGAAATCTTAAGAATCATAAATAAAGGCCGGGCGCGGTGGCTCATGCCTGTAATCCTCGTACTTTGGGAGGCCGAGGCGGGAGGGTCACCTGAGGTCGGGAATTCAAGACCAGCCTGACTAACATGGAGAAACTCGGTCTCTACTTAAAAAAAAAAAAAAAAAAAGCCGGGCATGGTAGCGCGCGCCTGTAATCCCGGCTACTCGGGAGGCTGAGGCAGGAAAATCGCTCGAACCCGGAAGGCCGAAGTTGACCCCTCCGCCTTGCGAGCATCATCTGGTGCTTGCCTAATCAACAAAGACCAGATAAGCCCTGGTCATTGTCCTGCCCACAGGCCGCTTCAGAGCTAGTCCGAGTTGCAGACTGACAGTGAGAATGAGCTTTCGCTCACCTCTCCAAAAGGGTGGTGCGCTCAAGCCCAAAGAGGGCGCACAGCATGGCCCGCACCACAGATCAGCGGACTGAGCGGCTCACGGCTTCACTCTTTGTCTCCACAGCGGCCCTTCGGAGAGGTGTTTGAGATGGAAATAGACACCCTGGAGACCACCTGCCATGCGCTGGACCCCACCCCTGTGGCAAACTGTAGCGTGAGACAGCTGATGGAGCATGTGAGTACCCTTCTTAGGGAGGCTGTGGGTGGCCCTTTGGCCAGTTCCACGGATTCACCCAGCTTCTCAGCTCACTTCCTTGGCTAGCCTGGGTGCAGTCTCTAAAATTGCCATTTGTGCTCGGGAGCAGTGGCTCGTGCCTCGGCACTCAGGGAGGCCGAGGCAGGTGGTTCACCTGAGGTCAGGAGTTCGAGACCAGCCTGGCCAGCATGGTGAAACCCCGTCTCTACTAAAAATACAAAAATTAGCTAGGCGTGATGGTGGGCACCTGTAAATCTCAGCTATTCGAGAGGCTGAGGCAGGAGAATCGCTTGAACCCGGTAGGTGGAGGTTGCATTGAGCTGAGATCATGCCATTGCACTCCAGCCTAGGCAACAAGAGTGAATCTCCATCTCAAATAATAATAATAATAAATAAATAAAATTGCCATTTGATGCCACCTGCCCTGGGGCTGATTTTTACAAGCGTTTAACTTTATTGTTGTATTCCTGAAAGCAGAGAGTGCCATGATTCAGGATCTCCCAGCGAAGGCGATTTTGACAGCCGTGCCTGGAGGGAACCTTCCCGGGTGAGAAGGGGAAGGCCAGCCATCCTCACGGGGGTTTCTTTCTCCAGGCTGTCGAAGGAGAGTGTGACTTCCGGTTGTTGAAACTAAATGGCCAGTTTTCCGTGGTCTATGCAAAATGTGATTCCAGTCCAGGTAGAGATGACTATTCTTATTCTTATTTTTTCCTTGTAGAGAAAGTGGGGAAGGGATCAGAATGATTTTCAACTTAAGTAGTTCTAGCCACTTTGTCGGTGAGGAAAGGGGAAGTCAAATTTCCTGGGCTCTGGGATTTTAAAACTGTGTTTTAAGAAGCTACTCTTGTGGTGTGGTAGCTCACGCCTGTAATCCCAGCACTTTGGGAGGCCAAGGCCTGTGGATCACGTGAGGTCAGGAGTTCGAGACCAGCCTGGCCAACATGCTGAAACCCCCATCTCTACTAAAAATACAAAAATTAGCTGGGCGTGGTGGTGCTCGCCTGTAATCCCAGCTACTAGGGAGGCTGAGGCAGGAGAATCGCTTGAACCCGGGAGGCAGAGGTGGCAGTGAGCTGGCATTGCGCCATTGCACTCTAGCCCGGGGGACTGAGTGAGACCCTGTCTCAAAAAAATGAAAAGAAGTTATTTTTATTAGAGGTGAAAATTGCCCCGAGATGATAAGGGCTCCTGCAGAAATGTCAGCATGGCACGAGCCGCTTGAAGGTTTAGTGAGAAGTAGAGAAAGTGCCTGAAGCCACGTGGGGCATGCCTCAGCCCTTGCTGCTGCCGCAGAGCTGGGGCGCAGCCACGGAGAATGGCTGCCCACATCTGGGTTTCCGCTCTCCGAGCAGACTCGGCCGAGGACGTGCGCAAGGTGTGCCAAGACTGCCCCCTGCTGGCCCCGCTGAACGACACCAGGGCAGTGCACGCCGCGGATGCTGCCCTGGCCGCTTTCAACGCTCAAAACAACGGCTCCGTTTTTCAGCTGGAGGAAATTTCCCGGGTTCAGTTTGTGGTAAAGACAGATTCTTTTGACAGGTTGGGCAGTTCGGTGGCACTTCGGGAATGTACTGTACGTGGTGGAGCGGGAAGGAGGGAAGAACAGTTGCAGGGGCAATGATGAGAAAGCAAGGAGGGGGGAGGTGTTGCTTGGAAGGGAAGAATACGTCCTAAGGGGTATGAGGTCCCCGAGGTCCCCGAGTGTCATCAGGACCCTAACACCTCAGCGCGTCCCCCATGCTGAGCCACTCTAACGTCCAGCAGCCACCGCTGCAGGTAGGCACATCCCCACTCCCTCAGTTCCAGCTGAAGCCAAAGCTCCACATCATTGGGTAGAGGTTCCCACGTCCATCGGCCAGAAGCACTCACTGTAAATTCACTGGAGTCCATTATCACACATCTCAGCTGAACATCTGCCACAGATTCGTAATTAATACTCATAAAGGCATGAGCCTACCTGTGCTGACAAGCTTATAATGGCAAGATCCTAAAATGCCTTTCGAGTCACTGGAGAAGACATCTCATTGTACTGTGGTGGTTTAGCATGTTTGAATGTGACAGAATTAGAAATGTATTCTAGATATCGGCTACGGCATACTCAGAAATACACTAGTATAGATGGCAATTCTATTAATCAGAATATGTGATTCTCAGAACATCCCCATCCCAGACTACACCAAATAACAGATATTTTATTGTGTCCATATGCTCCAACTACTATACCAAAGCAAAGCTCAAGTGATATCTTCCATGCTTCCACCTAAATCTTTTCATTTGACCCTGCTCTATGAAACAGGTGGAAGAGGAATTGCTGTCTTCACTTTCCCACCCTATCTTGGAGTAACCTGAATCTTGGGTCTCCAGTGCAGCCCAAGAGTGAGGGCTGCGGGGAGGCAGGGTTCCCAGTCTTATCAGTCTAAGGCTGGCCCTCTGATTCCTGTTTCCTATCTGCAAACTCACCTCCACATTGATTGACGGGTAAGGGGTACCTGCCCCTCCCGCAAAGCTCTATCTCTAAAGTATAAGCAGTTCAGAACACAATCCCATAGCAGCTGCCCTATGTAAGCCATTCAGGGATATGTCTCCTGGACCCACAGCTGGTCTGCATGAATGGTGCTCCCTAAAGGAGGCTACTTCCTGCTCCCCTTGTCTGCCCTTTTCATTCTAAGTCATGTTTCCTCAAGAGCATTTTCATGTACTCCTCTCAGCCTCTCCCACCTTCTACCTATGTGGAGTTTACAATGTCTGCGCCTGACTGTGTTGCTAAGGAGGCCACAGAGGCAGCCGAGTGCAAACTGCTGGCACAAAAGGTGAGTGGGCCAGGACCTTGTGGTGTTACCTCCCGAGGCAAAACTGGTTGTGGAACAGAACACCCTTGGGTAGTTTGTATCTTGGGGCTGCAGACAGAGGATGACAGTGCAAATGCCCACTCCCTGTGGATTGTGGCAGGCCTTCCGTTAGGGTGTCACCTCGCCCCTTTAAGAGCTGTCTCCAAATCATCTCACTCACTGGAAGCCCATGGAATTAGGAGAAAGACAGAGACTATTTGCTTATGAAGCCAAGTTATACCCAGTGCTCGGAGAGTGAAGTGCACATTTTCCAGACATATAACTCTGATATAAAAACTTTCAAGTCCTTGAGCTGGTAATGTACACGTCTAGGATTTTAGTCTAAAGAAATCATTGGTGATGTTTGACAGAATATATCTATTAAAATGATTTATTATAGATCTAAAGAGACCAAAAGAAGACAGATCTGTATGTCCAACAGGAAGGTGTCATTGAATTAAACATGCACATAAATAAATAGAAAATTGTGCAGATGCTAAGAATTGTGTTTTCAAAGAATAATGAATGATATGAGAAAATGCTATTATGGCAAGTGAAAACCACAGGATCATATAGTTACAATGATCTCAATTTTTAAATCATATTTAATAGTATTTTAAAATAAGAAAGAAGTGCATCAATGTCAACAGTCATTCTCACAGGTCACCACCAGAAAGGGATTATGGGTAATCTCTCTCACTTTCAAAGTGTTTCTGTATTTCCATATTATATACAGTATTATATGCCTTCCATAAGCAGAAACTGTAACTTTAAGAAAAATGGTTTTTAAAACTAATTTAAGGGTTTGTTTGTTTGTTTGTTTGCCTTGATATATTGGAGTGTCAATGAAGCTGGAGGGGGAATCCACTTTTCAAATCAATTAAAATTACTCCTCTCCCTCTGTGGGCAGCAATATGGCTTCTGTAAGGCGACACTCACTGAGAAGCTTAACAGAGAAGAGGTTGCAGTGACCTGCACGGTGTTCCAATCACAGGTAACAGCTCCATGAATATTCTTGCCTGGGCCTTCAGAATACAATGACCCCTTCACATTTATGCAGTGCAGTAGAGATTATAGGACATTTGCTCTCCTGTGCTTCTGAACCTCACAGTATGAAACAACACTGTATAATTCCACATACCTGTGGAATCACCAACAGAGGGAAGGATATTTTAGCTGTTCCTTTCCCTCCCATCAACTAGTGACTACAGGGCAGAACTGTCTTACTGTGTAGTTGACAAGGCCATCTTTTCATTTGTGAGAGGTGAGAGTGGTTTTCTGAGTTGCAGAGACCTGGTGGCCAGATCTACCTGGCAGCTCCCTGTCGCTGCCGCTTCAGCTGACAAAGAGGGTGGCAGTGCTGGCAAGGGTAAGCCATAGATGGGATGCTTTTACTCACAGGACATGTAAGTCCACCATCACCAAGACAATCCTGGTGAGACTGGGGCCACCTCCTCCTCGTAACCTTGATGACAATCCCTTGTACCTAGCTAGGTTCTTTCTTGCCAGACACTTTGCAAATAAAAAATTGTATAATGTGAGGAAATTGGGTATGAGTGCCACCTGGACCTGTGAGTGGTCTTGCCTGGGAGGAGAAAGCAAACTAACCGAAGGAAATGGTCCTCTTTCCAGCCTGCGGCCCCACAGCCCCAGCCAGAAGGTGCTGATGCGGCAGGCCTCGCCCCTGCGGTGGACCAAGATGTACTTGTATTCCCTCCATCTGGCGCAGATGCTCACGCTCATGCTAGCCCACCTTTTATAATGGGAAATCCCCTAGGATTCCCGTTGCACCTGGTGCACTACGACCTTCGCCACCTCTTTGTGGGTGGAAGTTTAAGGATGACAGCCTTGGGAGAAGCGCGGAAAACACGCGCAGTTGGTGCTGCTGCTGGGCCAGCGGTTCCTCTGTGTCCAGGGAGGATCAGACACTTCAAGGTCTAGGATAGACATGGCAGCGAGGAGGAGGTCTGGCACAGAAGATGGAGCCACCATGTTGTCCGAGCCTGGGCATGGGTGCGGGCCTTATCTGCTGGCCACACAAGTGTCACATGTGATCTACATTAATATCAAGTCTTGGATCCCTACTTCCCGTCATCACAGGACAGAAGCAGAGGGGGTGGTGGCTGTGTTTGACAGAAGGCATTAGGTTGACAACTTGTCATGATTTTGACAGTAAGCCACCATTATTGTGTTCTCTGCCTCTGGTTGACCTGACAGAAACCACTAGAACTGTGACTTTGAAAGATGCTCTTGCTAAGCTTATATGTACCTGTTAATAAAAGCGCCTGAAAGACCTTCCTTAATAAAGAAGGTTCTAAGCTGAATGTGGTCATGCTTATTGCCGACTTCATCCCAGTTCCGCTCACATGCATAGTCTATTATCCCAACAACCACACAGTGTCCTTAATCAAAATCAAAGTGCAAATAAAGTCAACAGAGAACAAAAATTTGCTGTATTTTTTACAGGAAAAAATGAGATTAGGATCTTCCTACAACCCATAAGATATGACTATTTCTTTTCCTGTTTTCTTTTCTTTTCTTTATTTATTTATGTTTTTTAGTCTTGCTCTGTCGCCAGGCTGGAGTGCAGTGGCATGATCTTGGCTCACTGCAACCTCTGCCTCTCAGGTTCAAGCAATTCTTCTGCCTCAGCTCCTGAGTAGCTGGGACTGCAGGTGTGCACCACCACACCTGGCTAATATTTTGTATTTTAGTAGAGATGGGGTTTCACCAGGTTGGCCAGGGTGCTCTCTATCTCCTGACCTTGTGATTCGCCCACCTCAGCCTCCCAAAGTGCTGGGATTACAGATGTGAGCCACCACACCTGGCCAAGATATGACTATTTCTTTATAAGAAAATAATTCTTCTCATTTAATAAGAAAGAGAAAATATTGCTAAAGGTGGGCCAAGCTCCTGAACTTTATACAGAATAAACTATCCATTGGTTTTCTCCAGTACAGAGGTAAGAAGGGATTGGTAATTAAACAAGATCCTCACTTTATATCTGTTGTTAATTATGTTTAAAATACATGTTGAGTGTCCTATATACACTTCATTTTACAATACAGGATTGTAAAAATAGATAGATTCTAGCCAGTCTATTTTAAGGACCCAAGTTAAAACTGTGGTTTATAGTATATTTAGATACGAGTACCTGGACAGGTGAATCCCGTGGACATTTGTAGACACTGTCCACTTGCTCAGCTAGCATATGGGAATAAACACTCCCCATTTTAGAATGGTGCCTGGGAAATTTCAATTTTTGTCCTTCAGCATTAAGTCGTTCTGATTGACCTCAGTGTTGGGCCCTTTCAGGTGGAATTTTAGAGGGTAGGGCTGACAGCCAGTTGAGTGACTTCACTTTGAACCAAGGAGAGTGAATCAAGTGTTGACACTCACCTTATCACTTGTGCCTAGAGGTTTTGCCAATATTCCAGTAACAAGAAGGAAAGGCCAGAAAGGTAAGAAAACCACTAGGTGTCATGGAAGTCAGAGAAGAAGGTATGGGCAGCTATCCTATTCTGTAGGAACAGCAGTTAAGGGTGACTGACTCTGAGGTCATGGTGATCACGGGCAGATGCAGTTGCTCTAGGAGCATCCTGGTTGTCAAGAGTTTACGGGTGTTGTTGCTGTAGGGAGAGTGGAGAGTGGCCTGTTTCTGGGCAAGAGTAGCCACAGGATAGAAAGTGACCAGAGCTTTCTAGAGAAAAGATTAGCATGAGTTGGTCTAAAGTGGCGGGCAGTGGACATGATAAAAAGAGGATATAATTTGGAGGTAGAACTCCCACGACCTGCTGGTGAATTTAATGTGGGAGTAAGAAAGGGATGAAGGATGATGATCCCTGGATTTGTGGCTTTGAGAACTGGATAGATGAGGGGGGTGGCCATTTACAGAGGCAGTGAATTCTAGTTTGTTTCATTTGCATTACCCCAGCTTCCCTCCTCTCCAACTTAAAATTTGTGCAGGTGATTTTTCTATGTCTGGCTAACTTATGCCTTGATTTCATGTCTCTCAAGGAAGCAGTGAAGTCAGATAGACCTGCAAAACCCAGGCCAAGCTGCTTCACCTTCACTTCTTGCTGCCCTCATTCTACAACCAGACATAGATAACAGCTGATGTACTGGTGTCGGGAAGACTAAATGAGATGCTCCAGGTTTATGCATGACCCCTTCTTGGCACATTCTAGGCTCTCAGAAAGTGCCCTCCCTTTCTGCTGCTGCTCCTCATCCTCTGAAGTTGGTGGCCTGAGAAGATTATGTTCTTGGTCTTTTCTTAAATCTGTACTCTGCTTGGCAAGTTTATCCTCTCTCATGATTTAAATTGTCATTCTTACCCAGACAACTGCAACTTAATAGCTCCAGATTGGACCTCTTTCTTGAATTCTAACATTGTATTTCCAAATAATACCTTCAGGATTTCCTCACCACAATTACCTAAAACAGTTTCCTATGTGACTTGTTTCCTCTAAGTGATGCATACCTGGAGATAGCATTATGCAAAATGTGCATTATTTTAGAATTACTTCTTCCCTATAATATCAGAGAGAATGTGTTTTAGAGCTGTTAAATATATTGCCCTTATAGCACATTTTTTGTATTAATACTACTCTGTACTTTCTTAACGTTATTTTTATTTTGCAGAGTGTTCTCTCATAAATTAATAGCATTAGATACGTCTCATTTGTTTTCTTAGTGGATTGTAATCATGTCTAACTCATGTTTCAAAGTTACTGGATTTCAGTTGTGTTTTTTCATACTTGTGCCACTACTACCAATTAAGAATATTTTGGTAGCTGTTAAGATAATATAGAAATTGGCCAGGCACGGTGGCTTATGCCTGGAATCTCAGAATTTTGGGAGGCCGAGGCGGGTGGATCATCTGAGGTCAGAAGTTCGAGACCAGCCTGGCCAACATGGTGAAACACCATCTCTACTAAAAATACAAAAATTAGCTGGGCATGGTAGTGGGTGCCTATAATCCCAGCTACACAGGAGGCTTAGGCGGGAGAATTGCTTGAACACAAGAGGTGGAGGCTGCAGCGAGCCAAGATCATGCCATTGCACTCCAGCCTGGAAACAGAGCAAGACTCCATCTCAAAAACAAAAAAAAGGAAAAAGAGTGTACAAAAATTTACAACTCAAATAACACCAAGCATTAGAATAATAAAATAGCAATAATCAAAGTTACTCCTCAAAATTTTGTTGCACATGAAAAAGTGTCAATCCCATAATATTGACAAAAGGTGATGGTTATTTCTCTTTCATGAAATAGTCATATGGCAATGCTATAAATAAGAATCATACTGTGCTTGCTTTAAAAATATGCAATCTCAGCTAGGCATGGTGGCTGGCACGGTGGCTCATGCTTATAATTCCAGCGCTTGGGAGGCCGAGGTGAGTGAATCACTTGAGCCCAGGAGTTTGAGAGCAGCCAGGACAACATGGCAAAACCCAGTCTCCACAAAACATACAAAAATTAGCCAGGCTGAGCGGCATGCACCTGTGGTCCCAGCTATTTGGGAGACAGAGGTGTAAGGATCACCTGAGCCCAGGGGGTCAGGGCTGCAGTGAGCCGAGATTGCACCACTGCCACTACACTCCAGCCTGCGCCACAGAGTAAGACCCTTCCTCAAAAAAAAAAAAAAAAAAGAAGCAGTCTTTGGCTGATTTTTTAAATGTGTAAGATTTAAATTGTTTCAAAAGGTAAATTATGTATTTTTAATCTTTAAGATTTAAAGTAAGAAAATGTAACCTATGTGACATGGCACTCAACGTCAATTTCCCAAATATTCATTTTCATAAAATATCACTGGTGCTAGCATATACCACTCTCAACACCTGTAGCCCTTTCCCCACCCCTCATCTAGACCCAAAAGTCTCAATAGGAATACACTGCCTTGTTAGCATTCTTACCACTGTGTGTGTGTGTGTGTGTGTGTGTGTGTGTGTGTGTGTGTGTGTGT
>NW_022436978.1:14879273-14884864 GCF_009761245.1 Sapajus apella | reverse complement strand
TGTGTGTGTGTGTGTGTGTGTGTGTGTGTGTGTGTGTGTGTGTGTGTGTATGTGTTGAGCATTCAGCAGATGATGATTTCAACACACCTTGCATATGGTCTGCCAAGGCTAAGAATGTTCATAATGTTCATCATAGCACTATTTGAAAGAAAGTAGATTATAAACAATACAAATTTTCTGTGCCAGTAGGCTGGCTAATGAAATGATATTATATTCACTCCATGGACTACTTTGCAGAAATTTAAAATTATGCTATAAAAAAGTAATAATTCATGTAGAAATACATTTATAACATATTTTGAAATGAAAAAAGTGGGTTTTAAAGTGGTATAATTCTGGTTTTCTAAAAAAATGTATATATCAATATATACAAACAGACAGGAATAAAAAATTACCAAGTAAAAACAGGAAGAAAAACTAAAATACTAACAGTGATTATATCTGAATAAAAGAATACTGAGAAGTTGCTTTTCCTTGTTGTACTAATACATTTTCTTATTTCCCAAACTTTCCATAATGCTCAAGTTTTATTTTCATAGAAATATATTTTTATTTTGGTTGTCTAGAATAGGGGTTAGAAAACTTTTTAGTGACAGGGCATGGTGGCTCACGCCTGTAATCCCAGTACTTTGGGAGGCTGAAGTGGGCAGATCACGAGGTCAGGCGTTTGAGACCAGTCTGACCAACATGGGGAAACCCCATCTTGACTAAAAATACAAAAATTAGCAGGGCATGGTGGCAGGTGCCTGTAATCACAGCTACTCAGGAGGCTGAGGCAGGATAGTCACTTGAACCTGGGAGGCAGAGGTTGCAGTGAGCCAAGATTGTGCCACTGCACTCCAGCCTGGGCAACAGAGCAAGTCTCTGTCTCAAAAACAACAACAACAAAAAAACTTTTTAGTGAAGGGTCAGATAGTAAACATCTTTGGTGTTATGGGCCATGCATTCTCTATTTCAATGCAACTCTGCTATTTTAGGAGGAAAGCAGCCATAGCTAATATATAAATGAATAGGCATGGCTGTGTTCCAATACAACTTTTATTGCAATATGAGCAGTGAGCTGAATTTGGCCTTCAGTTATAGTTTGCCAGGGTGGCCTAGAACAGTGGAAATAAGGAGAATCGAGTTGGAGGGGAAATGGCAGTCAAAGAATAGATCAGTTTCATGTGGAGTTAGGTGCTGGTCTCTGATGTCAAGCCGGTCAAGCAAGAAAGAAGCAAGGGTGTTGTCTGTACAGAAGATGAATCCATGTGAATAATGACAAGGTGAGGGTGGAGGGCAGGAGAATAAGCCAGGAGACAAAAATATAAGCGACACAGAGAAGCCAGTAAGTCAGAAGATGGCAGGAACAGGAAGAGGAAAGTGTCTACAAGCTAGGTGGCATGGTCCCCACAGGAAAAGGGTTTTATGCAAGCACAGAGGACTAACATCCTGGAAAAAACATTGGGAAATGGGGAGGATGCCAGTGTTCCTAAACATAGGCCTCCATTCCAGAGCTCTTCTGGAGAAGCTGTGCTTGAGTGAAAGTGACACTCAAGCTGAGCCCAGAAGATGGCGCAGTTAATAGGGCAGGTAGCCTTTTACTTACTATGGAATGGAAATTTCAGAAGGCACAGTGGAAGGATTTGGGCAAAGGAGGCATACCTGATGGCACAGCAAGTCGAGAAAGAGGAAGAAGAAAGTGAAAAGAGATGAGAGTGCCTAGAAAGGACAGACAGACAACAAAAAGGGTTCTGTTAGGGGCATATCAAGCTTTCAGGAGCTAGGGTCCAGAATGAGTAGGCAGCAGCCTGCCTTGATTGTAGTTTGACGATTCCAGTCAAGACTAGGCCATGGGATTAATGAACTCTCAGGCCCTCAATACAGGAAACAATGGTAATCTCTGAAGGATGGGAGGACTTTTCCTAAGTGGATAGCTTTGGATGAGATCTCATCCAAAGCCCATACATGGCTATGTTTTCTTAGGTCTCCATTGAGACATAAGCCATGGATATAACTGGATTGGGTAATGTTTTTACCATCTCTATCTAACCCTCCATGGCACCTCCATAGTGCCTAGTCCTGACTTTTCAGCTAGTCCTGACTTTTTCACTTCACTGCCTCTTGGTACACTGCCTGGAGGAAGAACTCAACAAGGCTTTACAAAATCGGTTCCCTCCCCTTCTCTATCCTAATTCCTTTAAATATCGTGCTCTAACCAGGTAGATCTTACTTGAATAAACCCTGGGATTTCTTGTCTCTCTGTGACTGCATATTTCTCCCTGTGTGTACTGCCTCTTGCCCTGTTCCCCAAAACCATACGTCTAAATGCTATTTCCGCACCCATCTCAAAAACCCTCTCTTCAGAAGCCTTCCCCGAGCCCCAACTAGGAAAACCTCAGCTTTTTCTGGACCTATTTTATGGGACAGAGCTCTTTTTGATTTGTTTTGTGTTTTTTCAATATACATGTGGCAGCCCATCTGATCCATTTCAATTCTCTCCTCCCCTGCCTCAGCCACCTTCAACACCCCTGCTGATGGCACACCCATCCAACATCTGCAGTTCTTTCCATCTTGCCTTCCCTGCCTCCACACCGTTTCTGCCACCCCCAGTTCCCACAGTCACACCATCACGGTGTAGTGGTCCTCTTCCTGGATGGCAAACCTCGCCCTGCCCTCACTCTGCCCTCACTCTGCTCTCAGCTGTCTTTTATCCACCTCTGACTCACTCTTGATCAGCTTCACTGAGAACATCAATCCCTCTGTCTCTATGTATTGTTCAGGGTGTCAGACACTTCCTTGCTTTACTTCCTTGTCTTTGGGCCCCAACCCCACACTGATCATTTCAAAGATATTCACGCAAGCACCCTCTGTGGATCTTAACCTTCGGTCCTCCAGACCACATGCCTTATCAGGGCCCAAGTCCAGCTGGACTTTCTCTCTGTTCCTGTTTCCATCCTGAGGGCCTCACTGAAGGGCTTGGCTCTTGATGCCCTGACAAAAGTTGTTTCCATCCTCAGACAGGATCACCGCAGCTCGCCACCGTTATCCTCGTCTCTTCATGACTTCATTTCCCACTCCCCACAATGACTCGTCTACATATTTGCCCCTCTCAAATCCTAATCATACCTCCACATCTCAACTCTCGACAGTTGAATCTCCCAGCTTCCAAAGAAAATAAAAGCTATTAGGTAAGAATTCCCTCCACTATATCTCTGAAGTCACCCGCCGTCCCTTCCTTCTCTCCGGCTCAGAGGAAGTATCTTCCTCCTCTCTTAGGCTACTCCCCCCACCCTCACCTTCCCTGATCACTTCACCCTTCCAGCATCCCTTCCACCTACATCAGCACCACCCTTTCCGCTGACCACACTTTCAGATGACACCCATGCTAAATGATCTCTCCCCCATGACTCTACATTCCTCTCATGCCATTTCCCTATCTTTCCCCTTCGTTTTACTACCAAACCTCCTTTTAAAAAACATTTATTTCTGTATTTCCTGTATTTGAATGTTGGCCTGCCTTGCTAGGTTGGGGAAGTTCTCCTGGATAATATCCTGAAGAGTGTTTTCCAGCTTGGATTCATTCTTCCTGTTATCTTCCAGTACACCTATCAGGCGTAGATTAGGTCTTAATTTCTAAATGCTACATGTTTACTAAAAAAATTATGGAAAACCCTGAGAAGTTGAAGGAATGATAATAAATGCCTCCCACGATCCCATAGCTCAAACACCATTAACCCTTTCCTGTATTGCGTTACTTTCCTTCTGCCTCCCACCTCTATGCTGCACAGGGGTGCCTTATGAAACACAGCCCAGCATCGTGGCAGTGTCATTTCAACTGCCTGTCCTGCTTTGCAACTTAGCATTATAACATAAACACTTTCTATACTACTACATAGGCCTCATAAACGTCATTTTTGATGGCTAATTGGTATTCAGCAAATGTAGCCAAATCCAAGCTAATACCACTTGCTGAACAGCAGCCAGTAAGCCAAGAGACAAAGCACTGGGGCAAGGAAAGCAACTTTATTCAGAGAGCAGTACTGATTCTTTCTTTATTCTTCCCAGCAAACTGAGAAGATGGGCAGACTAGTGTCCTAAAAAAGCCGTCTTAAGTTAATATGCATTTCAGGCTCCTTTTATGTTAGAGTAAGGGAGAACAGAGAGAGGGTTAAGGTGAAGAAATATCCAATGACCACAGGCATCTGAGTGGCAGCAAGGGTCTGAAGAGGTGAAACTTCTTTGTCCTTGGCCAGGTCACGATGCTCTTATAAATCTTTAACATAACATTGTTACTTGTGTGTACACCCTTCTTAGCTCCTTGGAAGTTAGTTTGGGGAAGAGACTATTATCATGCTTGCTTTAAAGTTAAACTGTAGGCCAGGCATGGTAGCTCATGCCCGTAATCCCAGCACTTTGTGAGGCCAAGGCAGGTGGATCACCTGAGGCCAGGAGTTCGAGACCAGCCTAGCCAACATGGTGAACCCATCTCTACTAAAAATACAAAATTAGCCAGGTGTGGTGGCGGGTGCCTATAATCCCAGCTACATGGGAGGCTGAGGCAGGAGAATGTCTTGAACCCGGGAGGCGGACGCTGCAGTGAACGGAGATCACACCATTGCACTCTAGCCTTGGTGACAAGAGGGAAATTCTGTCTCAAAAAAAAAAAAAAAGAAAAGTTAAACTGCAAACTAAATGCCTCCCATAGTTAGTGTGGCCTATGTACAGAGATAAACAAAAGCAGTTAACCTAAAAGATATCATTTTGGGGGGAGTTGCAGGGAGATTGGGAGAAAAATGGAGTTAGTCATACTAAGCCTCCTTTTCACTGTTACATACATGGAAGTTTACTTAGCCATTCTCCTGTTGTTGGACATTTAGGTGGACACTTTTTCACAGGTGTAAATGACATACCAATAAATATTATTATGCATAAAAGCTTTCCTGTATGTGTAAATACTTTCAAAGGTAGAGTCTCAGAAATAGAACTAGCACTCCAAAATAATGTGAATATCTTACAACTCTTGACATGTATTGTCAAAGTGCTTTACAAACAGATTTTGCCAATCTGCACTTCCAAAATCTGAGTGTGCCCATCTCGCTCAACCTTTGCTATTACCTAGCCTTATCATTTCTCTCCCCCCAAAATACCAACTTATAACTGCCTTAGTTACTAAAAGATACTTACTATCTCTTTGTCACAACTCAATCCATCATACTTTGGTTAATATTCACACCAGTGTAGTAAGATTCCTCTGGGAAAGGTCACTGTTGACTTTCTTACTGTCAAAACCATTGACCCAATGATTTGTTTTTCCTTCTTATGCTATTTCATCTCTCTGCAATGTTTGTTGTTATTGCCTACCTCCTACTTGGAACTCTTTCTGTCTCCATCTCCTCTAGTTGCCTCTAAAATGCTGGGGTTCCTGAGATTTTCACCTTTTCTCTTGTCACTTTATTTTGAATTTATTTTGAGACAGAGTCTCACTCTGTAGTGCAGACTGGCGTGTAGTGGCATGATCTCGGCTCACTGCAACCTCTGCCTCCCAGGTCTGGTTAAGCAATTCTGCCTCAGCCTCCCAAGTAGCTGGGACTACAGGCGTGCACCATCAT
>NW_022436978.1:14826044-14878873 GCF_009761245.1 Sapajus apella | reverse complement strand
CTCAGCCTCCCAAGTAGCTGGGACTACAGGCGTGCGCCATCATGCCTAATTTTTGCATTTTTAGTAGAGATGTGGTTTCACCATGTTGGCCAGGCTGGTCTTGAACTCCTGACTTCGTGATCCACCTGCCTTGGCCTCCCAAAGTGCTGGGATTACAGGCATGAGCACCACGCCCAGTGCTCTTCTCGCTTTATATGCTCCCATTGGTAACCTTATCCACTGTTGTAATTTCAGTTTACTTAGTGGCCCTGGTTTTATTCCACAAATTTTCCTCTTTCTGCCGTATTTATAATCTCCCTTCTAATGGCCCTGCACCTTCTTCATATAAACATGCTTAAGTTTCTTCTATTTATTGTATTTTTTGGCTGGGCAGGGTGGCTCTAAACAACGGTCTAGGTGGCTCATGCCTATAATCCCAGCACTTTGGGAAGCTGAGGTGGGCGGATCACCTGAGGTCAGGAGTTCGAGACCAACCTGACCAACGTGGTAAAACCCCGTTTCTACTAAAAATACAAAAATTAGCTGGGCGTGGTGGTAGGCGCCTGTAATCTCAGCTACTTGGGAGGCAGGAGAATAGCTTGAACTTGGGAGGCTGAGGTTGCAGTGAGTCGAGATAACGTCACTGAACTTCAGCCTGGACTTCAGACCCAGACTCTGTCTCAAACAAACAAACAAAAAACAAAAACAAAAAAAATAATGGCCTATACTTGCTCATCTCCACTTCCTGAACTCCCATTCATTTTTTTTCACTGTAATCTGGCTTCTATCCCCACTACTCCTCTGAAACTGCTACCAACAAAGATCAGGGGGGAACCTCTGGGTAAAAATGGATACACGTTTAGACCTTTTTTATTCAAGCTCTCCATGGCATCTGACCCTCTGACCATGCCTTTCCTTTTTGAATGCAATCCTTCCTGGTCCATGGAGCCTGTCTTTCTCCTCTGCAGACTTTCAATCTCAGACTCCTTTTCTTTTAGCTCATCTTCCTCTGCTTGCTCCTTAAACATTAGTTTTCTCAGAGCTCCACCTCATTCTCATCTCATTGCCTTACCTGCTCTCCCAGAATGAGCTCATCCACTCCCAGAATTTTAGCCTCCATCTCTAGCTAATGATGATCTTACTCATCCTCTTTAATCCTTGGGTCCATATATCCAACACATATAATGAGTGTCCACTTAGTGATTGCTCAGATTTTCAAATTTAACTGCCTCAAACTGAGGTCCTTGTCCCCTCTCCATTCCATATCTGCTCTATTCCTGTAATGGTAGCTCAACTCTTTGACTTGGTCAAATAACCTGAAAACTCTGGAGTCATTCTTGATCCCTCCCTCTTCCTTGCTGCCACATTTCATGAGTCACCAGGTCTTGATTTCCTACATTCTCATTATATCTCAGATCCAGTCCTTCCTCTCTGTTCCCACTGTCACTTCCATCTCTTCAGCAGTGTCTCCTCTGACTAGCTTTCCTCATTCACAACTGTACCACTCAGAGTTCAACCAGATTTATCAGATTTATTATAGGGAATTGGCTGATGCAATTGTGTGGGCTGAATAAACAGTCCCTATAAGGCTGTCTCCGTATTTGATCTGTAGCCTAAAGTCCACAGGGCAGGCGTTCAGAAAGAGAAGATGGATATGAAGTCGGGGGAATTGACAGCAGATTGGAACCCACAACCATGAGCTGAGACCCTGCAAGGATGCATTGACACACATGTCTGTTTTTGTTGCCCATGGCGTTGGTGATGAGGGTATCCTGCAGAAGCTGGGGCCTTTCATCGCTGCTACCTGGGATGATCTTTCTGAGAACCAAGTTCTTAAAACGTTCAGTGATTCCCCAGTACTTTTAGTATCCTATGCAAATCATTACAGCACAGAAGACTCTCAGGCTTTTAACTGACTACCACTCTGGCCTTATATTTTGTCATTCCCTTGACATGCCTCTTCTCACCTCTTCCCCTCCACTTTCTAATTCTCTCTCTCTCTCTCTGTCTTTCTCTCTCTCTCTTACACACACACACACACACACACGCACGTGCACATACACACATGCACACACACACACACATAACCTCAAGCCATAAAGAATTACAGTAGAAAAAAGTTTACCCATAATTTTTGGGGCCTGGTTTATTCAAAATAACTATCTTAACTCCAGAAAAGAACACTTGAAGAATTATTTGTTACCTGCTAAAACATACAGAAGGCAAGAATTGTCACAAATTTTGCGCTACAAGCCAGGTTTCTCAAATATCATGCGAGATTTCATTTTAAAGAGTGTTGCCCTGTTCTCATCAGGGAGATTGTCCTCCCTGTTGTCACTGACCAACCCTTGGCAGCCCTGTGGTGTCTGTTATCTTCCATTGGAGCAAAGGATTCTTCAACTGCTACAATGCAGAGGATTGAAAACTAGGCACTTATTTATTTATTATTTTTTTGAGACAGGGTCTCGCTCTGTCAACAGGCTGGAGTGCAGTGGCACAATCATGGCTCACTATAGCCTTGACATCCTGGCTCAAGTGATCCTCTTGCCTCAGCCTCCCTAGTAGCTGGGACTACAGGTGCATGCCATCATGCCTTGCCAATTTTTAATTTTTTTTTTAAGAGATGGCGTCTTGCTATTTTGCCCAGGCTGACCTCAAACTCCTGGGCTCAAACAATCCTCCCAACTCAGCCTCACAAAGTGCTGGGATTACCAGCATGTGCCACTGTGCCTAGCCAGCTTTTTAATTTTTTATCCCCAACATGTAGCATAGTGCCTATCACAGAACAGTTACTTCCCTCACTGGAGAATAACTTGTGACATTACTTGAAAGAAGGAACTTTCTTCTTACCCCTTAAAGTCCTCATCCGTCAGTCCATGGAGGAGCCCAGAAAGTCAACTTCATAACCTCTCTCTGCTTCCTTTTTTTTTTTTTTTTTTTGACAGTCTCACTCTGTTGTCCAGGCTGAAGTATAGTGGTGCAATCTCAGCTCATTGCAACCTCTGCCTAACGGGTTCAAGTGATTTTCCTGCCCCAGCCTCCCGAGTTGCTGGGACTACAGCTATGCGCCACCATGCCTGGCTAATTTTTGTATTTTTAGTAGAGACGGGGTTTCACCCTATTGGCTGGGCTGGTTTCAAACTCCTGACCTCCCAAAGTGCTGGGATCACAGGCGTGAGCCACCGCACCCAGTCTCTCTGCCGTTTCAAGATACGCTTTTGTTTACTGTGCTTGGGACATTCAAAGGAAGATCATTTCCTAATGCTTTATACACTGCTGGTGTGAATGCTATTGTTATAATATTTCTGGAGAGCAATATGGCAAATTATTATAATTATACTTATTATTTTATTTTTTTCTTTTTTGAGACAATGTCTTGGTCTGTCACCCAGGATGGGGTGTAGTAGCACAATGATAGCTCACTAAGTGCTTGAACTCCTGGGCTCAGATGATTCTCCCACCTCAGCCTCTGAGTAGCTGAGGGCATAGATGCATGCCATCAAGCCCAGCTAATTTTTAAATCATTTTTTATAGAAATAGGGTCTTGCTGTGTTGCCCAGGCTGGTCTTAAACTCCTGGCCTCAAGCGATCCACCCACTTTGGGCTCCCAAAGCACTGGTATGAGCCATTGTGCCAGGCCTAATGTGGCTTTAACATTAAGAATTACCCTTGACCCTGTAATTCCATTTTTAAGCATTTGTACTAAGAAAATAATCAAGGATGTGAACAAAGATTTACCCATAAGAATGTTAATTGCAACATCATTTATAATAGCAGAAAATTGGAAACACTCTGCATGTCTATCAAAGACAATTGGCTTGAAAAACTGACTCACCTGTCAACAGGCTATTATGTAATAATTAAAAATTAAATTGCAGAAGTGGGTTTTTTTATATGTTAAGATGCTCATCATCTATTGTCGGATTTTAAAAGCAAGTTACCATACAGTAAGTATACTACTACAGTATTTTTGTATAAAAGTCCATGTGATATATGCATAGAAGAAGGACATTCATCAACTATTAACCGTGTAGTCAAATATTTTTTTCTTTCTCTTTTTCTGAGATGGAGTCTCACTCTGTTGCCCAGGCTGGAGTGTAGTGGCACAATCTCGGCTCATCACAACCTCTGCCTCCCTGGCTCAAGTGATTTTCCTGCCTCAGCCACCCGAGTAGCTGGGACTGCAGGTGTGCACCACCACGCCCAGCTAATTTTTAGTAGAGACGGGGTTTCGCTGTGTTGGCCAGGCTGGTCTTGAACTCCTGACCTTGTGATCTGACTGCGTTGGCCTCCCAAACTGCAGGCATTACAGGCATGAGCCACTGTGCCCGATCTGCTTTTTATTCTTCTATAAGGCACATATCACTTTGGCAATATTCTTCTAATGAGAAAAAAGCTTAACTTGTAGTTCTCCAAGCCCTCCATTCAGCTGCATTCGTAGTCATAAACACTTTTGGACCAAAAGAAAGAAGAAAACAATGACCAATTACTAAGACTTACTATTGGGTGGGCATATATCACATACACGAACTCATTTAGTCCTATAAATATGCACCTTGTCTCCATTTTTACTGATGAGAAAACTGAGTGCCAGAGAAAATAAATGGTAGCTGTGCCTGAAGTCACACAGCTAGTGACAGATTTCATCGAGCAGGTCTACCCAACTATAAGCTCCAGCCCTTTCTACTGCAGCACACAGCAGAGGCCTCTCCTGAGAGCACCCACCTCTGAGGCCATGGTTGGCACTAAGAAGGGTGAAAATAAATAAGTTCTCAGGGTCATTGTCCTCTGATGTAAGCCCACCAGAGGCCAGGGATCCTTGCATTAGCAGAAGTTTGGCTGAAGCTGCGGGGGTGTAGATTGGCTTGTAGTTAATGGATAACAATGTATTTGCCTGAGTATTGACCCATGATGAACAAGAACAACCAATATCATGCACTCACTGAAAACACAAGGCCAGAGAGTCTTGGGCTCAATTCCTGGCTGTGTGTGTGACCTTAGGCAAGTAATTCAATTTCTCAGGATTTTGATTACATTATTTCAAGAAAGTAGGGTTTGGCCTAGTGACTTTCTAGGGACCCTTCAATCTCTAATGCTTTATGATTCTTTGATAAGTTGCAGATATCATGAGTTTTCTCTTTATCCCTAAATATCTCAGGCTTTCACTTTCTCTTACATAATCACCGTATAGTCATCCAATTCACAGAATTTAACATGTACCCATTATTATATAATTTGCATTCCATATGTAAAATCTGCCAACTGTCCCATGGTATTCTTTACAGGAATTTTTCCTTCTTATCTCAAGATGAAATCCAGGATCAAACTGATTGCATGTTGCATTTGGTTATGAAGTCTCTTCGGTCTCCTTTAATCTAGGACAGTTCTCGAGCCTTTATCTCTCGTGAATTGACATTTTAGAAGAGTACAGCTAGTCGTCTTGCAGAATGCCCTTTAGTTGGGTTTGTCTCGTCTTTCTTCATTGTTAGTTTAGGTTACTTGTCCCCTCTAGAATACCATAAAAGCGAGGTTGTATCCTTCGCAGTGCATCGCATCAAGAAACACATGGTATCTATCTGGCTTGTTATTGGTGGTATTTATTTTGATCATTTGGTTAAGGTGATGTCTTCCAGGTTCCTTTGGTATACAATTAAAATTTCTCCCTTTACGGTTATTAAGTAATCTGTGAGGAGATACTCAGAGACTAGGTAGATAACCTCTCCCATTTCAATTTTTACTCCATAGTTTTAACATACATTGGTGATTGTTGCCTGGATTTGTATTACAATGATGACTGCAAAATGTTGATTTTCTAACTATCATCTCTTCTATATTTAGCAATTGGCATTTTATTGTAAGCAAAATGTTTTCCTTCTTTCTTATTCAGTTGGTATCAGTATGGACCCATGGTTTGCTATTTTGTTCAGTGTAATGTAATTCACTACTATCGTTAATTATTTTGATGCTCAGATTGTCCTAGATTTCACAATGGATTCTCTTCAAGTGGTTTCTTTTTACATGGACTTATCATTCTTTGAGTCCTTCCTTACTTTCTGCAAAGGATCAACTTATACTCTCCCTTTTCCTGGAATTAGCCATTGCTTCAAGGAGCTTTGGTTGCTTTTAATGGGGAATAGGATTTAGAAAACAAGTTCTGATACTAGGTGGGCTTATTGGTACTGGAACGCATTATTGCTTGTAGCCCTTCTCAGTGGACAAAGTTGCAAAGAACAATAATTTCATTTGGGTCCATGTAAAATTATGACTTCATTCTGCTACCTCTAGTACCAATCCAAGATCCCAGAGTTCCTTGTCTTCTCTCATCCTCACTCTCTCTCACAGTGAGAATCCTAGTTTTCAAATGACAGTATGAATTTGCTCAAGATTACAATATACATAAATAGTTTTAAGAATTGCTATACCCATTCCATTATGGAAAACAAACCTACTAAATAGATTCCAAGATTTGTTGGAATCTTGGAATTCCAACATTCCTTTTGTTGTTGTTGTTGTTCTTTAGACTGACGAAATATACAATTGTCCCTTGGTATCTATGGGGGATTAGTTCCAGGACCCCAAAGGATACCAAAATCTGGGAATGCTCAAATCCCTTATCTAAAATGATATAGTATTTGCATATCACATATGACATCCTTCTATATATTTTAAATCATCTCTAGATTACTTATAATATCTAATACAATGTGAATGGTATATAAGTAGTTTTTACGCTATATTGCTTTTTAATTATTTGTATTGTTGTATTATTAAAAAAAATTTCTTTTCCAAGTAGTTTCATTGGTTGAATCCAAGGATGTGGAACTCACAAATATGGAGGGTGATGATAATCAAGGAACTGTGTCCAAAAATTACTTGGATTCGTTTTATTTTTTCCCTTTCATTATATCTAGTATTCATTTGAAACACAGTTAGGCTCATTTGTTTCTGTTTGTATTTTAGTTTCCATTTCCCTATCTTTGTTCAATTGATTTTGTTTTAAATATATAAAACATTAACATGATTCTAAAAGCCAAAATTAAAGAAGTACTCTGAGCATAGTACTGGAAATTCTGAGTAATTTTTTCTTTTCCTTATATTTAGAATTCTCTTTTAATTATTACTAAATATATCTTCTTCCTTCAATACGATTTGGTGAGACTGCCATTGAGCATACCTCCTCCTTGCTCCATTCAACTTTGGCTGTCCCCACATACTCTTTTGTTGTTGAGACAGAGTCTCACTCTATCACCCGGCCTGGAGTGCAGTGGTATGATCTTGGCTCACTGTAACCTCTGCCTCCCGGACTTAAGCAATCCTCCCACCTCAGCCTCCCAAGTAGTTGGGACCACAGGCACAGGCCACCACATCTGGTAATTTTAAAATTTGTGTAGAGAGGGGGTCTCCCTATATTTCCCAGGCTGGTCTCAAACTCCTGGGCTCAAGCAATCCTCTCACCTCAGACTCCCAAAGTGCTGGGATTACAGGTGTGAGCCTCTGTGCCCAGCCCCCATATATATATATTTTTTTGAGACAGTCTCACTCTGTTGCCAGGCTGGAGTGCAGTGGCGTGATCTCATCTCACTGCAACCTCCGCCTCCTGGGTTCAAGCAATTCTCCTGCCTCAGCCTCCTGAGTAGCTGGGATTACAGGCACGTGTCACCACAACCAGCTAATTTTTTTTGTATTTTTAGTAGAGACGGGGTTTTACCATGTTTGCCAGCCTGGTCTCTAACTCCTGACCTCATGATTCACTCGTTTTGAAATTGTTGATGTTTTTATTGAGTTTTATTTTTTAAATATGTATTTTTTTTTTAATTTCAACTTTTGTTTTAGATACAGGAAGTACCTATGCAGGTTTGTCACATGGGTATACTCTACCTAGGTAATGAGCATAGTACCCAATAGGTAGTTTTTCAAACTATACCCTCTCCCATCTTCCCTACTCTAGTAGTCCACAGTGTCTACAGTTCCAATGATTATGTCCATGTGTGCCCAATGTTTAGCTGACACTTGTAAGTGAGAACACGTGGCATTTGGTCTTCTGTTCCTGTGTTAATTCACTTAGAATTATGGCTGTCAGCTGCATCCATGTTATTGCAAAGGGCAGGATTTCATTCTTTTTTATGGCTGTGTAATATTCCATGTGCATATGTACCACATTTTCTTTATCCAATCCACCATTGATGGGCACCTGGGTTGTTTACATGTCTTTGCTACTGTGACTAGTGCTGTGGTGAACATATGAGTGCATATGTCTTTTTGGTAGAATGATTTATTTTCCTTTGGGTACACACCCAGTAAGGGGATTGCTGGATCAAATGGCAGCTCTGTTTTAAGTTCTTTGTCAAATCCCCAAGCTGCTTTCCACAGTGGCCAAACTAATTTACATTCCCACCAACAGTGTATAAGCATTCCCTTTTCTCCACAGCCTCACCAGCATCTGTTGTTTTTTGACTTTTTAATAATAGTCATTGTGAATGTCGGAAGATGGTATCTCAATGTGGTTTTGACTTGCATTTCTCTGATGATTAGTAATGATGAGTACTTTTTCATGTTTTCATGTTTCTGCTTGTATGTCTTCTTTGGAGAATAGTCTGCTCATATACTTTGCCCATTTTTTAGTAGGGTTGTTCACTTTTGTTTGTTGATTTACATTTCCCACAGATTCTGGTTATTAGAATTTGCATATTTTGCATATTGTCATATGCATAGCTTGTGAATATTTTCTCCCTATCTGTAGTTGTCTGTTTACTCTGTTGGTAGTTTCTTTTGCTGTGCAGAATCTCTTTAGTTTAATTAGGTTCCAGTTATCAATTTTTGTTTTAGTTGTAATTGCTTTTGGGGACTTAGCCAAAAATCCTTTGCCAAGGCTGACGCTGAGAAGGGTATTTCCTAGGTTTTCTTCTAAGATGTTTTTTGTTTGCTTGTTTCTGTTTGTTTTTTGAGATGGAGTCTTGCTCTCTCCCTCAAGCTGGAGTGCAGTGGCATGATCTTGGTTCACTGCAAGCTCCACCTCCTAGGTTTAAGCAATTCTCCTGCCTCAGCCTCCCAGGTAGCTGGGATTACAGATGTGTGCCACCACACCCAGCTAATTTTTGTATTTTTAGTAGAGACAGGGTTTCACCATGTTGCCCAGGCTGCTCTCGAACTCCTGACCTCAGGTGATCCACCTGCCTTGGCCTCCCAAAATGCTGGGATTACAGGCATGCACCACTGCACCCGGGCCTAAGATTTTTATAGTATGAGGTCTTACATTTAAAACTTTCATCCATCTTGAGTTAATTATTGTACCCATATACTTTTATTTCTTCATCAGAACTTTAAAAATCTCCAATATTCAGGAAAAATCCAGGAAAGAAGCAACTGAATCACAGCTGAGTTTCCACTGAGAGAAAATGTGCCAGAGCTGTAACCTCTTTATGAGAACGTGGTTTGCCATTAGATCCTGGTTCTGTTAATTTGGCAAATGTTATCACATGTAGGGCATTTGAAAGGACACGTGCTTTCAGGTGACATGATTGTCAAATGGAATGAAGATACCTCCCAACAATCATAGGATGAAATGTGCATACCTCACACTTAGCACAGCAGCTGGCATACAGTAGGCAATGCAGCAGTGTTAATTCCCCTTTTCTTCTTTGGTCAGGGTGTGGGTAGTACTGGTAATGGTGGAATTTGGCAATAAAACTACCCATTGGGAGTGACACCCATGAGAACCAGCACCACTGGGTGAGGCAGTTTGTCTATAGGGTGGATGCACTCTCTGAGTTGGCTTGTAAAGATGCCAGTGAGGCAATTTGAAAAGAGCCCAGATCTGTGCAAGGTGCAGGGCAGCTCCTGAGAAAAAGACTGTACTGAATTAAAGCTTAGCCTTCTGCCCTGCCTTCAATTCAGGGTTCAGGGTGTATGCCTGGCACTGGAATCCAGATGATGCAGTCTGTTTGCAGGACATAAAAGGACAATCAGAGAGGAAGAATTTGTCAGCATTTGTCCAGCCCTGCTGGAGAGATGCTAGAAGAGGCATCAGTCTCCAGTGCAAATTAACAAACTGGCTTCTGGCTTATACATCGGTTGCCTGTGTATAGGGTCAGTGTACTCACCCCCAGGCCTGAGCAACTCTGGGTCCTCAGGAACCCTGAAGGTGTGACTGGCAAAGCTGAGACCCTGCCTTGGGGGCTGCTTCCCTGAGACTGCGCCTACCGCATCCTTGACATCTCTTTTCATAAACCAGCACAACTGTGAGTATGAGATATGGCTTGAAGATCCTGACTGCCCCCTTCTTATCTTTTAGAATTTCTTTGGCAAGGTACTAAGGGCAAACTGCCTGCCAGGCACTTAGTGTATAAAATCCCACCTGGTCCTCACACCCATCCTGCGGATTAGCTGTAACCTCAGCGAGCGTGAGAACCCCATCCTTGGACACAGCTGATGAGTGGTGGCGCTGGGATTTGAACCCCTGTGCTCTTAGCCATACTGCCATAGGGATTTGTGGAGGAAATTCCACTTTTGAGGCTATAAGGGAGATTTGCCCTAAGAATATTTTTGATTCTGAAAAGTGTTCTCTAAACATTTTGATGTTTTCCATACGTTATCCAAATATGGCTGATAAAAGTACGAGGGACAGGGAGATTCCAAACATAGGGTACTTCAGGAAGGAGTCAAGGACAGATTGCCAAAAGGTAGCCCTGAGGCCAGCAGGTGGGTTGGGAGCAGCAAATACTATCCCAATGACAGAGGAGACAGCTGCAAAAGTTGGAAGGAAGTGTAAAGTAAACAATGTGATTCAGTTTTCACCTTTACAGCTCCTGCAGTAAAAGTGAACAATCTGTTAGATACGCTCCCTGCCTTTGCCCCTCAGGCATACTCTGTTCTTCCTTCAAGCCCCAGAGTGAATGTTATCCTCTCTAGGAAGCCTGTCCTGACTTCCCCAGCAGAACTAGTTTCTCCCCCTGGTGCATTCCTAATATCCACTCCTTGAGGTCCAGAACCATGCCTTCTTCTCCGAAGCCATACAGGTTAGAGGCAAACCCTGGCTGTAAGGCCTCAGGCAGGCAATTTAACCTTTCTGTTCCTCAGTTTCCTTATCTATACAATAGGAATAATAGTGGTACCTACAGGCCTTGCTTGGTCATGGGCTTACCTAAGAAACACAGAGTGTTTAGCATAGAGCTGGGCACACACCGAGACTTATCAGTGTCATATAGAGTGCTAGGCTTTGGCAGTTGATGGAGTAGATATTCATTCAGTATTTGCGGAAGGAAGAAAAGATAAAAGGAGGAAAGGGAAAAGAGAGAGAAACACAGCAACTAGCTGCAGAGACCACTACGAACCAGGCAGCACTCACCTGGTATTTTGAAGCCATTGCTGCTGTACAGTTTTGCTAAGTACAAACCCCCTCCCCTTAGGCCAAGACTTGGTATCTGGATTTCTAATCTCCAGACACCTAATCTCGTGTGCTGTCTCTCTCAGCTCCGCAGCCAACAATGTCTCATCTGTCTGACCTCTCCCTGTTCTAAAATCAATGATTCTAAGTTGCTGCCCTGGATCACACCTGTGTCAGGAGGTGAGCAGACCAGGAAGCCCCCTGCCTCTCCCTCCTCACTCAAGGAAAATCAGCTTTGTTTCTCCTAACCTGGTTCACCTGGTGGTGCATCCATTCAAGTGTGACCACTTTCCTGTTGCTGGACCAGAAAAAGACCACTGGCAGAGTCACATAGGAATCTGCTCTGTGGGAGACAAAGTGAGGACCACAGGGTACAGTCACAGCATGGACAGCTGTCCTCGGACATTGTCCCTGGCCATCCTGTGCACCAGGGCTATGCTAAGCACCTTTGCACACCTGTGATAAGCCCATATTGCAACCTCAGGAAATAGAGACTCCTGCTACCTTCCTCTTTACACGGGAGGGGCCTGAAACTCCCAAAAGCTAGTCCTGGACTGTCTAATGAGGTACCCACATGCAACTCTTGAACATCTTTTTTTTTTTTTTTTGAGATGGAGTTTCACTCTTGTTCCCCAGGCTGGAGTACAATGGCGCAATCTCGGCTCACCGCAACTTCCACCTCCTGGGTTCAAGCAATTCTCCCACCTCAGCCTCCTGAGTAGCTGGGATTACAGGCATGCACCACCATTCCTGGCTGATTTTTTTTGTATTTTTAGTAGAGACAGGTTTCTCCATGTTGACCAGGCTGGTCTTGAACTCCTGACCTCAGGTGATCTGCCCACCTTGGCTTCCCAAAGTGCTGGGATTACGGGCATGAACCACCACGCCCAGCCCCCTTGAACATCTTAAATGTGGCTAGTCCAAATTGGGGTATGCCACTGTGGAACAAAGACTGTAAACTGTCCCACTCATAATTTTCATATTCACATATTGAAAATATAATATTTTGGATTGATACGTTAAGCAAAACATTGTTAAAATTAATATCATCTGTTTCTTTTTACTTTTTGAAAGCAGCTCCCAGAAATTTTATTTCCATTAGACAGCACTGTATTTGACAAAGCCTAGACTGCTCTATCTCCACAGCCTTGATCTTCACTCCTGTGCTAAAACTAAACTTCCATGCTGATACTAAAGTTGTTCCCATATGCGATGGAAACCCAACACCTGGCTTGGGCTTCTGGGGAAAGAGGAACTCTATCCTCCTCTTTCTACAGGCAGGTGCATCTGTGCATGTATGCATATGCTGGGAGTGCCATTGTTTTATGAGTAAGGAAACTAAACACTCTGTGGCACACCCAGTGTCACAGGCCCTCTTACTGTGCAGTGGAAGAGGTGGAGTTTAAACCCAAGACTGCCTGACACTGAAGGCTGGCCTCTTCCCTTGCTTCCTCTCCCAGGACGCCCATACCCCACAGCCTAGGAGAAGGCCGGCTCAGGTTCTTTGAGACTGGGTTGAAACCCAGGTGCATAGGTGGTGGTGCACAAGTTCCATGTTATTGGATCTTTTTATCTGTTTGAGTCCTGCCTTTTATTTTAGTTGCACTCATGGCCTTCACCTACACAAGTCTAATACATTCCTCAGGCCCCAGACCACTCTCCTCCTCTTTGTTCTGTGTCCTGAGGCCTCACATCCTTCCCAGCCTCTTTCTGTACATATCTCAGGCTCAATGAATGTTTGTCTCCTCACTGGCTGAAGCTAAACCTTTGTTGTACCAGAATCTGAACGTCTGGTTTCCTTACCCATTTTCCTAGTATTGTTCCTATTTGAAAACAATGCCTATAGCCCATGTCTACAGAACTGGGATCTTTAGATTTGAGTCTATAAATCAATCCTCAAAAACTATTTGCCTCCAGGAATTAATTAGGGCTGTGCCTCAGTCAGTTTTGTGTAATTATAACAGAATATCACAGATTGGGCAATTTATAATAAACAGAAATTGCTTTGGCTCATGGTTTAGGGGGCTGGGAAGTCTAAGATCAAGGGGCTGTACCTGGTGAGAGCCTTCATACTGCATCATAACATGATGGAAGGCATCACATGGGTGAGAGGAAGAGAAAAAGGAACCAAATGCATCCTTTTATCAGGAACTTGTTTCCAGATAATGGCATAATCCATTCATGAGGGTGGAGCCCTCATGACCTAATCACCTATTAAGGATCCCACCTCTCAACGTTGTTACATTGGGATTAAGTTTCCAACATGTGAACTTTGGGGACATATTTAAACTATAACAGACTGTATCTTATTACTCTTAGAAGTCTTATCAATCCTTGATTCCCCCAGAATCTTATTTCAGTTCCTGGCATTTGTGGAGTTGCTCAGTAAGTGCTTGTTGAGTTACAAGTAACTATCAGGATTACCCAATAGCTACCACTGTATACCAGCAAGCACACAGAGGGATGCAGCAGTTCCTACACTTATTTGAACACAGAATTCTTGGACAGAGACAGGAGGAAGGGGAAGGGCTAAAGTAGGGAGAGAGTGAGGGGATGGTTACTTACCTCATGGACTAGGACTTTATAGATCGCCTTCTATGATAACTTCATCTAGAGGCTTCTTTTCCACTTTGTCTCTTTTCTCTCATGACAAACTATTGCTGATATGTTTTTTTGTTGAAATAAAAAGTTTTTAAAAGATAACTGTCTTTTCTTAAACCTAAGACCTAACACCATAAAAACCCTAGAAGAAAATCTAGGCAAAACCATTCAGGACATAGGCACAGGCAAGGACTTCATGACTAAAACACCAAAAGCATTGGCAACAAAAGCCAAAATAGACAAATGGGACCTAATTAAACTCCAGAGCTTCTGTACAGCAAAAGAAACAATCATTAGAGTGAACCGGCAACCAACAGAATAGGAAAAAATTTTTGCAATCTACCCATCTGACAAAGGGCTAATAACCAGAATCTACAAAGAACTAAAACAGATTTACAAGGGAAAAACAAGCCCATTCAAAAGTGGGTGAAGGACATGAACAGACACTTTACAAAAGAAGACATATGAGGCCAACAAACATATGAAAAAATGCTCATCATCAATGGTCATTAGAGAAATGCAAATCAAAAGTACATTGAGATACCATCTCATGCCAGTTAGAATGGCAATTATTAAAAAATCTGGAGACAACAGATGCTGGAGAGGATGTGGAGAAATAGGAACACTTTTACACTGTTGGAGGGAGTGTAAAGTAGTTCAACCATTGTGGAAGACAGTGTGGCAATTTCTCAAGGACCTAGAAATAGAAATTCCATTTGACCCAGAAATCCCATTACTGGGTATATATCCAAAGGATTATAAATTGTCCTATTATAAGGACACATGCACACGAATGTTCATTGCAGCACTGTTTACAATAGCAAAGACTTGGAACCAACCCAAATGCCCATTGATGATAGACTGGACAGAGAAAATGTGGCACATATACACCATGAAATATTATGCAGCCATAAAAAACGGTAAGTTCATGTCCTTTGTAGGGACACGGATGAACCTGGAAACCATCATTTTCAGCAAACTGACACAAGAACAGAAAATCAAACACCGCATGTTCTTACTCATAGGCGGGTGTTGAACAATGAGAACACATGGACACAGGGAGGGGAGCATCACTGGGGTCTGTGGGGGGGAGCTAGGGGAGGGACAGTGGGGGGTGGGGAGACAGCAAACCACATCGCCATGTATGTACCTATGCAACAATCTTGCATGTTCTTCACATGTACCCCAAAACCTAAAATGCAATTTAAAAAAAGATAATTATCTTTTGTATGATTCCAATAAGTAGAACCTTTCTGAACCACAAATAAAAGCTCAAAAAGAAGGCAATAGTCCCAATCACTGTGTTTGTAGTGTTCCCACCCACCTGCCCTACAGTACCTTTCTCTTAGCAAGGGTATCAGGTTTTAGTCTCTTAATAAGTTTGCTTCCATACATATAAAAGGAAGAATAGGCTTGAAATATGATGAGAGAGCTTTTGATGTCTCTTTGACTTTTTCTCCTTAAGTAAAGCCATTGTTTAAAGATAACCTAAATGACAATAAGTAGAACGTTTTCCACCCAGATGGCTAAAAGGCTTAAGGAATCTCATCTGTGCTTCTGGCAGATGACTGTGGGGTTCAACCACCTTCCTGATCTAACAAGGGCTTTGTACACAGACTGTCAGCCAGGAAGTCTGAATTCAAGCACCACTGGGACCTGAGATAACTATTAGAGTGGCTAAGGAGATCTCCACAGCAAAGGTGCTAGGGTAGAGGGGGTGTATGGGGCAGGCCTCCATATTCCTATTCAGGAGGGACCAGCAAATCAGAATCTAATCATAAGAGACTTGAACAAATATTATGATTTCTCAGGAAACAGTTGGGAAACTGAAATTTGTGTGTATGCACAGGTGGATATGAGGTTGCTCAAGGGTCTAAGGTTAGAATCATTAGCAAATTCTATCCAAAGTACTGACTTAGGAAAATTCAAGTTCAGAATTCAAGGTAAACTTGATTAGCCCTTCCAATTATAACAAAACTGCTCAAGTCTGCCTTAAAGAGCCTTACAAGCCGGGCAGTCCCTGCAGCTCCACAAACTGAGCCATCCTTGGACTTGTTCTCCACAGAATGGATCTGCTCCTTCCCCTGGCTCTTTGCACGCTAGCCCTGTGCTGTGGAGCAGTGTCTCCACCCAGGCCGGTTCTCAATCCCTTGCCTCTGCTCTCCCGGGGCTGCAATGACTCAGATGTGCTGGCAGTTGCAGGCTTTGCCCTGCAGGACATTAACAAAGACCGAAAGGATGGCTATGTGCTGAGCCTCAACCGAGTGAACGATGCCCAGGAGCACAGACAGGCAAGTAACAGGCATGTGGGCAAGCTGGAGAGACTGGCCAGGGTAAGGGAGCCCAGAGTCACATGATGGGAGGTGCCTTCCGAATTGGAAACCCTGCTGAGAACACTGTTCTCCTCTGCCAGGGTAATCGACAACGTACTTGCTATTAGTAAAAACAAGTGTTAACGGTGATCCTATTCTGACACTTGTGTCGGGTTAAAGGGCTAATAGGGCATCTTACAAACATCCTTTGGCTTTCCCATAAAGCAGGGATTTTTTTGTGTGCAGTTTTCTGGGTTTCTGCTTCCTGTGAAACATGTTGCATTTCTCCACCCCTTCCCACAGGATGGCCTGGGATCTCTGTTCTATCTCACACTCGATGTGCTTGAGACTGACTGCCATGTTCTCAGTAAGAAGGCATGGCAAGACTGCACAGTGAGGTTGCTTCATAAATCGGTGAGTGCTTGTTTTCATAAACCATTAAGGGCCCTATGGAAGGCAAGTAGGTGCCTCTTTCTACAGTGTCAAGGTTGCTCAATGTCTGCCATCTTTCAAATGTCCCACTTTATAATCTTCTGGCAGGTGCCCATGAGTTTATTTTAATGCTCTAGAAAGAACAAAGTTTAACTCATGAGAAGTGTTTCTGAGAAGTCCCATTGAGGTCATACGGAACAGAATGGAAAGGCTGCCCCCAAGACTTTTTTTTCCTCCAAGACCCTCCTTTAGGCTCTGAACCAGAGTTTAAATTGTGAGAAAAAGACCTGAGGTGTGAGTATCCTGGATGTGGGGTTAATGTAGACTGCAGAAGCAATGGAGGTAGAGCTTTGTCTATTTGTTTTATTTGATTTTGTTTTGCTTTAATAGACACTGATGTGAGGTTTGAGGGGAGGAAAATGGATGACTTGCAGTATGAAAGCTCTCAAGGGTGCCATGTAAGGATTTCCTGAAACCACAGAATATAAAGCGCTGCAGAATTAATCTTTTAAAGATGATCATAGAAGAGACTTGAAAATAGATAATCCATTTCATTTAATTCTTAATTATCCTGGGGTGATTTTCATTAACTGATATAAAACTTTACAATATGAGTGCAGGATTGTGATATTAGTGTTTAGAAGCAAACTATCTGATCAAGATATTTTTCCTAATTATGTAGCCAGTTGGTCAAATTGCACCCAACTTGATTTTGAAAAGTGAATATCCTGTTGTGAATTATGTTTGTTATGGTGACACTAGCTACTAAAACACATACACAAAAAGTGTATACTGACTCTAACATGACAGAAGTTCATTTCTCACATGTGTAAAGTTGAAAGTAGAAGTTCCGGGTTAGACAGGGGCTTTGCTCCAGGGGTGATTTGAGACTCAAGTTTATTCCACACCGTGGCTCTAGGCTCTGCCAGCTTCAGCTCACGACTTCCCTGGTTACCTGCTCATCTGCACCAAGCTGTGCACAGAGAAAGGGCATAGAGGACAGTGAGAACATGGGAGACCCTGGAAGTGGTTACACCTCACTTCTGCTCACCTTCCTGTGGTTAGCACTCAGTTATACACAGTCACACCTGCTGGGGAGACTGGGAAGTGTATTCTAGCTGTGTCCTAGGAAAAGGTTAAACAGTTTGATCATCAACTGCAGTTCCTCCCAACCAAAACCACAAAATTTGATCTTAAGTTTCTAATTACTTTAAAAGAAAATGTCTGACTTTAATTTTGGAGTTATTTTTAAAGCTCATAGTTGCATTCACTAGTCATAAAATGTATTTGTTGGTTTCAGGTTTATGGTCAATGCAAAGCAATATTTTATATGAACAACCCAAGTAGAGTTCTCTATTTAGCTGCTTATAACTGTACTCTTCGCCCAGGTAAGAAATCACTATGATTTTGTTAATTTTAATAAAGTATGGAAAAGGGTACTTAACTGGGGCTTTGCCAAGAGTGTATAGGGTATCTCTCATTCTTATTTGCTGTTTATTCTTAATGCCAGTTTCTTAATATTTCCAGTACTTACCTCCCTACTGAAATTCATCCTCTACTCCTCCTCTTCCCACAATTAATCTTACTAAATTACCTCTACATTTATATCCTGCATCAGATCTTAAAATTGCAGTCTGACATAAATGGCATAATCTCTAAGACTGTTCCTCAGGCTTCCTTTCTTGCTATCTCTGCCATTACTTCCCAGACTACACCAACTCTACACTCCATTCTACTGGATGACACACGGTTTTCTGAACACGTACTGCACTTTCCAGTCCCTGCATCTTGCTTGTGCCTCTCCCTCTGCTGAGACTGCCCTCCTCTGATGACCTCTGACCTTGGAACACACCTATTCTTTAAGGACCACCACCATTTTCTTCTACAATGTTCTCTATTCTAGAAAGGAATGATGCTTTTGTAATATACATCCACATAAAGCTTTGCCTAAACTACTCAGGGAACACATAATGATTTGGGGTCTCATGTCTTATATCATGTAGAATATTTTATCCCCTTTGACCCAGCAATCCCATTACTGGGTATATATCCAAAGGATTACAAACCGTTCTACTATAAGGACACACACACACGAATGTTCATTGCAGCACTGTTTACAACAGCAAAGACCTGGAACCAACCCAAATGCCCATCGATGATAGACTGGACAGGGAAAATGTGGCACATATACACCATGGAATATTATGCAGCCATCAAAAACGATGAGTTCATGTCCTTTGTAGGGACATGGATGAACCTGGAAACCATCATTCTAAGCAAACTGACACAAGAACAGAAAATCAAACACCATATGTTCTCACTCATAGGCGGGTGTTGAACAATGAGAACACATGGACACAGGGAGGGAGCATCACACACTGGGGTCTGTTGCGGGGAAATAGGGGAGGGACAGTGGGGGGTGGGGAGTTGGGTAGAGATAGCATGGGGAGAAATGCCAGATATAGGTGAAGGGGAGGAAGGTAGCAAATCACACTGCCATGTGTGTACCTATGCAACAATCTTGCATGTTCTTCACATGTACCCCAAAACCTAAAATGCAATAAAAAAAAAAGAATATTTTATCCTTTATCCTTTCTTCCTCCTTGCTGCGCCCTTCCTTACTTCTCACCATGTAGAAGGTGTCAATAATGTTGTTAAGTAAATACATGGACTAGAAATGAGGCTGAAACTAATGACATTTGAAATACGTACATGCATTTACTTGGGGTCTTCCTTTTTTCAAGGCAAAGTCTTTGGAAAGAGAGCAACCATAGTGAGGGAAAACGGAATTTGGTCACCTGTCAAACTACTACCTGTGTGTGGCTCCCCTGGTGGATCCTGTTAAAGTGTAAATTCTAATTCCATAGGTCTGGGTCTGAGCCTGAGATCCTGTATCTCTAATAAGGTCCAGGAGATAAGAATGCTGCTGGTTGCTTTGAATAACAAGGCAAGCGAGCAAACATTTTGTTATGCACAGTTTAAGGTTCCTGGTTATGAAGGCAGGATTCAGCTAAGATAAATTAGAACAGCAAGTAGTAAACAGTCTCAGGACTTAAATGGAAGTCATAGATATCAGAGCTATGGGAGGTCAGGAAGTAATAGGTGGTGATGATTTAGGTGTGACAAGCTGTGGATGTAAGTCCCCCATTTTCTCCCCCAGTCCCCAAATACATGCAGATAAACACAGAATCACTCAAAACAATGTGTTTGCTCTGCAAAAGCAGCTTCAAGATAAATTCTCCATCCTGCCTTCCACACGAGGCTTACTGCCCTCAGCTCCTCCCAAATAGAAATTCTGGCTGTACTTGGTGTGATCACTCTAACCAGTCACACAGCGACTTGACCAATTTTGTTTTCTGGCTCACTCGCATTTTTCCTCCTTTATTATTTTTTTAAATCTATTTTTATTTTTATTGAGAAAAAATAGTTATCCATATTCGTGGCATACATAGTGATATTTCCATAATTACTGTATCATGATCAGATCGGGTTATTAGTATATCCATCTAGTATAGGAGCAACTGACTAGTTAGAGATTAGACAGGTCCAGACTGCATTCAAAGCTTTATTACCTTCTTGTGTTGGGAACATTCCACATTCTTCTTCTAGCTATTTGGAATTTTATCTTATCGTTAACTGTAGTCATCCTGCAGTGTTCTAGAACACTAGAATTTATCCTCCTATCTAGCTGTAAATTTGTACCCTTTGACAGATCTCACTTGCATTTCTAACCAAACAGGATGCGCTTCCACCTTCTACTATGTCATTCACTTATCCATTCATTCTACAAGCATTTACTCAGCACTTTCTATGTATCAGATATGATGTTCGGTGTTAGGGACTGAAAGGTAAGTATGACACGGCAGCAATGAAATCTCAATCTTTTAAGACACTCAGTCTACTTTACAGAGTCAATAATGAGAAAAGATATTGAACTTGTTGGAGGAAAAGGTCCTATATTAATATACTACATCACGTGTCTTTGAACAAAATTCTCAGAGTAAATGTGTGTGAGGTGAAAACTTTGCTTTGCTTTGTTCTCTTTTTTAATTGTGAAAGTAATACACGGTCATTATGGAAAACACTGCTGACAGCTAACTTCTATTCCAGAAAATGTCTTCCTTGCCCCATCCTTGCCTCTTTACAGTCATATGATTTATAGGATTCAAAGTCAATAATATTTAAAAATGTATGTTATTGGCATCAACAGTTTCGAGAAGAAAGATTCACATGATGTGTCCTGACTGCCCAAGCCCCTTACCTACCGACTCTTCATATCCCCAAGTTTTGGAGGCTGCCATCAAGTCTCTTGCAAAATACAACAATGGAAGCACATCTAAGCAGTATTCTCTCTTCAAAATCACCAAGGCTTCTAGCCAGGTGAGGCTAAAATGCTCAAGCCAGTTATACAGTGCATCTCATAACTGCTGCTGTAGGTTCCTAAGCTGAGAGGAGAATGTCAAGGCACTCATTTTGATTAGAACCAAAATAGCTTTCTCTATTTTCCCCACTTTGGTAGACCTGATACACAGTCTATCATGTTTCAGTTTCTAAGTTATTCCATGGCATTTCTACAAGAGTCAGGTGACTTGATTTTGCTTCCCCAACCTTAAGGCAAGAAGAGAAATGGACTCCTGGTCTCCTTAGGGAATTGTCCATAGGTCCACTGCTCACTGCTACCTTCTCATACCTGACTGATCATGGACCATTTTACAACATAACTTTTATTCTACATTAAGGCCTAGAGTGGGTCTTGAATTTTATGGATTAGGGAAAATAAAGGCTCATTTGTGTTTAGATTATGTTGATTTCTTTCCTTCTTTTTTCCCCCCCCCTCTCTTTTTTTTTCTTTTTTGAGACAGAGTCACTCTGTCACCCAGGCTGGAGTGCAGTGGCACCATCTCAGCTTACTGCAACCTCCACCTCCTGGGCTCAAGCAGTCCTCCTACCTCAGCCTCTCAAGTAGCTGGGACTCCAGGTGCATACTACCATACTTGGCTAATGTTTGTAGAGATGGGGTCTCACTATGTTGTCCAGGCTGGTCTTGAACTCCTGAACTCAAACCAATCCACCCTCCTCAGCCTCCCAAAGTGCTGGGATTACAGGCATGAGCCATTGCACCTGGCCTGATACTTCATTCATATGCAGAAAAATCTAAAAGACAATTCTACATAAGGAAAAATCATCTAATCAAAATAAGGTGTTTAGGGCCCATTCAAATCTTAAAGAAGGGAAGAAAGGTGTGCGATTATAAACATAATAACTAAATCATGGAACATGGCTTAATCAGCGTGGGGATTTGCAGAACAGATATGTGCATTGACAATGCCTCTGGTGACATATTGTTTCTGTAGATGTCATGCTGCCAAACCTGGGTCTTTTCCCCAGGCGAAATGTTTGATTTTTATGTCTTACTCTTGTCTCATAACAGTGGGTGGTTGGCCCTTCTTACTTTGTGGAATACTTAATTAAAGAATCACCGTGTACCAAATCCCAGGCCAGCAGCTGTTCACTTCAGTCCTCTGATTCTGTGGTGAGTTTTCTTGAATGCCTTCACAATTTGAGTGTTCACAGATCATCTTTAAGTGTTTGTGGAGCATAAATTACATATGAGGTGTCATAAAGCATGAGATGCTTTTCTTTCTCTCAAGGAGCAACTGACTAATTAGAGATTAGACAGGTCCAGGCTGCATTCAATTTTAAGTGCAATTTTCATCAGCAGTTGCAAAAGTGATTATATGGAGCTGTAAAATATAGACATCTCAGTGGTGGGTAATGCTTTTGGTCTGACCCAATCCAGTTACATTTGTAATACAGCATGGTGCTCCATTCCACTCTTTAAGAAGGACAAAGTCAAATAGGCCTTCATTCACAGAGGCATCCAAGAAGGAAAGCATGCCTTGAAGCCATCTGAAACACAGCTGGTGGGAATTTAAACTGGCACGATGTGTTGGAGTACTACTGCCAAAATGCACCAAGAATATTTTTCCTCTTAGCGACTTGTAATAATAGCCTTATTAAGAATTCACACATTGTATAATTCATCCATTTAAGGTATACTTCAGTCGTTTTTAGTATGTTCACAGAGTTGTGCCACCATCACCACTTTATTATTTTAGAACATTTTCGTTAGCCTCAAAAGTAGCCTCACATCCACTAACAGTCATTCCCCACTGTCACCTTACTTTGTGGAATACTTAATTAAAGAATCTCTGTGTATCAAATCCCAGGCCAGCAGCTGGAAACCACTAATGTACTTTCTGTTTCTATGGCTTTGCCTATTCCGGACATTTCATATAAATGGAATCATACAGCATTTGGTCTTTTGTGTCTGACTTCTTTCACTTAGCATAATGTTTTCAAGTTTCTCCATCTATAAATAGATATAGTTTTACCTCTTCCTTAGCAAATAATGTCTTATTGCACAAATATTTTTTATTGTTTGTCCATGTTGGTGGACATTTGAGTTGTTTCCTGCTATGAAAAAGTGTACAAGTTTTTATGTACACATATGTTTCCATTTCTCTTGAGTATATACCTCAGAGTGGAATTGCTGTTATATGAAAAAAAAAACCCAACTCTGTGTTTAACCCTTTCACCGATATACTGTTTCCCACTGTGACTGTATCAGTTTCGCAATTCCATCAGCAATGTATGGGGGTTTCAATTTCTCCACATCTTTGCCAATACCTATTATCATCTTTCTTTTGGTTATAGCCATCCTACTGGGCATGAATTGGTATCTCATCATGATTTTTATTTGCATTTTCCTAATGACTAATGATGTTGAGCATCTTTTAATGTGTTTATTATCCATTAGTATGTTTTCTTTGGAAAAACGTCTACACAAACCGTTTGCCCATTTAAACTCTGGTTGCTTATCCTTTTATTGTTGAATAATAAGAGTCTTTACATATTCTGGATACATTGTCCTTATCAGATATATACTTTTTAAGTATTTTCTCTCATTCTCTGGGTTGTCTATTCACTTTCTTGACAATGTTCTTTGAACTATAGAAGTTTTAAATTTGGATGAAGTTCTATTTATGTCTATTTTTTCTTATTTTGAATAAGAAATAATGTCATATCTAAGAAACCATTGCCTAATCCCAAATCACCAAGATTTACATGTGTAAAATGCAAGGGATCCAGAATGCCAAAATAATCTTGAACCAAAAGAATAAAATAGGAAGACATACTTTCCAAACTCCAAACTTACTACAAAGCTACAGTATTTAAGACAGTGTCTTGGTGGTATAAGAATGATATATAGATCAATGAAATAAAATTGAGAGTAAAGAAATAAACCCCTATATGTAGTCCTATGACACATTTTGAGTTTTTGTACAAGGTGTGAGGTAGGGAGTTCAACTTCATTCTTTTGCAAGTGAACATCCAATTTTCCCAGCACTATTTATTAAAAAGACTATTCTTTCCCCCACGTAGTTGTCTAGGCATACTTCTTGAAGATCAATTGACCATAAATGTTAAGAGTTTATTTCTTAAATCTCAATTTTATTCCATTGATCCACACTTCTAAGCTTATGCTAGTATAAACTATCTAGAATAATATAGCTTTGTAGTAAGTTTTGAGATTGGAAAATTTAAGTCCTCCTATTTTGATTTTCTTGTTCAAGATTGCTTTGGTATCCTGAATCCCTTGAATTTTCATGCTGATTTTAGGAACAGTTTGTTCATTTTCTATTTTTAAAAAGGCAGTAGGAAATTTGATACATTTGATTGCGTTGAATCCGTACATCAATGTGGAAAGTACATTATCTTAACATTAAGTTTTCAAGTCCATGAATATGTGGTATCTTTCCATTTGTTTAGAACTCATTTAATTTCTTTCAACAAAGTTTTGTAGTTTTCCGTGTACAAACCTTCTATTTACCCCCTTGGTAAATTTTATCTCTTTTATGCTAATGTAATTAAACTGTTTTCTTAATTTCATTTTTGGATTGTTCATTGCAAGTGTGTACAAGGACAACTGATTTTTAATATTGATCTTATATCTTGTAACCTTGATGAACTCGTTTATTAGTTCTAACAGTTTGTTGGTGGATTTCTTAGGATTTTCTATGTGATCATGTCATCTGAAAAGAATCGCTTTTTACTTTGCCCTTTTAACTCTGGATACCATATGTGTCCCTAGCCTCTAGGGCTCACATGTTCAGCACATCCATAAACTTTCAATTTGTGATCCACTCTAGTGTCGGCACCAGGTAGGCCAGTGAACTTTGGTAGCTCAGCAAATCCGAGTTAGCTTGGAAGTGGCCAGGCTCTACTTGGTCCAGGTACCTGCAGTTTCTCCAGAAGGTTCTCTGAGAGCCCTTCCCCTTTGTGACTTGATGATGAAGAGAAGGAAAAGGCTGAAACACCATTTCCCAGGCACTTCATACTTTAATGGATTGTCCCTTTTTAAGGAATTTCTAGTCTTCTTTTCATATGGTCTGGAACTGAGTGACAGAATAATATTTAGGCAATCTGTTTAGACACTTATTTTTCTTTTTGTAGGTTTAGGGATACAAGTGCAGTTTTCTTACATGAATATATTGCATAGCTGTGAAGTCTTGGCTTTTAGTGTACCCATCACTCAAATAGTGTACATTATACTCAGGGTGGTATTTCTTTTTGTCTTTTCTTTTTTTGTTGCTGTTTTGTTTTGTTTTTCTTTGTTTTGTTTTGAGGCAGAGTCTTGCTCTGCCACACAGGCTGGGAGTGTAGTGGCGCAATCGCGGCTCACTGCAACCTCTCCCTCCTGGGTTCAAGCGATTCTCCTGCCTCAGTCTCCCAAAGTAGCTGAGAGTACAGGAACCTGACACCTCACCTGGCTAATTTTTGTATTTTTAGGAGAGATGGGGTTTCACCATTTGCCCAGGCTGGTTTCAAACTCCTGACCTCAAGTGATCTGCCTGCCTCAGCCTCCCAAAGTGCTGGGATTACAGGTGTGAGCCACCGTGCCTGCCTCAGGGTGATATTTCGTCCCTCACCACTCTCCCACCTTTTGGAGTCTTCAATGTCTGTTACTCCACTTTGTGTCCATGTATACCCTTTCTTTAGCTTCCACTTTTAAGTGAGAACATGTGGTTTTTGGCTTTCTGTTTCTGAGTCATTTCACTTAGGATACTGGCCTCCAGTTCCATCCATGTTGATGCAAAGGACATGATATCATGATAGATATACAAGTGCAGTTGTCTTTTTCATACAGTGGTTTCTTTCTTTCTTTTTTTTTTTTTTTTTTTTTTTTGGTGGGGGAGTGGGGTAGATAACCAGTAGTGGAACTGCTGGATCAAATGGTAGTTCTATTTTTAGTTTAGTTTTAGACACATGTAGTAAATGTTGTGTGGATAGACTTAAGAGCTCTTCTTTAGAAATTGAGGAAACATTTTATTGTACTATTCTATTTATGCTTGCATAGTGTATGGTCCTAAAATTCCTCTTCTAGGAATCTATCCTAAGGAAGTAATTAGGAATTCACGAAAAGATATAGCTTCAATGTTTAAACAACAACAAAAAAAATAGATTCAGTTTGTCCGTCCAATAAAAGAGAGCTTTTTAAATATCACAGAGGAATATTAGGTAGCCATTATTTAAAAAAATCCTAGAAGACCATTCAATGACATAAAAGGGTTTTTATAATATTGCTAAGTGACAAAACAGTTATAAAATAATACATATAACATGACTATTTTGTAGAAGAAAAAAATATATGCATAGGAAAAAAGATTGGAAGAAAAGAAATCAAATCATTGCAGGTAACAGGTATCTTTCATGTAATTTACAGGTCTTAATTTTCTTTTTATTTATCTCTATTCTAAATAACTATAACATTTGAGTAAAGAAACAAAGTTACTTTACTTTCGAGTAAAGAGAAACTTGAGCTGAGAGTCATTTTGTCTGAGAAGAGAAAACTCAGGTGGAACATACTTAAAGGGCGGCTACATAAAAGATGAAAGCAAGTTTTCTAATTGACCCTAAAGTAGCACTAAGGCCAAGAGGTGGAAGTTGTATAGACATTGGAGGCAGTTTCACCTAATTTGGATGATTTCTTGGTAGGGGTGATCTAGAAAGAATTGACTCAGAGTCTACCTATTACATGGTATAAGCATAAAAATGTTGATTGGCTGTGTAACTACACAAGGAGAAAGCTAGTTGATTTCCATCTATGATCACTGGTAATACTCACATGACATTGTATTTTCTCTGTCTTTTAGCCTGTTGGTATTTGCAACGGTTATCGGATACAAGCACGTTTGGAAGAGCTTGTCTCTGCGACTTGTGACTTCTTTGTAGCACAGGTATTTTTCAATCTAACTGCATGTCTTTCTGTGAAGAAGAGCAGATTATCTATAGCTACCTGCCACTACCTTACCCCAGCTTTGATTTTCCCAACCACCTTGCTCACCACTTTCCTCATGCTACCCAGAGGCCACACCCACAGCGTAGCTGGTCAAAGACCTGTTATGCTTTGCGTTAGTCACAATATGGTCCTGTAGAGTATGCAAGACAAATTCGGAAACAGGGAACTACAGGCTTGGATGTCATTCAAGCTTCTGAGACATTAAATTCAGTGTCCAAAGAAACCTTACCTCAAGCCACAGGGAGAAATCATTTCCATGAAAACATTCAGTACCTTTCCAGAAGTGTTTATTGAGCACTTATTGTAAGGTAGCCTGGTATATTTGAGAGGGCAGTTGAAACAGGACAGCTGGGATCCAGTTTTGCTCTGGTACCTGTGAGCTGTGTAAAAGGCACATCTGTTTGAGTTTTGTCTGCCTCGTTTATAAAATGGGATTGCAACACCTGCATCATTCAGATCCCTGTGAGAAGGAAGTTAAAGGACCTGAATAGAGGGTGCTGTACAGGGCCTGGTACTGAATAAACAATCAAGGAAAGGCACCTGCTGCTGCCACTACTGATAACAGAAAGATAGCTTGTTGGAGACTTTGAGTGAGTCATTGAATCTCTCTGGGCCATTATTCAGCTCTGAAATTGTGAGACTTAAGTTAAGCTTCTACAGGTCTTGGTTCCCCCTGGCCCTTATCTGTTTTATTTTTTAACCCTTTCACCAGGAGATCTATCCCTCTAATCCCTCTACCTAGTCTCCCTTTGAAATGTTCCAACAGAAAGGCACAGATCAGCTTAGGCTGGTACTAGGCATGGGAGGGCTTTCCCTATGGAACTCTGCATTTAAAAATGTTCTCATTTCAGGCTCCAGCCACTGGAAGTGAAAACTCTGCTGTTAACCAGAAACCTACAAGCCTTCCCAAGGTGAAAGAATCCCAGCAGAAAAACACACCGCCAGACTCCCCCTACAAAGCTGGGCCAAGAGGATCTGTCCAATACCTTCCTGACTTGGATGATGAAAATTCCCAGGAAAAGGGCCCTCAAGAGGCCTTCCCTGTGCATCTGGATCTAGCCACGAATTCTCAGGGAGAAACCCTGGATGTTTCCTTCCTCTTCCTGGGGCCTGTGGAGAAGAAGCTGGTTGTCCTGCCTTTCCCCAAAGAAGCACGCACTGCTGAGTGCCCAGGGCCAGCCAAGAATCCTAGCCCTCTTGTCCTTCCGCCGTGAGAATCACACAGAGTCTTCTGTAGGGGTATGGTGCACCGCATGAGATGAGAGGCAGAGAGACAGAGTGCCCACATGTAGAGACTGGCTAATGAAGGACACCTTTTTGACTCTTCTTGGTCTCAGCATGTTGACTGGGAATGGAAATAATGAGACTGAGCCCGCTGCTTGGGCTGCACTCTACCTTGTACACTGCCTTGTACCCCAGGCTGCATCCCCTTCTAAACTGAGCAGTCTCATGCCATGGATAGATGCCTCTTGTATGTCTTCAACCACTCACTTAGAAAGATTCTTATCCTTTCAGCAGTATATATGTGCTCAAATCTCAGCATGAAAGCCTCGCATGAGTAAAGATACTTTCCCTAACACAAAGAGACATATGAATCTGAGACCCAGCACAGTTTTAGTCCCTAAATTCCCTTTAATTCCAGGACAGGTATTAGCTGCATATGGCCCATACCATTTCCAACCCTCTACCTCTTTTCATCTGTCTGGAAGTCTCCAGGTCTCAAGAGTGAGGTAATTCACTTAGAACTGGGGACACATGGAAGAGAAGTGCACGTGTGGCCTGTGGTTGACACTGGCAGTACCAGACCATGACAGTTCTCATCATTGTTATAATTTCTCCAGAACAGACAGAGGAGGGCCCATTATAGCATTCAATTATAGTCTATGCTTTTCATCCTTCAAACACTGCAGGATCAATTTCCCCTCATTCAGTAATATATATGTGCACATGCACACCTGCACACCAGATAGGACGCTGGACATTTTGACAGAATTTGCAGATGCAGCTATTGTCCTCTATCCTGGCCGCTATTAGAAGAGGCACATAGGCCTTGGGGTAATTTGCATAAGAGAAGTAGACAATATTTGCACTCTGTTCCTCTTATCTGCTTCTCATAAGGAAGTGATTACGTGGGGGTGTCATGTGGGGTCTTACATCCTGTTGGTCAGGGTCTGAAAGAAGCAGAATTGTACTCAGGTGGCTCAACTAAAAAGACTTTAGTTGGTGTGGTGCGGTGGCTCCGCCTGTGATTCCAGCACTTTGGGAGGCCGAGGCAGGTGGACCACTGGAGGTCAGGAGTTTGAGACCAGCCCGGCCAACATGGTGAAACCCTGTCTCTACTAAAAATGCAAAAATTAGCTGGGCTTGGTGGTATACCATGTCTTCATTCCTTAGATCTCATTTCTTAGGTCATTGGTTCAAAGAGCCAATGGGAGGCGGAGATTGGAAGGAAGCAGGATGGGAGGGAGAAGGCATGGCATAATCCCAGCAACTCAGGAGGCTGAGGCAGAAGAATCGCTTGAACCTGGGAGGTGGAGTTTGCAGTGAGCCAAGATCATGCCACTGTATGCTGCCAGCCTGGGTAACAGAGATAGACTCTGTCTCAAAAAAAGAAAAAGACTTCAGTGAAGGGAACTTTAGTGAAGGCTTGTGGCCCAGGCGAAGGGAAGGTCAAGGGATGCTGAGGCACCTGGACAACAGCATCAGCATCAGGAGCCTTTGCCACCTGATGCTGAGCAGAAGCAGGAGTGGCTGGCTTCCCCAATCTATTGGAGCTGTCCGTTGGAGAAGCCACCCTGCAGGTGGAGGGGTGCAGCCCCTGCAGAACCTGGTGCTGGAGCGGGAAGGAGCAGGGAATAAGTACCCTTCCCTTCCCCTCCCTTCCTGCTTCCTTCCAATCTTCTCCTCCCATTGGCTCTTTGAACCCAATAGTAAACTAGCCAGCAGGGGAGCCTGGGTTATTCACTTCCCTGGAGCCAGCCTGAAAGAAGCAGACAAGGCCAGGCAGAGAAAGTCAAAGGATGGGCCTGAGGCAAACAGAGAGAAACCATTACAAGCCCCAACTGGGGTTTCCCAAGGGGTGTGCAATAAGGCCCTTCTACACTGGTAAAAGGATGGCGAAGGGCCTCAAACTTTGTGGCTCCTCCTACCTACCACCTCCTTTCTCTTTCCATGGCTTAATTTGTGAAAAACTAGATTATTCTCATGCTTGCCACTTCCTCACCACCTCTTCATTCCTTAGGTCACTGTAATGTGAATCCATCTCTTTTCCTATAACCCACTGACTTGGTGTTCCCTAACAATCTTTTATTCTAAATTTTTAAAAAAGAAGCATTTCTGTTCACTTTTACTTACACTTTCAAGGATCTGGCAATGCTGACCTTGCTTGCTTTTTAGACTTTTTCAAGTAGACTTTGCCCCACATCCTCCAGGTTTTTCTTCTATCTTTCTGACCACTCCCCCTCATGTCCCACCTTGGTTCCTCTTCTCTGGCTCATCTCTCAGGTGCTGTTTCTCTGGCTTTCTGTCCTTGATCTTTCTTTCTTACTCTGGAGACTCCAGGCAGACAAGCTAATCTACACCCTTGTCAACAGTTGCAAAATGCTGCATTTATTACTGATCTCAGGCTCTTGTCTTCAAGTCATCAGTAGTTTGCAAATTGCTAACACTAATCTACAACAAAATTTTGGGAGCTGGGTATTTCTAGTTATATAATATTAAGAGTTATCTCAGGTGAATGTTTAAAATGAACATATTCAACAACAGAAAAATGAAAAACCCAAGTTAAAAATGAGTAAAACATTAAAAAAAAAAATGAGACCGTGTCTTTTGCAGGAACATGGATGAAACTGAAGGTTATTATCCTTAGCAAACCAATGCAGGAACAGAAAACTCATGCTCTCACTTAGAAGTGGGAGCTAAATAATGAGAACACATGGACAGGTAGAGGGAAGCAACAGACACTGGGGCCTACTTGAGGCTGGAGGGTGGGAGGAGGGAGAGGAGCAGAAAAACTGTTGGGTACTAGGCTTAGTACCTGGGTGACATATAATCTGTACAACACACCCCTATGACATGAGTTTACCTATATAACAAATCTGCACAGGTACCCATGAACTTAAAAGAGAAGTTTTAAAAATAAAAATAAGCAAAATATTTAAACCTCACCCCAAAAAATATAAAGATGGTAAGTAAACATCTGAAAAAATGCTGAACTTTAGTGAACTTCATATGTCATCAAAGAAATGCAAACTGTAATAACAATGAGATACCACTACGCATCTGTGAGAATGGCCAAAATCCAGAACACTGACAATACCAAATGGTGGCAAGGATGTGGACCAAAAGAACTTCTCATTCATTGCTGCTGGGAATGCAATGGTATGCCATTTTGGAAGACAGTTTGGCATTACTTTCAAAACTTAACATACTCCTATCATATGATCCAGTAGTCACACTCCTTGGTATTTACCCAAATGAGGTGAAAACTTATGTCCATACAAAAACTCCCACATGGATATTCATAGCAGATCTGCTCGTAATTGTTAAAACTTGGAAGCAACAAAGATGTCCTTCACCAGGTGAGCGGATAAGTAAATCTAGACAATGGAATATTGTTTGGCACTAAAAAAAATAATGAATGTCAGGCCATAAAAAGACACAGAGGAAGGTTAAATACATATTACCAAGTGAAAGAAACCAATCTGAAAAGATTAAATACTGTATGGTTCCAACTATATAACATTTTAGAAAAGGCAAAATTATGAAGACAGTAAAAAGATCACTGGTTGCCAGTGGCTAGCAAGGAGACAGGGATGGAATATGTGGAGCACAGGGGTTTTTAAGGCAGTGAAACTGTTCTGTATGCTACTACAACAGTGGATACATTTCATCATTTGCTGAAACCTGTAGATGTACAACATCAAGAGTGAATGCTAATGTAAGCCATGGACTTTAGATGATAACGATGTGTCATTGTAAGTTCATCAGTTGTGATAAATGCTCTGCTAGTGTGCAAAGGTTTATAGTAGGGGAGACTGTGAGTGTGAGGGGCACATGTAGGGGCTCCATAGGAACTCTGTACTCTCCACTCATTTGCACTGTCAACATAAAACTGCTCTGAAATAATAAAGCCCATTTTTAAAGTAAATTAACAAACTAGGTGGATCACGAGGTCGGGAGTTTGAGGCCAGCCTGACCAACATGGTGAAACCCCATCTCTACTAAAAATATAAAAATCAGCTGGGTGTGGTGGTGCATGCCTGTAATCCCAGCTACTCAGGAGCTGACAAAAACTGTGTTTTCTTTAAAAACTGACTCCTATTATAAAAAATTAAATGTCATAAAATTCTGTCAACCAGTCTAGTGATTCTCAAAGAAATAGAGATTTACAAAGAGGTCGATTGTAGCATGACTTATAAGAACAAATAAATGGAACAAATATGCATGGCCAAAACTTGGGGAACATTTAATACATTAACACATATATAACACACAATATTATGTAATCTCAAAATAATCTTTCTGAAGAATATTTAATGATCTGAGAAAGTTCTCAAGGTATAACCTTAAGGGAAAATACAATATTTAAACCACATATAACAAGGAATTGTTAAAAGTCCTTATCTTGGCAAAGGGTTTGGGGGGTGAGGAATGGAGGAAAGAGGCTTAATTTTTATTTTATAATATCCTAAAATATTCTGTTTGCTTTTTTACTTTGCGCAGGTATTATATTTATGACTAAAAATTGTATACTTAAAAATAACTCAAGATTTTAAAATCCTATAAAAACACAAAAACATTTATAAAGCTTATATGGTTTTTATTAATACCTGAAAAAAATAGAGGTTATAAGTAAGTACATACTCAACTACAGTGGAGGAAAAGAAACACTTGTATGTATAGAATGATTCTAATGATGCAATATATATATACATTTTATTGCACTTTAGGCTCTGAGGTACATGTAAAGAACATGCAGGATTGTTGCATAGGTACATACATGGCAATGTGGTTTGCTGCCTCCATCCCCATCACCTATATCTGGCATTTCTCCCCATGTTATCCCTCCCCAACTCCCTACCCCCTGCAGTCCCTCCCCTAGTCCCCCCCAACAGACCCCAGTGCATGATGCTCCCTGCCAAATATATATATTACAAATATTCAAATAGCAAAAAGGGTATGAAGCAATTATATATTATAAATAGTTGGTTTTCCTCATGGTTGTAGAATTACAGGTGAATTTTCCTTATGCTTTTTGTATTTTCCACATTTTTTGCAAAGAGCATGTGTTCTATTATGAGTCAAAAAGCTTTAAAGTATAAAAATTCTGTTAAGTGGCTGGGCACAGTGGCTCACATCTGTAATCCCAGCACTTTGAGAGGCCCAGATGGGTAGATCACAAGGTCGGGAGCTCGAGACTAGCCTGACCAACATGGTGAAACCTGTCTCTACTAAAAACACAAAAATCAGCCAGGCATGGCGACGCGCTCCTGTAATCTCAGTTACTCAGGCGACTGAGGCAGGAGAATCACTTGAACCTGGAAGGCGGAGGTTGCAGTAAGCTGAGATTGTACCACTGCAGTCCAGCCAGGGTGATAGAGCGAGACTCCGTCTCAAAAAGAAAAAAAAAAAGTCTGTTAGGTAACTCTTTTTTCTGATAAAATAGCCAGGACACCCAGAAATAACCTAAATGCAGAATGAAAATGTTAAGACAGCTGGGCGCAGTGGCTCATTCCTATAATCCCAGCACGTTGGGAGGCCGAGGCTAGTGGATCACCTGAAGTCAGGAGTTCGAGACCAGCCTGACCAATATGGTAAAACCATGTCTCTACTAAAAATACAAAAATTAGCCGGGTATGGTGACAGGGGCCTGTAGTTGCAGCTACTTGGGAGGCTGAGACAGAAGAATTGCTTGAACCTGGGAGGCGGATGTTGCAGTGAGCCGAGATGACTCTACTGCACTCCAGCCTGGGCAACAGAGTAAGACTCTGTCTAAAGAAAAAGAACAAGGAAAGAAAAGAAAATGTGAAGATGAAGATTCTACCTGCCTTAGTTTGCCCAGATACCATCTGTGTAAAGTCAGCACTTCCATCCGAGGCCACTCTGTGGTTCCCCTAATGCTAACAGGAACCATCCCCAAAGCCAAATGTCACTTCCGGATCATTGAGAGTCCTCAGGACAGAATGTCTCTCTTACTACCATTCTGCCTCCTCCCGACCATGACTATCCCAGCACCCTAATGTGCTCTCTCCCCTGAAGCTACTCCAGATGCTAGAATGGCATCGTGAGTACTTGTATCGCTCTTCAAGACTCAATAAAGCAAGAGGAAGAGGATGCATGGTTCCCTGAGGTACCCTTACTCTCAGCAGATCAGTACTGTAGAAAACTCATATTCTTATTCTGGATGCCTCTTCCCAGCCCCTCAACATTCCCCTCCTTTCCCTACACCAGCATTTGGCTCACCCAGGACATCCCACGTAGGGTGCAGCCAATATAGCCATAATAGAAAGGCTTCATTAAGGAGCTCAACTCATAATAACAAAAACTCAAAATAGTTTTTGTTTTCATCGGTAGCTTTCCCCTTCCCCACTGAGTTGCAGCCTTTTAAAAACACCTTGAGCAGATTCCCTACATTCCTGTCATTCTCAGTTATAATGGACTGGTCCCATTGGGTATTTAAAAGCCAGGGTTACTGACATTAAAAGTTCATTGGCAAACATTATTCAAAACATGTTGCACTCATTAACCCTGTGACTTGTGGAAATGAGGTCTACTTTTCATATACCTCCCTTGTCTTTCTCTCTTCAAATCCTTTCCCTCTCTTCAGTTGTCTCTAGAATCTCAGTAATTCTCAACCTTGACTGCACACACTGGATCACCTAGGAGTTTTAAAACGACTCATACCAGAGTCCACTCCCAGAGATTCTGATTAAATTGGTCCTGGAGGGAGTCCTTGACATCAGCACTTTTTAAAGCTCATGGGGTGATTCTAATATGAAGCCAAGTCTGAGAGGCGTGAGTGCGGACCCTCACAGATACTCACGGTAGAGGCAGAACAGGAAGGAATGGCGATGATGCCTAACTGGCTGTGGGTAGTGAAGACGGAACCTAGGCTGATTCCCTCTGGTCCTTTCTGATGCTGCTGGCTCTTCTGGTCTGAGGGTTACATGTAGGTATATAGGTTTCTTCTGAAGGGTGAGGGTAGGGGGTCAGCTGTGTCAGAGCCCAGTTCCCCCACTGCTGATCCCCTCTCACAGTGGGATGGGCATCCAACTATTTGACTCTTGCTGTCACCACCATCCTCTTCCACACGAACCAACTCTTTTCGGCATGCTTTGAGGGCCACCGAGAATTGGGATGACATAAGGTGTCCCCAACTTCTTTGCAGGCACATAATAATAATAAATAGCATCACTTATTTGGCATCTACTCTATGCCAAGAATTATATTGGTTGCTTCATATTGGTTGTTTTCTTATTTAATTATCACACAAGCCTGCCAAGAGGTAACAATCCATATTTTATAAATGAGTAAACTAAGAATTGGATAAGTGGCCAGGCACGGTGGTGCATGCCTTGTAATCCCAGCACTTTGAGAGGCTGACGCAAATGGATCACCTGAGGTCAGGAGTTTGAGACGAGCCTGACCAACATGGTGAAACCCTGTCTCTACTAAACACAAAAAGTTAGCTGGGTGTGGTGGCGCATGCCTGTAATCCCAGCTACTTGGGAGGCTGAGGCAGGAGAATCGCTTGAATCTGGGAGGTGGAGGTTGCAGTGAGCCAAGATCACGCCATTGCACTTCATCCTGGGCAACAAGAGTGAAACTCCGTCCCAAACAACAAAAACAACAACATCAACAATAGCAAAGAATCAGATAAGTTTTGTTGCTTACCCAGCAGTACACGGTAAGAAAGTAATAGAGCTAGGTTAGAAATTCAGATCTGACCTCAAAATGATAGCCTCTTAATTATTCTATTTCACCTAAAGTCACTTCCTTTATGATGGTACCTGTTTAACATGTTACCTCTCTAAGATAATGCAGCTGCCATCTACTGAGGAGTTTTAGTGCCATGATCAACTGACTGATGATGGAGATTTCCAGCTGAGACAGACAGGCAAATGGAGGAAAATTACCCCTAGACCCCCCGCCTACATCAGCATAGGCAGTGCTTATGTTCAAAAACGTACTTTGGATCTGCTACCTACTAGAAAAATCCAGATCTGTGCAGATCACGGTTCCACCCTCTCATCAGCAGCATTTCTCAACTTTCTGACCCCAGGACCCACTAATCATTTACAGCTTGTTGATGGTTATTTGAACTCAGGGTCAAGGTGAACATCCTCAGTTACACAAGGAAAATGTATAAAGGTTTTGTTTAATTAATTGCGTGTGTCTCAGAAAGTCTGTATAAAATTCTCCGCGGTGGATGATCATAGCAAGGGATGGTTTAACAAAATGAAGGCATTCATTGCAGCACTGCTTTTGATCACACTGCAGTATTCGTGTGCTGTGAGTCCCACTGACTGCAATGCTATTGAGCCGGAGGCTGAGAAAGCTCTAGACCTGATCAATAAAAGGCGACGGGATGGCTACCTTTTCCAATTGCTGCGGGTTGCTGATGCCCATTTGGACAGAGTGGTGAGGAATGGCCAATGGCAGAGTTCAGTTGGGAGACTATGCACCGGGGGCAAATGTGATTCTACCCCCAATGCTTACTGCTTTGCACAGTGGATGGCTTTGGTCAGAGTTTTCTGTTTGGCTTCTGTGGCTGCTCTAAATTGTTCTTTTTTCCTTCAGACTAACGTTTGGTATTAGTATGCCCTTAACTATGATTTAATTTGTGAGTACATATAAGCATTTATGCTGAGCCCAGTTACATGCTAAGTACTGCCAGAGAAACATTAGAATAAACTATGGCCCTTGGCCTCCAGGAAATGATAATATGCGGCACATACAGGCAAACTGTGTAAGTTAGGATAAACTCGAGAGAAGGAAAAGTCTTCTCAACCCTCCTAAGGCTCCTGACTGAGCCTGAAGTAAAACTGGTAGACAGATTAACAGAAGAAAATATTCAAATTTATTTAACCCAAGGTTTACCTGACACAGAAGTCTTCATAAATGAAGACCCAGATATCCAGGGAAACTGCCCACTTGCATACTTAGAATTGATGAAGAGTGTACAGAATGCAGAAGTAAGATGGGACAAAAGAAGGAAGGACCCCGCAAGGTCTGTCTGTTTGAATTCTCCTTGACCTCTCTGTGTGGCATTTCTTGCCCCCAAGTATGGAGCAGGATCCCTCTGGTATGCAGATCTGAGCACCTACTATCAAACAGAGTAGGTCAGAGAATTTCTTTATGGCCAGCTCCTACAAAGAAAGACCCAGGGGGAAGGTTAGATTCACATTTTAGGATTTATGGATGCTTTCAGGGAGAGGGCTTCCATCTTCTGTGATTTGCCCTGGAGAAGAGAAATTTTAGTTCCTATGGCTTGGGGGAGAAAGCAGAGTAGGAGAACAAGGGGCAGGAGAAGGTCAGACAGGTCTTGCCCTTCCCATTTCCTTCTGTTCAAAGGACTCAGCATGACAAAGTACCATACTTTGAGGTATCATGTTTTGAGCCCCAACAATAGCCAACAGATAAAAGGAGTGGTAAATGTACTGGAGCAGTTTAATGAGGGGAGATTTAGTGAGACTGGATGGGAGGAGGCTTCCGCTGTGTAATAATGCGTCGGTAGGATTTGAACAGGTCTGTGAAAGGTGTTCCTGGTGAATTCCTGGCACCACCACTTCTAGGAGGGTAGGGAATCAGGAGGAAGGGTGTTAGGGAGCCACTGAATATAAGCAGGGGGGTTCCAGAAGTTCCATGTGGGCTCTGAAGCAGCCATCAGGTGGGAGCAGAGCCTGTGGGCTTGTCTTGAGGTGAAGCAAGCTTAGTCTTCACTTAGATTACATGCCTGCCTAAATTGGACTCTAGGAGCTCATAGACATTACAGAGAGACATGAAGCCTCCCTCTAAGCCCCCAAAATAGCCTACTCTTCCTCTGATGGAAAAACTGAAATTAGCGAGGCCAGACAAGGAGTACTGCAGAGGACAATTTACCCTTCTGAAAGTATCACAGAGGGAGGCACAGCGAGTTGCAGAGAACAGGTGTGCAGGAATTTAGGATTCAACCAGTAATTCAGTGACCATTAGTCCCATGCCAGGTTCATCATCACATGTTAGGGCACAGGATGCCTCCACACAGAGCTACCACTGAGAGCTAGCATACCTGGCCTGCCTGGGGAAACTGAGGCAAAAGATGGGGACATGAACTAGAAAGCTATTTACGTATTCAGGAATGAAAGAACAAGGATGAGACTCGGGTAGTGGGAGGCAGGGCAATGAGACTAAGGAATAGACATGAGACACATTTACAAGAAAGGCTATTCAGAGCCTAGTGACTAGATAGCCAAAGCAAGGACAAGAGCGACATCTCGTAAGTTTACATGTTTTACCCCAGAGGCTAAGGCAGTATGTAATTAATGGTGCCACTGGCAAAGACGAGGGAAGTGGAGAGGCAGCTGGTTTGCAAGGGAAGAGAGAGGATTTAGCTTTGGGCACAGTGACATCAAGGCAGAAAATCCATGTTCAGGAATAGACCTGGGCGAGAGGACACAACTACAAGGACAGATTGGAGGCCCTGATGAGGCCGTCATCGCCTAAACTTCTAGGCGTGTATAGGTGATGACACCTCCACTAACCCACCGCTGCCATTTAGTGATAGCTTCTTAAAGTTCATGGGCAGAAGACACATCAGGACCACTCAAAAAGAAAATCTGGAAGTAACTTATTGAAGCTATTTATTGGAATCAATAGATGAAATGACACAAAAGTAGGGCATCTGCAAAGACAGGAAGAGGAACAGGAATTCTATAAAACTAGCACCATCATCTAAATTAATTTACCATAGACTGGCCCTGTTCATACAGGAATTTCTATTTGGAGAAGGTTGATTTGAGAATCGATTACATGCCCTTGGAAAATAGGGGTGTCTACAAAAACCCACCCTGGCTTAAACTACTTAAGGGATAAAAGGAAAAAGAATCTCAACCATTTTAAGATAATTGATCGTTTGTAAAGTTTTCAATGCTTAGTTATTTAAAGAAAATTTAATTAAAATATATCTAGGAAGAATAAAGTTTGCTAACATGTTCAAAAAACTTTACCAAAAAAAAAAAAGAAAGAAAGAAAGAAAGAAAGAAATATATGGCCTTAATTAAAAAAAAAAAACAAAAAAAAAACCCCACTAGGCTTCCATGTGCCACTCACATGTTGCTTTTGGCATTCCTCAGGAAACTGCAACTATATATTACTTAGCCTTAGATGTGCAAGAATCTAACTGCTGGGTCCTATCCAGGAAACACGGGAATGACTGTGAGCCTGCTGGTTCCAGACGTCCATCTGATATAGTAAGTAAACAGGGTACCTTCGCTTTGCTCTTATCATTCTTATTTTCCATCTACTCTGTTCATTCAGGGCAGCCAATGCCTGGGCTAACACAGCAGAAGAGAAAGGGCAGCTTTTGCCTTGAGATTCATGAAGATGATGTTGACCTTGACCAATACTCCTGAGAGTCTTTCCTGGGAACCCAGTTCAAGACAACTCGGCAGGGCTGTGGTCCCATGAAAGAGCATGACCAGTTGTGAGTCCTTGGGCATTCATCTAATAACATCCCTCCACTTCGGTGTTTTTTGACTGCAAAGTAAGAAGTGGGTTTAGGAATTCACAGACTCTCAGGGCTTTCTTGTCTTGACAGTCTATAGGCATGAGAATCTGTGAACTTGTGATTGTGTCCTATGAACAATGGTCCTGTTTTCAGGAATGGCCAAAGGGATAACTTGCAGTGAGGAGTTGGGTCTTGTTCAGCATCTAAGACATACGCTGAGGAATAAGATCTGGCTTTGCATGTGGGAGGTGGGTACTCAAATGCCAGGCTCTCTGACACAGGGGGAGAATGTGAAGATGAATAAGCACAGATTCAAGATCTCATTTCCAGAAAATGAGAGGTTCACACTCCTGGGAGTTTCACCACTTTTTCCCTTGAAAATGTTTGGGGTATGGTCATGATACTTTAAATAGTTTCTCGCTGGTTCTCATGAGGATTTTGAGTGCCAACAGGATGCAGCACACAGACACTGACTATGAAAATGCAGGTTTTGAGACAAGCTCTGACGAAGGAAATGCGTTTTAAGTGAACAGTAGGAGGATGCTGCATCACCTTTTTGCTCTTTCACATCCGACCTGAGGAAGGCAGGATGCAGTGACTCAGCAAGCCCTCAAGAATCTCTTTCTTACAGGTGATCGGACAATGTAAGGTAATAGCTATAAGACATTCCCGTGAATCTCAGGATCTCAGAGTGATTGACTTTAACTGCACCACAAGTTCTGGTACGGTAATCTGCTAAATTGCTAATTAATTCTTGATTCATACAAATTCAATCAGACAGTGGTATTTGTCTCATCTATGTACATATATATTAATGTGTATTCATATTTATTCAGGTACATATACGATGTACATGAAAGAAAAGCCCTCATAGGCTCCATTATTATTCATTCTCCAGAGAATAGAAGACAGACAAGTTTCCCCTGGTCCTGGTACACCTTCCTTTAAAGAAATCCAATACATAAAAATAGAGATTTATGAGAGGTTGGTTAACATTATTATACACGCAGGCTGTGGAGTGTCAGACTTGCTTTAGCTTGAGTCATCATCTGCCAGTTGTATAATCTTGGGAGGAAGTAAAGACTTGGGACTATGAAGTAAAGATTATGATACTTTCTATTTAAGACAAAATAATTGAGGCTCAAAGAGGTTAAAGACTTGGCCTTGAGAACAAGGCCAAGAAATTGTGAATACATGCCACTATCCAAAGAGTATTAACTCTAAATTCCATACCCTTTTAATTGACATTTTCAAAAAGAATTATCACAGAATTCCTTCTAAAAATAGCAAATCCAAATATGATGTTATATACAAAAAAGCAAGGTACTTCCATAGGAGGTTGCATTGAAGAAAGGATGAGCTGTATCTTCTCCTCTTTCTGAGCAAAACTATATGTTAATGTTCCCTCTTCCTTCTCGGCAACAACAGGAAGAACTTATTAAAATATTAGTGGCCTGACACCTATATTCCCAGCACTTTGGGAGGCTGAGGGCTGAGGGTTGCTTGAGCCTAGGAGTTTGAGACTGCCTGGGCAATGTGGCACGACTCCATCTCTATCATTTAAAATACATGTATATATGTTAGCACTTTATCAATGGTACTGGTGAAGGCATCACGAGTAGGGGTCACAACACAGACATGAGGATCAGAAAGACTGGAAGGAAGAATCAGCAGTTTAATTCTGTTGCTGAATGGCTGATTGATCTTAAAGTAGTTACTTAGCTCTTCCAAGCCTCAATTTGCCCATCTGTAAAATGAAAGTTATTGTCATTCTTGCCACCATTAACATTTATAGCCCGTAACTGTGACACTGCCATCTTCTCTCTCCAGTCTCTTCAGCACTGGCCAATACCAAAGACAGTCCTGTCCTCTTAGATTTCTTTGAGGATACCGAGCCCTACAGAAAACAAGCTGACAAAGCCCTTGAGAAGTACAAAGAGGAGAATGATGACTTCGCCTCTTTCAGAGTGGACCAAATCGAGAGAGTTGCAAGAGTGGTGAGTCTCCACTAAGGTTCATCTGGAGTCTGAGGGCCCAGACTCCAACCTGGCAGCAAGAACTGAACAACACATCCTCTCCACCTGCCTCAATTGACCAGCTGCCTTTTAATTTGCCACCTTTGGGACCATAAAACACAGGGAGCAGTTATAAAAAAAATACCTAAAATTGCCTTCCTGAAACACTTTTATTTTTTGAAGGATGGGTAGGGCAGTGGACATCTGACAGAGAGGAGGGAAAATCTAAAGAAGAAACAGGGAAAGGCAAGAGCATATGAGGGTTGTGTCATTATAAATCACCCAATACTAACCTTCTTGTACTACGATGGAAAACTGAGGTTCAGAGAAATGGCCTCACCACACCCAGTAATGTGCCTAAAATTAGATGGTTCCCTGCTCTCTCCACAAGGAGCCAAGTGCTCTCGCCCAGAGCTATCTTATAGAACAACGGGTTGACATTTGCTATGCATTCAGAAAATGCAACGTTAAATAGATTGTGTTGCATACAAGTAAAGAACTGGGTACCATGCAGGTGCTCAAAGAATGTTTGCAACCCATGTGCACTGGAAAGAGTTTCAAGACACATTGGTAAGAAAAAGGCAGGTTATAGAACAGCACTTAGACTATGAGGCCATTTATATGAAATATTCAGATCTACCTGTGTATGTGTAACTATCTAGGAAAACACTCAAAGAGGAAACACATCAACTGAATGAGAATGAAAACTGAGAAGCTGGAGTGCAGGAGGGGTGATTTTTCATACTCTACTTCATGATGTATTTATTATTTGAAACTTTTCAGTGAAATGGTATTCACCTTATCACTTAGGTGATATAGAAACCATTTAAAAAATGAAATGTGTTGGTGATTTTGAATTCTCATACTGCCTTACAAAATATTGAATGGTAGGTATCTACTGCTTTTTTTTTCCTTTTTCTTTGTCTGGTCTTGAAACTATTTTGATCCCATATGTTCTAGAGAGGAGGGAAAGGAACCAGTTACTATGTGGACTTCTCTGTGCGGAACTGTTCCAGGAACCATTTCCCCAGACACCCTAATGTGAGTATAAGAAATGTCTGTGATCGTCGACTAGTGTCACAGAGAAAAAAGAACGAGAAGAAGCAGCAGAAGAAGGAGAAGGAGGAGGAAGAAATGTCTATGAAATACAAAGTATTATCTGGGAAGCACAGTACCTGCCAGGCACTCTTCTAAGTGCTTTACACATAGGATAACCTGTTTTTGTTTTGTTTTGTTTTTGAGAGGGAGTTTCGCTCTTGTTGCCCAGGCTGGAGTGCAATGGCACGATCTCGGTTCACTGCAACCTCTACCTGCCGGGTTCAAGTGATTCTCCTGCCTCAGCCTCCCAAGTAATTGGGATTACAGCCATGCGCCACCCTGCCCAGCTAATTTTTGTATTATTAGTAGAGATGGGGTTTCAACATGCTGATCCTGACCTCGGGTGATTTGCCAACCTTAGCCTCCCAAAGTGCTGGGATTACAGGTGTGAGCCACTACGCCCAGCCTATGATAACTTATTAAGCCTCACACTACCATATGAGATAGATACTATTTTTATCCCAAATTAGCAGATAGGGAAACTGAGGCACAGAGCACATAAGCGAATCATAAGAATATGATTTTAAAATATACATGATATACACCTATACTTAAAACTAAGTTTCTTAACCCGTTAGGATTAAAGGCTTAGTTAAAACGATAGCAACTTGTACTAAGACCCTACACCTAGTGGTTTTATTAATTCCATAACACTGACACTCACAGGAATCCCACCTGATAAATTGAGAAGGTAACTGAAGCTCAGCAAAGGAAAGGTCTTGCCAATGTTCACAACTAAACTGAGATTAAAACTTAGTTATTCTCATACAAAGTCCAGCGGGATTTTTTTCCTCTAATCATTTACAAATAGATCCCGTGTACCTGCAGGAAGACATTATTAATACTACCTGGCACTTGCATGGTGGCCTACAGTTAAAGAAACACCTCCACATCTATTATTGCCACGTCAGAGCCTCATGAAAACCCTGCTGACAAGGAAAAACAAGTATCTGCCTCCATTTCCTTGTGACAAGGGGACCTAAAATTAAAACCACTTACCTAAGGGCACTCAGCTAGAGAGTGTTAGGAAATGGAATTTTAACTATGATGTCAAGTCCAGGATTTTTCTGAGGTTTAACAACACATTTTCCCAGATCAAAAGGGAGAAACCATCCATTAGTACCTTTTCTAGCTGTTCTAATATCCAAACTGAACCAGGTCTAGAGTCCTTCTTAGTGGCCACCGGCACCTCCCTCATCTATGCCTATGGCCAACAAACCCTTCATGATCTTGGTGTGGATAATGTAAACCCAGAGCTGAAGCATCAGAGCTGAAGAAGAGGCTCAGGGATAAGTGTTTTACAGCATCCTCTCATTTAATTAAGTCCTCCCACAACCTGTGAGTACATAGTATTATCTCCGTTTTACAATGGCTGACTTTCAGAAATCTTTTGTAACTTTCCCAAACTCATGTAACTAGGAAATGGAGAAGCCAGGATGAACATAGATCTCTCTGATTCCCAAACCATACTCAGAACCTCAATGCTTAACAATTTCTTCTAGCAGGCAGCCATCCTCTTGTCCTAGTCGATCTTTCACAGCTGGGTTTAGGGGCCTCTAGAGCACAGGAGCGCTAGGCAGTTGTAGTCCTTGTACTTAGAGTGGAGCCAGCAGACACTTGCCTTGACAATGTCCATGACAAAACCCATCTTTATGCTAATCAGATTCCCTCCTATCCAACACTTTCCTCCAAGGGACCAGCTGAAGTTGTAAAAATCTCTCTATGACACCGTTCCTCATTCTCCTAGGCATGGGCAACTTAGGTCTCCAGGGCAGAAGGTTTGGCCTAAAGGCAAGGCAGCAATGATGTGGTTTTCCTCACCACCATCCATGGGGAAGCCCAGTGCTGGTGCCTGCTCATGAAAGAAACCACAGCAAGTTGAATGATGTACCCTTTACCACCGGCACTTTCCCCTAAGTTTGGTGAGGAAAGATTGCTGAACAATTGGTGTGGATAGCTGATCATATTACGCTGATTTTTCTCAAGCACTTCTTCCTTTTCTGAATGTCTGGAAGCTAACTCTGGCTGTTCACCTTCACACCACCTGGACTCATACACTAACAGGCTCCTCATTCCTTTGTAGGTCTTCGGATTCTGCAGAGCAGATTTGTTCTATGATGTAGAAGCCTTGGACTTGGAAAGCCCAAAAGACCTCGTTGTAAACTGCGAAGTCTTCGACCCTCAGGTGGGTTGTCTAAGCAGACTTAGTCATGGCAGTGACAGATTAAGTGACATATGTACACAAACAGTGTTGTTGGTTCCTAAAGCTCTGTGTATGGATGTGTGTGCGTGTGTGTGTGTGTGTGTGAGAGAGAGAGAGAGCGAGAGAGAGAGAGAGAGAGGAACACAGACAGACAGGAAAGAAAGAAGATACAGAGAGTACCCCACAACTGTGGAAAGGAGTGCAATTGCTAGATTACACAAAAAGTATGAAAACTTTTCCAATAATTGGAGAGCGGTAACAACTGGAAGAAAAGTAAAATCATGTGCAGTTCAACAAACCTTGAATGAATTTGAAAATGCTCCTTGTAGTCAGGACTCCAGTGCTGAGACTTAGTCATTCCTAAGGTTATATTATTGGGCACAGAATCTAAGGGGAATAAATTAGCCTCAAATTTATTATGTAAATGCATATAAAATAAGATGCAAAACCATATTTTGCATCTATCTCAGAAATCTTTGTTCTATTTTTTACATGAGTACAAAGATTTGCTTCATGAAATTTTTCATATCAGAAACAAAACTGAAAATAATCCAAACATTTATATCCCAAGTTAAAAAAAAAAAAAGAAAGAAAAAGAAACAAAAGGTGAGGATTCTCACCATGAACATGGCTCTGTAAGCTATTTTTAAAAATTAAACTCTGAACAAGGAGGAGAGGGAAGAGGTCAAGTGTTCGGCTTTTTGAGTAAGGGATGTTGATACCATCAAGCCTCAGTTAAAAATAGCAGTTATAAGGCTAGTTTTCTAGTGTTGGTCTACAGATGGGTGCCAGGCCATAATATTGTTTCACCACTCTGTGTAGGGAAAATAAGAAAGATAAGAATAACAAAGTTTTTTATATCTAACACTTATCCATCTAAAGGACAATCCTTTATTCTGATGTTGTGTTTTTGGATCTTTTTTTTTAATCAAAATTTCATTCCAAGCCGAGTATGGTGGCTCATGCCTGTAATCCCGGCACTTTGGGAGGCTGAGATGGGTAAATCACTTGAGGCCAGGAGTTCAACATGGTAAAATCCCGTATCTACTAAAATACAAAAATTAGGTGGGCGTGGTGGCCTTGTCCTGTAGTCCCAGCTACTTGGGAGGCTGAGGCAGGAGAATCGCTTGAACCTGAGAAGTAGAGGTTACAGTGAGCCAAGGTTAGGCCACTGCACTCCAGCCTGCGTGACCAAGCAAGACTCAGTCTCAAAAAAAATCATTTCTTTTATGAAACAATGATGGTGGTAAATGATAATTGTTTATATTTTAAATATCAACTGGGCCAGATAACAATTTGAGATCCTTTTTTGTAATACTTTTAAAACTGATTTGTGGAATCTATGATCTGGGAGCCATTGGTATAAATCAAGTCAAGTGTCTAGCACCTTCTTTTATGTTACATGATGATAGGCACTTTTCTGTGTTCTTTTCCAGGAACATGGAAACATCCGCGGTGTACCACCACATTTGGGATGTCCCTTCCAACAGGGTGGGCATGAGCATTCTCTTCCTACCAAGTCTCCATTTAAGCCCCATGGGTCCAGAGATCAACATCATCCCCATAAGCCACACGAACATGGATGCCCACCCCCTCCAGATGAAAAAGATCACTCAGACAGACCTCCACTTCAACAAGGCGATCCTCTGGTGCCCAAGTCCTGCTCAAGATGTCATCATGCCACTTTGGGCATGAATAGGACCCAAAGACATCCTCATAATCACAATTCCAGTGACCTCCAATCCCATGGACACCGTCCCCATGCACATCATCCTCATGGACACGGTACCCATAGACAGCATCCCCATGGACACCACCCCCACGTACACCATCCTCATCAAAATGGTACCCATAGACAGCATCCCCATGGACACCACCCCCATGGACACCATCCCCACTACCATGATTTCCAAGACTATGGACCCTGTGACCCACCACCCCATAGCCAAGGTCACCATCACCATGGCCACGGCCCACCACCTGGGCACTTGAGAAGACTAGGTCCATGTAAAGGACACTGTCCCTTCCATTCCAGACAAACTGGATCTGTGTACCGACTCCCTCCTCTAAGGAAAGGTGAGGTGCTGTCACTTCCTGAAGCCAATTTTCCCAGCTTCCCACTGCCACCCCACAACCACCCTCCAAAGCCAGACATTCAGCCCTTTCCTCAATCACCCTCTGAATCATGTCCAGGGAAGTTCAAGGGTGAGTTTCCACAAGTTTCCGAGTTTTTTGCACATACAGTTCCAAAATAAAATGTGATTCCTTTGAAGAGGAAAATGAATAATACTTTGAATTGGAATCATAAAGAAAATGACCAGTAATTGTGAAAATTACGGTTATTTCAACTTACTTACATACTGAGGATGCAGCAAAATGGGAATGGGAAAGGAGATGGCCTGAGAAGAGAGATCAAATGGAAAGGAGAGGAAAGAGCTGAATGCTGCCAATTAGCAGTTAATTCTGTCACTCACCACTACATCACTTGAGGCAAATCTATGCCACTCAGATCTCCTTCTTTACTGGACTTAACTCTAATTCCAGAGATTCTGTTACTGCTTGGGCTATACCTGGGCATATCAATAAAGCATGATACTGAAACTATTATTATTACTTATTTTATTTTATTTGTTAAGTTCCAGGGAACATGTGCAGGATGTACAGGTTTGCTACATAGGTAAATGTGTGCCATGGTGGTTTGCTGCACCTATCAACCCATCACCTGAGTATTAAGCCTGCCATGCTTCTTTTTCTGAATGCTCTCCCATTTCCCATTCTCCCCCTATTTATTATTATTAAGCTGATTTAAATTCTCTCCTAGTGATTATTTCTAGGTATCTAAATTTTCTTTTGGAAAAAATAAGTTCTAAATTCAGTCATGAAGCAAACAAACCTCTGGCTTTAAATTGCAAAGAAGTTTGCTGGCATGAATCATGACCATAAATTTAAGTGTACAAGAAATATCACTTTGTGCTTAGAACAAATTAATTTCTATTTGAGGATGCTATCCTACTGGCTTAGTGGGAAATTTAACCCCAGTCCTTTTTGGAGTCCCTTTGCCCTGCCCTGCTACTTTCCACTTAAAATTGGGCCACAGGTCTAGAATCTCACACGGTGCCAAGCGGTCCAGGTGGTAGGAAGCAGGGTAGTGACTATCCCTCAGCAGGGCTGACTGTTGGAGCAATGATCATCATCATGAACAATGGCCATCATGCTGGGGGATTGTCACAACCCTGTTCACATCACTCTTTGAGTCTGATTTATCTGCTACTTCTGTATGCAGGAATGTCTGTACCAGCAATGGACATGACTGCCAAGGTATGGAATATGGCTACTCTCTCCCTGGGATCTTGCTGTCTTCCTGGCTGCATGCCCAGAAAGCAGGACAGAGGTCTCCTCTGCCTCAGAAACCCCTTACCCCACTATTCTTCTTATATGTTTTCCCCCACCTAAGGACTCTCTTTCTAGTCTCGGGTAAGTTCACTTTATTTATTTTTAGGGCCAGGAGACTCTTTTTCCACATTGTACTCCTCTTTCTTTTTCCTTCTTAAGTCAGGACTCAATCATTTGAAACAAACTAAAAGAATTCAGATTCTCGAGACTCTGTCTCAAAAAAAAAAAGACCTCAGATTCTGTCTATTTTCCAACTACAATAGTGACATCAGAGTAGGAAATCCATGTTCAGGAATAGACCTGGGCGAGGACACAACTACAGGGACAGATTGGAGGCCCTGATGAGGCCGTCATCACCTAAACTTCTAGGTGTGTCCCTTCAACACCTCCACCAAACCACCCCTGCCACTTAGTGATGGCTTCTTAAAGCTCAAGGGCAGGAGAAACATCATGACCACATAAAAAGAAGATTTGGAAATAACTAATTGAAGCTATTTATTGGAATCAATAGATGAAATGACACAAAGGTAGGGCATCTGCAAAGATGTGGAGAGCAGTGCGAATTCTGTATAAGATATAAAGGTAGACATTACCTTTATTAAAAAAATAAGAATTGGGAGGCCGAGGTGGGCAGATCATGAGGTCAGGGGATCAAGACCATCCTGACCAACATGGTGAAACCCTGTCTCTTCCAAAAGGCACAAAAATTAGCTGGGTGTGGTGGCATATGCCTGTAATCCCAGCTACTTGGGAGGCTGAGGCACAAGAATCACTTGAACCCAGAGGGTGGAGGTTGCAGTGAGCCAAGATCACACCACTACACTCCAGCCTGGTGACAGAGTGAGACTCTGTCTCAAAACAAAACAAAACAAAGCAAAAAACCCAACACCCAAAGCTGAAATTCTAATTAAACTATATCCAGGAAACACTGGAATGACTGAACCAGCTGATTCCAGATGTCCATCTGATATGCTAAGTAAACATGGCACCTTCACCCTGTGCAATTCATTGTTACTTTCCATCTACTTTGTTCACTCAGGGCAGCCAACGCCTGGGCTAACACAGCAGAAGAGAAAGAGCAGCTTTTGCCTTGAGATTCATAAAGATGACGTTGACTTTGAGTAATATTCGTGAGAGTCATTGCTGCTGTGGTCTCATGAAAGAGCATGAGCAGCTGTCAGTCCTTGGGCAAAGCACCTAATAACATCCCTTCACGTCAGTGTTTTTGATTGTAAAATAAGAAGTGGGGTTTGGAGTTCACGCACTCAAAGTCCTTCTGCACCTGACCGTCAATGACTGTAAGAATCTATGAACTTGTAATTGTGTCCTGTGAACACTGACCCTGTTTTCACGAATGGCCAAAGAGATATGTTGTAACATATGAGGGGACATGTGAGGACTTGGGTCTGCTTCTGTGCTTTGCACATACACTGAGGAAGAGGGTTTTGTTGTGCATGTGGGAGGTGGGTACTCAAATGCCAGGCTCTTTGACAGGTAGAGAAGGTGAAGATGAATGAGCAAAGATTCAAGACTTCAGTTCCAGAAAATGAGAGGTTCACATTCTCAGGAGTTCCACCACTTTTTCCCTTGAAACTGTTCATGAAGTGAACAGTTTATGGTCATGAAGCTTTAAATAGTTTCTCACTGGTTCTCCTGAGGATTTTTGGTGCCAACAGGATGCAGCACACAGACACTAAGAAAATGCAGGTTTTGAGATAAGCTTTGATGAAGGAAACCCCAAATGCATTTTAAATGGACAGTAGAAAGATGATGCTTCTTTTTTTTGCTCCCTCATGTCCGACCTAAAGAAGGCAGGACACAATGACTCAGCAAGGCCTCAAGAGCCTCTTTCTTACAGGTGATCAGACAGTGCAAGGTAATAGCTACAAGACATTCCCATGCATCTCAAGCTCTCAGAGAGATTGACTTTAACTGCACCACACATTCTGGTATCGTAATCTGTTAAATTCTTAATTAATTCTTGATTAATATAAATTCAATCATACAGTGGTATTCAACCCCCATAATGCCATGATGTACATGAATAAAAAGGGTCCCTGCCCTCATGGACTCCATTATTCACTCTTCAGAGAAGGGAAGGGAGACAGGTTCCCCTGGTACTGGTACACCTTCCTCTAAAGAAATTCAAGACATAAAAATAGAGATGTATAATAGGTAGAACATTGTTACAGAGACATGGGCTTGGGTCACACTTGCTTTAGTTTGAACCTGAACCTCATCACTTAAGGGTCATGTAAGATTACACAAGAAGGCAGTAACTTAAATTTTTTAACCTTTTTCACATGTAAAATGAGGTTAGTAACAGCATTAGCTTTCAGGATTCTTATTAGAATTGAATAAGATGCCCTATGTAGCACACTTCCCAGGTTATTCTTAGCACTTATCAATGTTTAAATGCCATGAATTACTCTACAGTTTACAAAGCAATGATACCTGTTATCTCACTTAATCTCCCAACAAGGCAATAAAACATGATACTGTCAGCTTAAGAGATAAAATACTTGTGACTGGAAGAGATTTAATGACTTGTCCTCAGGAACACAGCCGAGGTGTCATGAAGATATGACTCTGTACCAACAGCGTTGACACTAAATTACATGCTCTTTTTTTTTAAAAAAAAAACTTTTTAAAAAAAGAACTATCACAGAAGTTTTCAATGGCAAATTTCACTCTGATTCTGTATACAAAAATTCAATAGGTGAGCTACTGCTGCAGGAGGTGGTTTTAAAGAAAGGTTCTGTATCTTCTCATCTCTCTGGGCAAAACTTTATATTAATGATGCCTCCTCCTCCTTGACAAACACAGAAGGACTTCTTTAATATTCACACTTGATGAGTGGCAGTGGTGGAGGCATCATGAGTAAGGGTTACAACTGAAACTTGGCATCACAGGAAAGGAAGGAAGGATCAGCAGTTCAGCTCTGTTGCTGGTTGCCTGATTCATCTTGAAGAAGTCGTTTACATTCCCATTCCTCAATTTGTCCACCTATAAAATGAAAGTTATTGTCCTTCCTTCCATTGAGCCCCCATTGCCATTTTCAGACCTTAACTGCGACACTGCCATCTTCTTTCTCTAGTCTATTTAGCATTGGCCAATGCCAAGGATAGTCCCATCCTCTTAGATTTCCTCAAGGTAGACTCAAGGATACCAAGCGCTACAGAAAGCAATCCAACTAAGCCCTTAAGAATGACGACTTTCCCTCTTTCAGAGTGGACCAAGTCTAGTGAGTTGCAAGAGTGTTGAGTCTCCACTAATACCCAGCTGGAGTCTGAGGGCCCAGGCTACAACCTGACAGCAGAAACTGAACAGCCTCCCCTCTCCAGCTGCTTCACTGGACCAGCTGCCTGTTAATCTGAGCATCGTGGCATTTGGAGGAATCAGAGTCAGGCAGCAGATACAGCTCTCCTGGAAGAACTGCTCTCCTGCAAGTTTTTCAAATATTTTGGAGGGTGTGGGAGAAGTGTATATCTGCTAGAGAGGAAGGAAAATCCAAAGAAGAAATAGAGAAAGACAAGCGCATATGATGGTTGTGTCATTGCAAATCATTCAATATTAACCTCCTTGCACTGTGGTAGAAAACTGAGGCTCAGAGAATCTACGAGTGGTGTGGCCGGAACTAGACAGTTCCCTGCTCGCTCTCTGAGGACTCAAGTGCTCTCACCCAAAGCTGTTTTCAGAGCAGCTAGCTGATGTTTGTCGTGCATTCTGAAAATTTAACATTAAATCGATTGTGGTATATACTAATAAAGAAATAAAGACATTGAAGTTGCTCAAAGAATTTTTGAACTCATGTGCATTCAAAAGAGTTTTAAGACATATTGTTATGGGAAAGGTTACAGAACAATATTTAGAAAGGAGTGCAACTGCTAATATTACACCAAAAGTATAAAAACTTTTCCAAGATTTGGGGAGAAATAAGATTTGGAACAAAAGTAAAATCATGTCCAAGTCAGTCAACCTTGAATGAATTTGAAAATACTCCTTATAGTCAGGACTCTCAGTGCTGAGACTTAGTCATTCCTAGCTTTTATTATTAGGCACAGAATCTAAGGGGAATAAATTAGCCTCAAATTTATTATATAAATGTATATAAAATAAGATGCAAAGCTATATTTTACATCTGTCCCAGAATTCTTAGTTCTATTTTTTACACGAGTACAAAGATTTACTTCATGGAATTTTTTAAATCAGAAACAAAACTGAAAATAATTCAAATATTTATGTCCCAAGTTAAAGAAAGAAAGAAAGAAAGAGAGAGAAAAAAGAAAGAAAGAAAGAAAGAAAGAAAGAAAGAAAGAAAGAAAGAAAGAAAGAAAGAAA
>NW_022436978.1:14798906-14826034 GCF_009761245.1 Sapajus apella | reverse complement strand
AAAGAAAGAAAGAAAGAAAGAAAGAAAGAAAGAAAGAAAGAAAGAAAAGGAAAGAGCAGGAAAGTCACTATGAGCATGGCTCCATAAATTTTTAAACATTATAATTTGAATAAGGAGGAGACAGAAGAGGTTAAGTGTTCAGCCTTGGAGAGTAATGGTATCAACATCCTCAGACCTCTGTCGAGAATATTAATTACTAGAGTTTTCCAATGTTGGTCTACAGATGGTTGACATTACATAGTATACTTTCACCACTCTGTTTTGAAATGGAAAAAGAAGGATGAAAATATTTTTGTATCTAACATTTGTTCCATCCAAGGACTATTCTTTACTCTCACGTGGTGCTTCTGAGGTTTCTATGGTTTTCTTTATTTTTGTTAGCAAAATATCACTCATTTTGTGAAAGAATTATCGTGGTAGATGATAGTTGTTTATACTTTATCAATTGGGCTAGATAACAATTTTAGAATCTTTTTTATGCTACTTTTCAAATTCATTTGTGGAATCCAAAATCTGAGTGGCATTGGTCTAAATCCAACGTCCAACCTCTCTTAGAAGTTGAATGTCTAGCTTCTCTCTGTGTGTTACATGATAATATTTATTTTTCTGTCCTTTATCAGACATCTACAATCATCAGTTATGTGCAACCCGATTTGGCCTATCCCCTCCATCCTGGTGGGTAGGCATGAACATTCTCCGACAGCCAACACTCCAATTAAGCCCCAAGAATCCAGTGATCATCATCATCCTGACAAGCCACATAAACATAAATGCCCACTTTCAGCAGATGAAAAAGATGACTCGGACATTAACCACTTTAAGGAGGGACTCTTCCACTATTGCCCCTCAGGGTCCAGATATAACCATGTCCCTTCTAGCATGATTGGAACTCAAAGTTACTCTCAAAGTCATAATTCCAGTGAGCCTCATCTTCATGACCATCATCCCCATGGACACCATCTCCAAGGACACTCACTGTTCCCATGCACAACACCGCCATGGCCATGATTTCTGTGACAATGGACCCTGTAACTCACCATCCTGTAGCCAAGGTCACCATCACAATGACTGTGGCCCACCACCTGGGCATTCAGAAGAACGAGGTCAAGGTAAAGGACACTATTCCTTCTACTGCAGACACAGTGGATCTGTGTATCAACTCCCTCCTGTAAGGAAAGGTAGGTGCCCCCTCTTCGTGAAGCCAATATTCCCAGATTCCCATTGCCACCCCACCCCTCTATAGCCAGACATTCAGCCCTCCCTCAGTCAGCCTCTGAATCATGACCAGGGAAGTTCTAGAGTGAGTTTCCAGAAGGTATTCAAGGTTTTTGAATATACATTTCCAAAATAAAATGTGATTTTTTGATGGGGAAAAATGAATAGTTTGAATTAGAATCGTAAATTAAATGCCCAGCACTCATGAAAATCACAATTCGTTTCACCTTACTTGCATACTCAGGATGCAGCAAAATATGGATAGGGGAGGTGATGGCCTGAGAAAATAGATCAAATGGAAAGGGGAAGAAAGAACTCAGCACTGCCAACTAGTAGTTAATTCTGTCACTTGCCACTACATCACTTTAGGAAATCTATGCCGCTCAGAATTTCCTTCTTTCCTGGACTTAATGCTAATTCTAGAGTATCCGTTACTGCTTGGGCTATAACTGGGCATAGCAAGAAATTATAGTACCTAAACTATTATTGTTATTATTAAAGTGACCTAAATTCTCTCCTAGTGATTGTTTCTAGTCATCTAAATTTCCTTTAGGAAAAATAAGTTAAATTCAATCAGGAAGCAAACAAAACTCTGGGTATAAACTGCAAAGAAGTTTGCTGGCATGAATCATGACCATAAATTCAGGTGCACAAGACATGTCACTCCATGTTCAGAACAAATTAATTTCTATCTGAGGCTGCCATCCTATTGGGTTAATAGGAAATTTAACCCCAATCCTTCTTGGAGTCCCTTTGACCTGCCCTGCTACTTTCCACAGAAAGTTGGACCACAGTTCTAGAACCCCACACAGTTGCCAAGCTGTTCAAGTGGTGGAACAAGGAGGTCAGATCCTTGATCACTGGTCCAACAGTTGCTCCAGCTGAGGGATAGTCACGACCCTGTCTACATCACTCTTTGAGTCCAGTTTATCTGCTACTTCTGTTGCAAACTGTAAATGCAGAAGTGTCTGTACAATAGCAATGGACATGACTGCCAAGGTATGTCATATGGCTACTCTCTCCCCAGGATCTTGCTGCCTTCCCGGCTGCACGTTCAGAAAGCAGGACAGAGGTGTCCTCTGCCTCAGAGACCCCTTACCCCACACTGCTTCTTATAACTTCTCCCTCAGCTAAGGACTCTCCCTGTAATCTTAGGTGAGTTCACTTTATATATTTTTAAGGGCCAAGAGACTCTTTTTTCACAATGTAATCTTTCTTTTTCCTTCTCAAATCAGGGCTTGATCATTTGAAACAAGCTAAAAGAATTCAGATTCTCTATAGTTTCCAACTGCAACGGTGATATTCAAAGTATTGCATAACCAATATGAAACAAGCATTGATCAATCAGCCCAGATAAAACAACGAATCAGAACAGCTGCCATCTATAAACAATCAGTGTGACCACACTGGCAGATACACTGAATGTGGCCTTGCAGAATCACATTCCGCCTGGAGGCATGGATGCCAGGTCAGCTGCTGGAATGAGGAAGAGTGAAAGCTGAGCCCTGGGGAGGAGGAAAAGGTGAGACCCAGGGAGGACAAAAGACACAGAGGTTAATAACTCAGAATGTATCCTCCTGCAGAAGCACTGGAGTAGGGTATAATAATTTACCAAGTAGTTTCATAAACATGGCTTGAGTTAATGACAATATTACCTGGAATACAGAGGAAGTGAAGCTCTCAATTAAGTGCATGCTGCACATGCACACCCGATACTGCAGGAGAATAATGGGGTAAGAAACCATTCCTGCACTAATACCATACGTTCTGTACTAAAAGTTTTATACAATACACCATGGATCATTGTTTTTCTAGACATTTTCTGTCATCAGGGCCAAAAGTCCACGTATCTTGTTTGCAAATATTCCATAAACTTTCACAGGTGATGTTCACAGACAGAATATAATAGTGGTGCCTCTTCAAATATCTAAAACCCAAACTCCTCATTCTTCTCTAGAAAATTTCACTTCTTACCATCACTTTTGCTGTCAGTGGCACAATCATTCTTTAAATCCTACAGGTTTAAAGAAATATGTATTGATTCTCTCTTTTTCTTCATCCACAATAAACTATCACAGCACAGATTTTGCTTTGTTTACTGAAGTGCCTCCCACATACTAGGTATACAAGAAATGTTTGTTTAATGAGCTGTTACGGTAAATGTGTATTGTGACTCTGAAGATTTTTCTATTTTGTAATTTCCAAAAAGTCTCTTATACAGAAAATATAATTGTATCAAAATAGGTCAGTTGCTAGAATAAACAAACTCAGCGGCCTAGTGATGGAGAATTTGATTTCTCTCTTCATGTTACAGGTCAATATGGGTTATCAGCAGGCAGCCATCCACACAGAGATTCAAGGTGCCAGGCTCCTTTTCTCTGTGGCTCTGCCCTCCCTTTGGCCCCAGAAATGTCTCTTGGATTGTCTGCATCCAGCCCACATGGGGAGAGAGTGGAGGATCATGAAGGTGGTTTCTGCCGGCCAGGCCTGGAAGGCGCACGCATGATTCGTGCCCACATTTCACTGGCTAGAGCTCAGTCATATGGCCACACCTAATGCAAGGGAGATGGGGAAACAAAGTCTACCTGTGCTCCAAGGAGGAGAGGGACATAGGAAGGGAAAATGAGCTGCACAGTCACCATTTATTAGGGAAACAAGAGAACCAAAAAGGTTGAATTACTTGCTTAGGATCTTACAGTCAGTAAATGTGGGACTGGGATTGGAACCTTGATTGGCCTCTGCCAAAGCCACATACCGTCTTCTTTACGACACTGCCGGTGATACTGCCCAGGCCTGTTTGTGAGCCTTCACTGGAAACATACTTGCTGGTCAGCCTCGGCCATTCCTGTCCACTTCCCCCTGGACGGTACTCCCTCATGCATTTCCCCATCCTCCCAGTGTTCAGCTTCTGCATCTCTGCTTCTCCTCCTTCCTCTCTGTCTCAGAACTTCACAAAATCTCTTCCACTCTACATGTTTTCCACACAACTCCGCATTACAATCTACCTTCTCCCATAACTATGCACTGAAGCCATTTTAGTCAGGCAGGGATTCTTAGACACCTTTCCCCAGTATTAGATATAGTTTATAAGAATTAATGGCCAGGTCCTGCACATATCTTACCTCATTCACTTCTAAAAAGTGCCCTGTTAAGATATCATGATTTTTCACCATTTACAGTGAGAAACCTAAGGCTCAGAAACTTTATGTGCCCCTGTCTTGCTTGGGATCACATAGGTAAGTAGCAGACCTAGACTGGAATCCAGGTTGGACTTACTGCCAAGCTCATGTTCCTGCCCCACCCTACACTGGCCCCACTGGCTCCCACTGACCCTTCTTCTCCAGGGGCTCCAGGGAGAATCAGTTAACAAGTTGGAGATCCTAACAACAACAAAAAGTCAACCTTTATGTTTGTAAGACTTGAAGACACACATTTGCTACAGGAAAACACATGTCTCTAACCTACCTTTAAAACTCCTCTCTCTGAACAGTCTAACTTTATTTAAAAGGTTGCTTAGGCTTGGAGAATGCAAAACACCGTATCTACTGAGCAAGAGAAAGCAGAGCATATTTATTTAATCAAAGTTTCCATAACACGAGAGCCTTCAGAATGAAGGCCCAAAGACCCAAGGGACAACTGCCCATTGGTAAGTTTAGATCAATGAAGACTGGACAGCAGTGTGATACAACAACAACAACAACAAAAATCTGATAGTAATGGACTATCGGGGAAACCCCACGAGGACTTCAGCTTGAGCTCTCCATAGCCTCTGTGTGGCATTTCTTGCTCCCAGGTATGGGGCAGGACTCATCTGACATGCAGATCTTAGGACCTTACTATCAGACAGAGTAGGTTAGAGAATTTGTTTTATGGCCAGCTCCCACACAGTAAGTCCAGGATGAAAGGTGAGAGTCATACTTTAGGTTTTATGGCTGTTTTGGGGTCTTTCTGTGACCTGCCTGTGGGAAGAGGAATTCTAGTTACTATGGCTTGCTTTGGGGGAGAACGGAGAGTACGGGAACAAAGAGTGAGAGCAGGTCAGACAGATCTTGCTTCTGAGGCCCTTTTGGTTTCCTTCAGTTCAATGGCTCAGCATGCCAAGGCAACATACTTTGAAGTATCCTTTTCTGAGTCCTAAAGTATTCAAGTGAACACAAGAGTGGTAAATGTACTGGGGCAATCTAATGAAGGGGGATCTATTAGGATTGCATGGGAGAAGGCTTCAGCTGAGTAGTGCTGCATGGGTAGGATTTGCATAGGAAGAGAGTCTGTGTAAAGGCATTCCTGGTGAACTCATGGCACATCACTTCTAGATGGGTAGGGAATCAGGAACAAGGGTGCTAGGGAGCCATTGAACATACACAGAGGATCTGCATCTATGTGGGCTCTGAAGCTGCCATTACATAGGAGAAGAGACTGTGGGCTTATCTTCAGGCCTAGCAAGTTTACTGTCTTCATTTAGATTATTTGCCTACCTGAAGTGGATTTGAGAGGCTACTAGACATTACAGAGAGACCTGAAGCCTCCCTCCTGTATCCTGAAATAAACTACCCTCCCTTTGGTAGAACAAGTGAAGTCAGGAGGACAGACCTGGAGCACTACAGAGGACAAGCAGAGCAATTTACCCTTCAGCACTTCTTAAAGTATCAGAGAAGGGAGCACTACAGGTTACAGAAAACAGGAGTGCAGGAATTTAGGATTCAACCAGTAATTCAGTGACCATTAGTCCCATGCCAGGCTCGTCGTCACATGTTAGGGCATGGGATGCATCAGCACAGAGCTACCACTGAGAGCTAGCATAGAGAGCAGGTGGGTGGGGAAATGATGTGGTGCACCTGGGAAAACGGAGGCAAGAGACAGGGACATGAACTAGGAAGCTATTTTCTGTATGCAGGTGTGAAAAAATGAGTGCCAGACCCAGGCAGTGGGTATTAGAGCAATGAGAATGAGAAACAGACATGAAAGACATTTCCAAGAAAGGCTATTAAGGGCCTGGTGACTGGATAGAAAAAGCAAGGACAAGAGAGACATCTCGTAGGTTTACATTAGCTGTGAGTCCTTGGGCAAATCACCTAATAACATCCCTTCATGTCAGTGTTTTTGATTGTAAAATAAGAAGTGGGGTTTGGAGTTCATGCACTCTAAGGCCTTCTGCTCCTGACCGCCGATGACTGTAAGAATCTATGAACTTGTAATTGTGTCCTGTGAACACTGGTCCTGTTTTCACAAATGGCCAAAAGATATGTTGTGACATATGAGGGGATGTGTGAGGACTCGGGTCTGCTTCTGTGCTTTGCACATACACTGAGGAAGAGGGTTTTGTTGTGCATGTGGGAGGTGGGTACTCAAATGCCAGGCTCTCTGACACAGGTGGAGAATGTGAAGATGAATGAGCAAAGATTCAAGACTTCAGTTCCAGAAAATGAGAAGTTCACACTCTCAGGAGTTCCACCACTTTTTCGCTTGAAACTGTTTGGGGTATGGTCATGAAGCTTTAAATAGTTTCTCACTGGTTCTCCTGAGGATTTTTGGTGCCAATAGGATGCAGCACATAGACAGTGACTAAGAAAATGCAGGTTTAGAGATAAGCTTTGATGAAGGAAACTCTCAATGCATTTTAAATGGACAGTAGAAAGATGATGCTTCTTTTTGCTCTCTCATGTCCGACCTGAGGAAGGCAGGACACAATGACTCAGCAAGGCCTCAAGAGCCTCTTTCTTTTTTTTCTTTCTTCCCTTTTTTTTTTTTTTTTAAGACAGAGTCTTGCTATGTTGCCCCGGCTGGAGTGCAGTGGCCCAGTGTTGGCTCACTGCAACCTTCACCTCCTGGGCTCCAGCAATTTTCTGAGGTTTGACAGCATATCGTTTGTAGCTGAAGGTTGAAAGGAGGGAATAATATATTAGTTCTTTTGCAGGCTGTAGAAATTTTCAACCCGAACCAGTTTTAGAACTCTGCTTAGTGGCCACCAGAAAAGACACCTCCTTCCCCTATCTCCATCCCCAACGAACTCTTCTTTCTTCATGAAAATATGGTACATATACACCATGGAATACTATGCAGCCATAGAAAGGAACAAGATCATGTCTTTTGCAGGAACATGGAGGGAGCTGGAAGCCATTATCTTCATGAAGCGTTCATGAGTTTGGTATGGGTAATGTAAGCCCAGTGGTGAACCATGGAAGCTGGAGAAGAGGCTCAGGTCTAAGTGTTTTATAGCATACTCTCATTTAACTGAGCCCTGCAATGTCTGGCGTGATGCCTGTAATCCCAGCACTTTGGGAGGCAGAGGCAGGCTGATCACTTGAGGTCAGGAGTTCAAGATCAGCCTGGCCAATATGGTGTAACTCTGTCTCTACCAAAAAATACAAGTTAGCAGGGCGTGATGGCAAGCTCCTGTAATCCCAGGTACTTGGGAGGCTGAGATAGGATAATCACTTGAACCCAGGAGGTGGAGGTTGTAGTGAACTGAGATCTTACCACTGCACTCCAGCCTGGGTGACAGAGTGAGATTCTGCCTCAACAACAACAACAACAACAACAAAACAACAATAGAGCCCTCCTACACCTGTGAGTACATAGTATTATACCCATTTTACAATGGCTGACTTTCAGAAATTTTGTGTAACTTTCCCAAACTCACAACTAGGAAACGGAGAAGCCAGGATGAACATAGGTCTCTCTGATTCCCAAACCATACTCAGAACCTCAATGCTTAACAATTTCTTCTAGCAGACAGCCATCCTCTTGTCCTAGTCAATCTTTCACAGCTGGGTTTAGGGGCCTCTGGAGCATAGGCGTGCCAGGCAGTTGTAGTCCTTGTACTTAGGGTGGAGCCAGCAGATACTTGCCTTGACAATGTCCATGAAAACCCATCTTTTATGCTAATCAGATTCTCTCCTGTCCAACACTTTCCTCCAAGGGACCAGCTGAAGTTGTAAAAATCTCTCTATGACACCGTTCCTCATTCTCCTAGGCATGGGCAACTTAGGTCTCCAGGGCAGAAGGGTTGGCCTAAAGGCAAGGCAGCAATGATGTGGTTTTCCTCACCACCACCCATGGGGAAGCGCAGTGCTGGTGCCTGCTCATGAAAGAAACCACAGCAAGTTGAATGATATACCCTTTACTACCTGCACCTTCCCCAAAGTGTTAACAAGGAAAGATTGTTGAACAACTGGTGGAACTGTCTGATCATATTACTCTTATTTTTCTAAAGCTCTTCTCTCTTTCCTGAATGGAACTTCACACCTCTGGCTGGGCATCTTCACTTCCCCATGTGCGTACATACACCACACACATACACACACACACACACACACACACACACACACACACTCTCTCTAACAGGTTTCTGTCTCCTCTGAAAGTCTATGGAGTCTGCAGAGTAGATTTGTCCTATGATGCAGGAGCCTTGAACTTGAAAAGCCCAAAAGACCTTGTCATAATCTGCCAAGTCTTCAATCCTCAGGTGGGTTGTCTAAGCAGACTTTGTCATGAGCAGTGCTAGACTAAGTGATATTTGCACACACATAGTGTAATTGGTTCTTATGGCTCTGTAAGAGAGATTGTGTATGCATGTGTGTGAGAGAGAGAGAAAGAGAAAGACAAGAAAAGAGATACAGAGAGTGTCCCATACCTGGGGAAAGGAGTGCAATTCCTGGTATCACACAAAAAGTATGAATACTTTTCCAAGAACTGGGCAGGAACAAGACTTGGCAGAAAAGTAAAATCATGTCCAATTGAATCAACCTTGAATGAATTTGAAAATGCTCCTTGTAGTCAGGACTCCCAGTGTGAGACTCAGTCATTCCTAGCTTTTACTATTAGGCACAGTGTCTAAGAGGAATAAATTAGTCTCAAATTTATTATATAAATGTATATAAAATAAAATACAAAACTATATTTTACATCTGTCCCAGAAATCTTAGTTCTATTTTTTACATGAGCACAAAGATTTGCTTCATGGAATTTTTTATATAAGAAACAAAACTGAAAATAATCCCAACATCCACATCCCAAATTTTGAAAAGAAAGAAAGAGAAACAAAGGGCGGGATTGTCACCGTGAACATGACTCTGTAGATATTTTTGAAAATTAAACTCTAAACAAGGAAAAGGGAGTAGAAGTTAAGTGTTCAGCCTTAGGGAGTAAGGAGTATCAATACCATCCAGCCTTGGACCTCTGTCAAGAATATCAATTATAAGGCACTAGTTCTCCAATGTTGGTCCACACATGGGTGCCAGGCCATAATATAGTTTCACCACTGTCTGTTAAAATGAGAAAAATAAGGATAATAATGTTTCTTTCTTCTTTTTTTTTTTCATAATGGTGGGGGTCTCACTGTGTTACCCAGGCTGATCTCAAACTCCTGAGCTCAAGTAATCTGCCTGCCTGGGCCTCCAAAATGCTGGGATTACAGGCATGAGCCACCATATCTAGCCAATAATAATGTTTCTTATATCTAATATTTATCCATGTGTAGGACTATCTTTTACTCTAAAGTTGTATTTTTGACCCTTTTGTGAAACAATGATGATGGAAGATGACAGTTGTTTACATTTTAAATATCAGCTGAGTTAGATAACAATTTCAGAACCCTTTTTTAAAATTCTGCTTTTCAAATTCATTTGTGGAACCTAAGATCTGGGTGGTCGCCATTGGTCTAAATCCAGTTAAATGTCTAACTTCTCACTGCATGTTACATGATGATATTCACTTTTCTGTGTTCCTTACCAGGAACATAGAATCATCAATGGTGTAAACCCCATTTGGGATATCCCTTCCACTCTGGTAAGCATGAGCATTCTCCTACTGCTAGGCTTCCATTTAAGCCCCATGGATCCAGAGATTACCATCATCCCCACAAACCACAAGAACTGGGATGCCCACCTTCCCTAGATGAAAAAGATCACTCAGACAGACCCCCACTTCAACAAAAGGGCTTATCCACAATTGCTTCCTTCTTGGTCAACAGGTCATCACATCCCTTCGGGCACAGTCACCCTCATAATCATAATTACAATGAGCTCCATCTTCATGACCATCATCTCCATGGACACCATCTGCATGGACACCGTCCCTATGCACAACACCACCATGGCCATAATTTCCATGATGTTGGACCCTGTGACCCACCACCCCATAGCCAAGGTCCCCAAGTTACCATCGCCATGGCCATGGCCCACAACCTGGGCACTCAGAAGGATGAGATCCAGGTAAAAGAAACTTTCCCTTCCATTGCAGACAAACTGGATCTGTGTACCAACTTCCTCCACTAAGGAAAGGTGAAGTGCTCCCTCTTCCTGAAGCCAATTTTCCCAGCTTCCCATTGCCACCCCACAACAACCCTCTAAAGCCAGACATCCAGCTCTCCCTCAATCAGCCTCTGAATCATGTCCAGGGAAGTTCAAGAGTGAGTCTCCACAAATTTTCATGTTTTTTTGCATATACATTTCCAAAATAAAATGTGATTTCTTAGATGGGAAAAAAAATTAAAATATTTTTGAACTAGAACCACAAATGAAATGACCAGTAATAATGAAAACCTCGGTTCCTTTCACCTTTTATGCTTACTCAAGATGCCCCAAAATATGGATGGGAAAGGAGATCACATCAGCGATGGTGAAATGGAAAGGAAGGAGCTCAGTGCTGCCAATCAGTAGTTAATTCTGTCACTCTCCACTACATCCCTTGAGGCAAATCTATGACCTTCAGAATTTCCTTCTCCTTTGGACTTAACTCTGATTCTAGTCTATTACTGCTTGGGCTACATCTGGGCATACCAGGAAAGTATGGTGCTTAAAGGATGGATGATGATAGTGATGATCATGATGATTATTATTATAAAAGTGACGCACCCCTTTCCTCAGGGGTCCCGCATCCACGGATTCCTCCTCCCTGGTAGCCGCGTCCTTGGCATCAGAAAAATGGCTACAAGCTTCCTAATACATGAGAAGATCTGGTTCGACAAGCTCAAATATGAAGATGCAGAAAGGAGATTTTACGAGCAGATGGACGGGCGCCAGCATGACCCTCCGCGACACTGCGAGAGCCAGAGAAAACATCCAGAAATTCGTGGCCAGAAGCTCAGGCCCCGGGGCCTCCAGTGGCCCCAGCGGAGCCCACACCGCGCTCATCGCCCGCACCGCGGTCTGGAAGTGGAGAACCCGAGCCTGGCGCCCCACGACGCGGAGCCGCAGCAGGCCGTCTCCCAGCTGGAGGCCGCCTGAACCTTCTGGGGAGGAGCTCGCCGGGCCCCGGGGCCAGCGCCCCGCAGACCCAGCCACGTGTCTCTCACGCATGCGCCAAGTGGAGCCCCCGCCAAGAAGGCAGCCACAGCAGCAAAGGAGGACGGGGACATTGACTCACCCGGCAGCGAGGATGAAGAGAAGGACCAGGAGGCAGCACCGCTGAGGGAGGAGCGGCTGCTGCAGTCCGCGGAGAAGAAGGCCAAGAAGGCTGGGCTGGGGGCCGAGTCCTCCATCCTGCTGGACGTCAATCCTTGGGACGATGCGACAGCTGGAGGCCTGTGTGCGCTCCGTCCAGCGACACCGGCTGGTCTGGGGAGCCGCCATGCTGCTGGCTGTGGGCTACGGAACCCGGAAGCTGCAGATTGAGTGTGTGCCGGAGGACCGCAAGGTGGAGACACACTCGCCGGAGGAGGAGATGCCAAGTTTGAGGAGCACGTGCAGAGTGTCCACACCGCAGCTTCCAACACGATCTGAAGCGTGTCTGTGTCCCTGCCACGATTAAAAACTGAGACCAATGCCAGGCGCGGTGGCTCACGCCTATAATCCCAGCAAATTTGGGAGGACAATGCGGGTGGATCACGAGGTCAGGAGTTCGAGACCTGCCTGGCCAAACTGGTGAAACCCCATCTCTACTAAAAATACAAAAATTAGCTGGGCTTGGTGATGCACGAAAAAGTGACACAAACTCTCTCCTAGTGATTATTTCTAGTTATATAAATTTCCTCTTGGAAAAATAAGTTCAAAATTCAATCATGAAGCAAACAAACCTCTGGCTATAAATTGCAAAGAAGTTTCCTGGCATAAATCATGATCATAAATTCAGGTACACAAGAAATATCACTTTATATTCAGAACAAATTGATTTCAATTTCAGGTTGCCATCCTACTGGCCTAGTGGGAAATTTAACTCTAGTCCTTCTTGGAGTTCCCATGCCCTTCCCTGCTACTTTCCACACAAAGTTGGGCCACAGTTCTAGAATCTCACATAGTTGCCAAGCTGTCTGGGTAGTGACCAGCAGAAGGAGGTCTGATCCTTGATCATTGGCCCAACAGTTACGCTTGCCAAGGGATAGTCATGACCCTGTTTATATCACTCTCAGTCTGGTTTATCTGCTACTTCTGTAGCAAACTGTGGATGCAGGAGAGTCTGTACACTAGCAATGGACATGACTGCCAAGGTATAGCATATGGCTACTCTCTCCCTGGTTTCTTGCAGCCCTCCTGGCTACAGGCCCAGAAAACAGGGCAAAGGTGTCCTCTGCTTCAAAGACCCCAGGCCCCACTGCTCTTCTTACATCATCTTCCTCAGCTAAGGCCTCTCCTTCTAGTCCCAGGGGAGTTCACTTTATTTATTTTTAGGGCCAGAAGACTGTTTTTCCATGCTGTAATCTTCTTTCTTTTTCCTTCTCAAATCAGGGCTCAATCATTTAAAAGAAGCTAAAGGAATTCAGATTATTGGCCTATAATCCCAGCACTTTGGGAGGCCAAGGCAGGCGGATCACGGGGTCGGGAGTTCGAGACCAGCCTGACCAACACAGTGAAACCACATCTCTCGAAAAAAAAGAAAATTCAGATTCTCTATACCTTCCAACTACAATGGTGATGCACAAAGTACTGCAAAACTAACATGAAATAAGCACTGACCAATCAGACCAGATAAAAAAAACAAATCAGAACAGCCACCATTCACAAACAGTCAGGGTGGCCACACTGGCAGATGCAGCTGAATGTGGTCCTTTAAAATCACATTCCTCCATGGAGGCATGGACATCAGGTCAGCTGCTTGAATGAGGATAAAAGAAAGGCGAGAGCCAGGGATGATAAGATACAGAGGTTAATAACTCGGAATGTCTCCTCCCGCAGAAACACTGGAGTAGGGTTCAATAATTTACAAAGTACTTTCACAACCACTGCTTGAGTTAATGACAGTATTACCTGGAATACAGAGGAAGTGAAGCTCTCAATTCATTTCAATTAAGTGCATGCTACACATGCACACCCGATACTGCAGGAAAATAATGAAGTAATAAACCATTCCCACCCTGGGAGCATACATTCTACTAGAGGTTTTAGACAATACACCATGTATCCTTGCTTTTCTAGACTTTTTATGTCTTCATGGTTAGAAAGGCTACGAATTTGTGTTTGCAAATATTCTGCAAACTTTCACAGGTGATGTTCACAGAGGGAATATTACTGCCTCCTCAATGTCTAAAGCCCAATCTCCTCACTGTTCCCTAGAAAATTCCTCCCACTTCCTACTATCACCCTTGCTATCAGTGGCACAACCATTCTTTACATCCTAAGGTGGGAAATATTTATGGATTCTCTCCTTTTCTTCATCCCCTATAACAGCACAGACGTTGTCTGCTTTGTTCACTAAAGCGCCACCCACACACTAGGGGTTCAAGAAATGTCTGTTTAATGAGCTGGCACAGTAAACATTTATTATGACTCTGAAGAGTTTTCTGTTTTTTAATTTCATCTTTACCAACAAGTCCCTTATACAGAAAATATAATTGTATCAAAATAGGTCAGTTGCTGGAACAAACTCAGTGGCCTAATGGTGGAGAATTTGATTTCTCTCTTCATGTTACAGGTCAATACGGGTTATTAGCAGGCAGCCATCCACATGACGATTCGAGGTTCCAGGCTCCTTTGCTCTGTGACTCTGCCCTCCCGTTGGCCTCAGAATTGTCTCTTGGATTGTCTGCATCCAGCCCACATGGGGAGAGAGTGGAGGATCATGAAGGTGGTTTCTGCAGGCCAGGCCTGGAAGGCGCATGCATGATTCGTGCCCACATTTCACTGGCTAGAGCTCAGTCATATGGCCACACCTAATGCAAGGGAGATGGGGAAACAAAGTCTACCTGTGCTCCAAGGAGGAGAGGGACATAGGAAGGGAAAATGAGCTGCACAACCACCATTCTTAGAGAAGAAAGCTGCTGAAATAGCTAGAACCTGTGAAATATGGCATTGGAAAAATAAAAAGGAGCTTGCAGAGAGTGGTCCTTGAGGTGTACGTGGAAGTCCTCTGCTGGTTTATGAATAAGGGCTGGGATTGTACCTGCAACCAGGCAGGACCATGTGAGGCTTACAATTACAACAAACCCTACACAACTAACTCCTTAGTCATACAAAGAAGCAGTGCCCCACAATCAAGACAATTTTAAAAAAAAAGAAAAAAGAAAAAAGAGGTTGAATTACTTGCTTAGGATCTTACAGTCAGTAAATGTGGGACTGGGATTGGAACCTTGATTGGCCTCTGCCAAAGCCACATACCATTTTCTTTATGACACTGCCGGTGATACTGTCCAGGCCTGCTTGTGAGCCTTCACTGGAAACCCACTTGCTGGTCAGCCTTGGCCATTCCTGTCCACTTCCCCCTGGACAGTGCTCCCTCATGCATTTCCCCATCCTCCCAGTGTTCAGCTTCTGCATCTCTGCTTCTCCTCCTTCCTCTCTGTCTCAGAACTTCATAAAATCTCTTTCACTCTACATGTTTTCCACACAACTCCACATTACAATCTACCTTCTCCCATAACTATGCACTGAAGCCATTTCAGTCAGGCAGGGATTCTTAGACCCCTTTTCCTAGCACTGGAAATAACTTATAAGAACTAATTACCATGCCCTGCATGTATATTAATATTACCTCATTCACTTCTCAAAAACACTTGGTTAAGATATTATTATTTTTCTATCATTTACATATGAGAAACCTAAGGCTCAGAAACTTTATGTGCCCCTGCCTTGCTTGGGATCACATAGGTAAGTAGCAGAGCTAGATTGGAATCCAGGTTGGACTTACTGCCAAGCTCATGTTCCTGCCCCACCCTACACCGGCCCCATTGCCTCCCACTGACGCTTCTTCTCCAGGGGCTCCAGGGAGAATCAGCTGGCAAGTTAGATTAACAAGAAATCCTAACAACAACAAAACTTCAAATTTTGTTTGTAAGATTTGAAGACATACATTTGCTAAGGACAAACACATGTCTGTAACCTACCGTTAAAACTCCTCTCTCTGAATAGTCTTAATCTATTAAAAGATTGCTTAGTGTTGGTGAATGCAAAACACGATATCCATTGCAGGCACAAAAAGGTGTGATGCCTTTCCTTACCCATAAGGGTCACAGCTGGGATTCTTACAACAACAGAAAAGCTTAACAAGGCAAAGCATAGCATATTCGTTTAATCCAAGTTTTTATAGCATGGGAATCTTCAGAATGAAGACCCAAACACACAATGACACTGTCCACTGTTAGACTTAAGTGGATGAAGACTGTACAAAATAAAATGTGACTGAATAAACAGGGAAAGATCCGATAGTAATAGACTATAGGGGAAACCCCATAAGGCCTTCAGTTTGTATTTTCCGTGGCCTCTCTGTGTGGCTTTTCTTGCTCCTGGGCATGGGGCCACATCCCTCTGGAATGTGGATCTGAGGACCTACTATCAGACAGAGTAGATCCTAGAATTGCTTTTTTTTTGTTCTTTCTTTTTTTGAGACCAAAGTTTGCTTCTGTTTCTTAGGCTGGAGTGCAATGGAGCAATCTCGGCTCACTGCAACCTCTGCCTCCTGGGTTCAAGTGAGTCTCCTGCCTCTGTCTCCTGAGTAGCTGGGATTACAAGCACCAGCCACCACAACCAGCTAATTTTTTTTTTTTTTTTTTTTTTTTTTTTTTTTTTTTTTTTTTTAGTAGAGACAGGGTTTCACTGTGTTGGCCAGACTGGTCTCGAACTCCTGAGCTCAAGCAATCCGCCTGTCTCGGCCTCCCAAAGTGTTAGGATTACAGGCCTAGGATCTGCTGGGTGTAAGCAGCAGAATTTCTTTATGGACAGCTCCTACAAAGAAAGACCCGGGGGGAGGGGAGGGCTATATTTTAGGTTTTATGGCTGTTTGGGGGCAGAGGCATTTCACTTTCTGTGACCTGCCTGGGGGAAGAGAAATTCTAGTTTCTATGGCTTGCCTTAAGGGAGAAAGGAGAGCAGAAGAAAGTAGAGTGGGAGAAGGTCAAACAGATCTCACTTCTAAGGCCCTTTACGTTTCCTTCAGTTCAAAGGACTCAGCATTGCAAGGCACCGTAGTTTGGAATATTGTGTTCTGGGTCCCAACAATATTCGAGTGAACACAGGAGTGGTAAATGCACTGGGACTATGTAATGAAGGATGATCTGTTAGGATTGCATGGGAGGAGGCTTCAGCTGGGTAGCAACACATGGGTAGGATTTGCATAGGAAGAGGGTCTGGGTAAAGGCATTCCTGGTGAACTCCTAGCACCACTACTTCTAGTGGGTAGAGAATCAGAAAGAAGGGTATTGGGGAACAATTGAATATAAGCAGAGGAGTTCCTAAAGTTCTATGTGGGCTCTGGAGCTGCCATTGGTTGGGAGATGAGCCTGTGGGCTTGTCTTAAGGCAAAGCAAGGCTACTGTTTTCACTTAGATTATTTGATTACCTGGAGTGGATTCGAGTGGCTGATAGACATTATGGAAAGACATGAAGCCTCCCTCCTCTCTTTCAAAACAAACTACCCTCTCTTTGGTGGAACAATTGAAATCAGGAGGACAGACGGGAGTACTACAGAGGACAAGCAATGTACCCTTCTTAACGTATCAGAGAGGGGGCGCTGCAGCTTGCAGAGAACAGGATTGCTGGAATTTCTGGTTCAATTCAGTGATCCTTACTCCCATTCCAGACTCTGCTCCAGGTTATCACACAGCATGCATCAGCACCGAGCTACCTCTGAGAGCCAGCATACAGAGTGGGTGAGTGGGAGAGGCCCCAGTGTGCCTGGGGAAACTGAGGCAGGAGACAGGGACATGAACTTGGAAGTTATGTATGCAGGAACAAAGGAATGAGGGCTAGACCTGGGCAGTGGGAATCAGGGCAATGAGAATGAGGAATAGACATGAGACATACTGCCAGTTGGTTGAGCCAGCAGACACTTATCTTGAAAAGGTTCATGAAAACCCATCTTTATGCTATACAGGTTGCCTTTTGTTCAACACTTTCTTCCATGGAAGAAAACCACAACTTGAAACAAGACCCTTCACCACCTGCACTTTCTTCAAAGTGTACATGAGGAGAGACTGACTGTTGAGCCACTGGTGGGACTATCTGATCATATTACTCATTTTTCTAAAGCTCTTCTTCCTTTGCTGAATGACTGGAAGCTCACATCTCTGGTTGGGCATCTTCAGTTCCCCATGTGTGCACACACACACACACACACACACACACACACACAGAGTCTCCTCTCTTCTTTAAAAGTGTTCCGATTCTGCAAAGCAGATCTGCCCTATGATGTCATAAACCATGAAGTCTTGAACCCTCAGGTGGGTTTTTTTCTAAGTAGGCTTTGTTATGAGCAGTACCAGACTAAGTGATACTTGCCCACACATAACGTATTTGGTTCTTATGGCTCTGGGGGCATGTGTGTGTGTGTGTGTGTGTGTGTGTGTGTGTTTGTGAGAGAGAGAGAGGAAGGAGCAGGGGAAGATATACAACACTCCTCGGGAAAGGAGTGCAATTGCTCGTGTCACACAAAAAGTATGCAAACTTTTCCAAGAATTGGGGAGGAATAAGATTTGGCAGAAAAGTAAAGTTATATCCAATCAATCAACCTTGGATGAATTTAAAGATGCTCCTTGCAGTTAGGACTCCAGTGCTGAGACTTAGTCATTATTAGATTTTAATATTAGGCATAACGTCTGGATGCAGTGGTTCACACCTGTGATTCCAGCAGTTTGGGATGCCGAAGCAGGCAGATCACTGGAGGTCAGGCGTTTGAGACCAGCCTGGCCAACATGGTGAAACCCAGTCTCTCCTACAAGTACAAAAATTAGCTGGGCATGGTGGCAGGTGCCTGTAATCCCAGCTATTTAGAAGGCTGAGGCAGGAGAATTGCTTTAACTCGGGAGGAAGAGGTTGCAGTGAGCTGAGATCTTACCACTGCACTCTGGCCCGAGCAACAGAGCAAGACTCTGTCTAAACAAAAAAAAAAAAAAAAAAAAAAAAAAAAAAAATTAGGCATAGAATCTAAGAACAAATTAACCTCAAATTTATTATATAAATGTATATAAAATAAGACGCAAAACCATGTTTTACATCTATCCAAGAAATCTTTGTTCTATTTTATAGGAGCACAAAGATTTTCTTTACAGAATTTTTTATCAGGAAAAAGATTGAAAATAGTCCAAACATCTATGTCCTGTGTCAAAAAAAGGAAAAAAGAAAGAAAAAGTAGGTTTGTCACCATGAACATGGCTCTATAGATTTTTTAAAAATTAAAGTTCAAACAAGGACCAGATTGAATAGGCCAATTTTTATCCTTTAGGACTAAGGATGTTGATACCATCAAGCCTCAGACATCTGTTGAGATTATCGACTACATTTTTCCAATGTCGGCCTACACATGGGGGCCATTCTGAAATATAGTTTCTCCACTCTGTGTTGATGTGAGGAAAAAAAAAAAAAGTTTTATTGCTGGTTTTGAGGGAGACCCAAAGGTGTATCATAGAACACTAGCTTCTATGGCCTGCCTTGAGGGAAGTAGTGGAGCAAGAGAAAGACAGGCAGGAGAAGGTGAGAAAGAGACTTCGCTTCTGTACCCCTTTTAATGTCCTTCAGTTTAAAGTACTCAGTATGCCAAAGAGCCATATTCAGGGCTATCTTTTTCTGTGCCAAGCCAACACCACCAAACCAGAAAGAAGCATAGGTAATCTAAGGCTTCATTCAACCCATCTCTTCCTAGGCTTCTCCTCTATCTCTTCCACCCTGGGAGCATTTTCTTTTATAGAACTAATGCAATTGAGCAGAGAGAGGCTGGCCTATCCAGAGACCAGATAGGATGCCCATATTTTATTTTCAGTTGTGCCAATGTCCTGCATGGGACTCCCAGAATTCACTGGATGCCCCTGGGCACGAGCTTCTTAGGCATGCCATATAATTAATAGCAGTCTGCTTCTATGCAGGTAGGTATCCTGCAAAGAAATTTTGTATGAAATGTGTCTGCATGTTGTACTCACTGTTGCATTGTTTACCCATGTAGTGACCTTCATAAATGGCTCTGCAAAAGTCACAAGGGAGTAATCGAGTTAGCAGGCACTTTGTTCCCCTCCTTTATCAGATTCTGCTCTGATTTGCTATATAAAGTTGTGTAATCACCTGGAAATGTGCACTGTGCTCCCACGTGCTTTTCAAATGCAAATGAGCAGGTTAACAACCCCAGTGTTGCAATGTTCTAGCCTTAAATATATTTGGATAACCCAGCAGAGCCATTTTGCCTTTGGGAACAGGGCAGCTAGCCTATGGCAGCAGGAATCCAACAAGGTCCCTGAGTGCTGAGGCAGAGAGGAGGAGAAAAGAAACAAGAGGCTGGAGATTGCCAAATTCAGCATCCCGCTTGGCTCCTGATTATTGGTGAAACCATCTCTTAGCTCCTAGAGGGAGAGTGTTAGATCATGAAACTAATTACCATCCTTTTCCTCTGCTCCAGGCTGCTACTAGGTTTAACCCAGGAATTACAGTCTGAGGAAATTGACTGCAATGACAAGGATTTATTTGAGGCTGTGGATGCTGCTCTGAAGAAATATAACAATCAAAACCTAACTACCAACCAGTTTGTATTGTACCGCATAACTGAAGGCACTAAGATGGTGAGTGAACTGTGTTTAACCTTGAAGTCACTTGGGATTTGTACTATCACTAGGAGCCCAGGCCACACACACACACACACACACAACCACCACCACCACCACCACTACCACTACCACCAAAGAGGAGATAATCAAAAGTAGATAAAGGTAGAACTTGTGGAAAGACCAATACCACTCTCTGGCCTGGGGAGGGAGGACAGAGTATGACTCATCCTCAGGCAGGCTGGCTTCCTGGATGATCAGAGAAGTAGAATCTAGGGTGAAATGAAACAAAAGTAGATGGAGAAATCTGAATAGGACCAAGCAGAGTGGGAGAATTAGGAATTTAGTTATACTGCACCAAAAGAATTCACTGCGTCTCTGGCCCTAAACTAAAAAATATAGACCTCCAAACCTTAAATGGGAGGGGGTACTTCATGGGGTATGTATAAGAGGAGTCAGGAATTAGATTAGTGTGATTCTACGGAATTAGAAGTCTGCATGGCTGAATGCATCAGGTTTAACACAACGTTTTAGTTGGTTTTTGATATTTTTATTATTGCAATGATTCACTCCAGTAGGAGAAAAATTCTGGCAGAATGCATGGTTCAAAGAAATACCAATCTTTCAAGAGTATGTTTAAATAAATTTCATTATAAAAGACTGTATCTCTGGGACATGTAAGCAACTGGGTGCTTTAGCAGGAAAAAAAAAAAACCACATGAAAACAAGGGGATAAAGAAAAAAACACAGTGGACACATAATTTTTTCTGAAAGTAAAATCAAGCCATTTTGTTTCATAATCTAATATAGTCATGTGAGAAATTCTGCTTCATGGTGATCTCAAACAATTTATTGGTGGTGTGGTTCCCAACAGATTGTGGGTATGATTGTAAATATACTAAAAAACATTAAATTGTATACCTTTAGTGGGTAAATTGTATGGCATGTAAATTACATCTCAATAAAGCTATTTTAAAAAGAAAAAGTAGGCGGGGCATGGCGGCTCACACCTGTAATCCCAGCACTTTGGGAGGCCGAGGAGGGTGGATCATGAGGTCAAGAGATCGAGACCATCCTGGCCAACATGGTGAAACCCATCTCTACTAAAAAATACAAAAATTAGCTGGGCGTGGTGTTGCACGCCTGTAGTCCCAGCTACTCGAGAGGCTGAGGCAGGAGGATTGCCTGAACACAGGAGGCGGAGGTTGCGGTGAGCCGAGATCGCGCCACTGCACTCCAGCCTGGCAACAGAGCAAGGCTCCATCACAAAAAAAAAAAAAAAAAGAAAAAAAGAAAAAGAAAACAGAGAAAGTAGGAAACAAAACAAACCAAATAAAAGTACTAAAATCACCTATAATTAGTTCCACCATACAGAGATAACTGTTAACATTTGTTTAAAGTTCTCTTGTTTGCTTTTTCTAATTTGTAAAAGTTATATATGTTCTTCAGGGGGAAAAGACCACTTAGAAATGTTTGCTTGAAGAAGGATATAAAAGATAATTATAATTTCACCACTGAGAGACAAAAATTTTATCAGCTTGCTGCGTGTCTTTCCAGATTTTTAAAAGACATAGATTTATGTATAAACCAGTTTTTACAAAAATGGGCTAATACTATGCATATTGCTTTGTAACCTTTAAAAATACATTGTGAGTATATTATAAATATTCTTTCACATAAATGTTTATGATACAAATATAAATATATTTTAAGTGAATGCTTTGCTCTCAGGTCAAAAAGATCAATATTCCTAACTTTACTGGAACCCACTACAATTATTTGCTATTGGGTCAGTTGGCTGAACCCTAAGTATCTTTGGCTGCTTTTCAGGTTGGCTCTGACACATTTTATTCCTTCAAGTACGAAATCAAGGAGGGGGACTGTCCTCGTCAAAATGGCAAAAACTGGCAGGACTGTGACTACAAGGATGCCGCGGAAGCGGTAAGTGTATTGGCCATTCTCGGGCCTTTGGTTTTCTCTGTTGGCCCTGCCAGATTTTTTACTGATGCAGAAATGATGATTATTGGTGAGCCTGTTTATGAGAAGTCACATAAGTACTCCAAAGTGTAGGAAAGTCAGATGCTTGGCCGGACATGGTGGCTCACGCCAGTAATCCCTGCACTTTGGGAGACCAGTGTGGGTGGATCACCTGAGGTCGGAAGTTCAAGGCCAGGCTGACCAACATGGAGAAACCCCATCTCTATTTAAAAATACAAACTTAGCCAGGTGTGGTGGCAAATACCTGTAATCCCAGCTACTCAGGAGGCTGAGGCAGGAGAATTGTTTCAACCTAGGAGGCAGAGGTGCAGTGAGCCGAGATCGCACCATTGCATTCCAGCCTGGGAACAAGAACAGCACTTCATGTCAAAAGGAAAAAAAAAAAAAAAAGAAAGAAATATCTTAAATATCTCCAGGGCTCCAAACAAAGACTTAAGCTTTAAAACTTCATCAATGAGGCCAGGCATGGTGGCTCGTGCCTGTAATCCCAGCACTTTGGGAGGCCAAGGTGGACAGATCCTGAGGTCAGGAGTTTGAGACCAGCCTGACCAACATGGTGAAACCCCGTCTCTACTAAAAATACAAAAATTAGCTGGGTGTGGTGGTATGCATCTGTAGTCCCAGCTACTCAGGAAGCTGAAGCAAGAGAATCACTTGAACCCAGGAGGCAGAGGTTGCAGTGAGCCAAGATGGCACCACTGCACTCCAGCCTAGGCAACAGAGCGAGACTCCATCTTAAAAAAAATAACAACCTCACCATTTACACTGTGTTTCCTCCAACATCTCATGAATATCAGTGGCTTATATAAAGTAATCATTAGGATACAAAAAAAAAAAAAAAAAACATTTATTCTCATGTTTCAAAACTCTTTTGGGTAAAATCTTCACAATTTTTGTTTGTTTGTTTAAGGAAAGCCACATTTAGCAACAGTACTAGGTAGATGTTCCTATCTGAAAGATTAGACTAAATGATTTCTTTCTTTTCTTTTTAGGCCACTGGAAAATGCACAGCAACTGTGGGGAAGAGGGGGAATACAAAATTCTCCGTGGCTATCCAGTCCTGCCAGATTACTCCAGGTAGCTGGTTTATCCTCTGGCACGGCCCTGGTGGAAAATTAACCATTTCTGTATGCCAGGAACACAACCTTGACCAGGCTCTGCTTGCTCCCAGAGGGTGGCAGTAGCAAAGCCATTTGCAGAGTTAGGGAGCACTGGGTGGAATGGCAGAGCCTGGAGTTTGGGCCAGGCTCATGCCCATCATCCCCTTAGGACTATTCCAACCCTTCTCGCCTGCTACATCATATCCGGTGTGTGCAAGGGCTCTACAGAAGGACCAGAAGACACAAGACCTGCCCTGCGCTGTAGGCAGCATCCCAGAGTGAGGAGCACATAGGCTTTGAGGGCAGACCTGTGCTGGAATCTTTCAGAGCTTGGCTCTCCTATTCTTTGTCTAGAAAAGGGAGGTGACAGTACTTCCTACTTCACAGGACTGTTGTGAGGCTGAGATGAAATGATATGCCTGAAGGTATAATCAAAATAACATATTGGCCGGGCGCAGTTGCTCATGCCTATAATCCCAGCACTTTGGGAGGCCGAGGCAGGTGGATCACAATGTCAGGAGTTCGAGACTGGTCTGATCAATATGGTGAAACCCTGTCTCTACTAAAAATACAAAAATTAGCTGGGCATGGTGGCAGGCACCTGTAGTCCCAACTACTAGGGAGGCTGAGACAGGAGAATCGCTTGAACTCGGGAGGTGGAGTTTGCAGTGAGCAGAGATTGCACCACTGCATTCCAGCCTGGGCAACAGAGTGAGACTCTGTCTCAAAAATAAATAAATAAATAAATAAATAACATATTAACATATTAATCATAATAACATATTATCAATAATCAGGATAAAAATACCTAACATTTACTGAGTATTTATGTATCAGCCATGATTGTAAGCACCTTACATGTATTAACTTCTTTTTCTTTTCTTTTCTTCTACTGATACATAATATTTTACATATTTATGAGATACATGTGTTTTTTGCATGCATAGGACATGTAATGATCAAGTCAGGGTATTTGGGGTATCACCTGGAATATTTATCATTTCTATGTATTGGTAATATTTCAAGTCCTCTCTTCTAGCTACGTTGAAATATACAATATATTGTTGCTAACCATAGTCACCTTTGTCTGCTATATAGCATTAGAACTTATTCTTCTATCTAACTATAATTCAGTACCTATTCACCAACCTCTTCATTTCCCCCTTCTACCCCTGACCCTTCTCAGCCTCTGGTATCTGTCATTCTATTCTCTTCTCTATTTCCATGTGATTAAGTGTTTTAGCTTACACATATGAGTGAGAACAACGTGCAGGTTTGTCTTTCCATGCGTGGGCTGTTTCATTTAACAACCTCCAGTTCTGTCCATGTGGCTTCAAATGAGATGATTTCATTCTTTGTTTATGGACAAATAGTATTTCATTGTGCATATTTACCACATTATCTTTTCTTTTCTAATTTTATTTATTTATTTTTTTTGAGATGAAGTCTCTCACTGTTGCCCAGGCTGGACTACAGTGGCACGATCTCAGCTCACTGAAACCTCCCAGGTTCAAGTGATTCTCCTGCCTCAGCCTCCTGAATAGCTGGGATTATGGGCGACTGCCACCACACCCAGCTAATTTTTGTATTTTTAGTAGAGACGGGGCTTCACCATGTTGGCCAGACTGGTCTCGAACTCCTGGTGATTCACCCACCTCGGCCTCCCAAAGTGCTGAAATTATAGCTGTGAGCCACCGTGCCCGGCCCCCAACATTTTCTTTATTCATTCATCCTTTGATGGACACTAAGGTTGATTTCATATCTTTGCTTTTGTGAATAGTGGTGCAACAAACACGGGAGTGCAGGTCTCCCTTTGATAGACTGATTTCTTTTCCTCTGGGCAGATGCCCAGTAGCTGAGCTACTGGATATATGGTATTTGATGTTTTCAGCTTTTGAGGAATCTCCATACAATTTTCCATAGTGGTTGAGTGGTTGTACTAATTTACATTCTTACCAGCAGTACATAAGAGTTTCCTTTTCTTTTCGTGATTTTCTTTTTTTTCTTTCTTTTTTTTTTTTTTTTTTTAGACAAGAGTTTTGCTCTTGTTGCCCAGGCTGGAGTGCAACAGCACAACCTCGGCTCACTACAACCTCCATCTCCCAGGTTCCAGCGATTCTCCTGCCTCAGCCCTAAGTAGCTGGGATTACAGGCATGTGCCACCACGCCCAGCGAATTTAGTACTTTTGGTAGAGATGGTGTTTCTCCATGTTGGTCAGGCTGGTCTCAAACTCCCAACCTCAGGTGATCCACTCATCTCGGCTCCCTAAAGTGCTGGGATTACAGGCATGAGCCACCGCGCCCAGCTAGTTCTCTTTTCTCCATATCCTCCTGGCTGTGTTTGACTCTTACATGGCAGGCAGCAAGAGCATGGTGGGTGCAGAAGCCCAGGCTCCAGGGGTCCCTCCGTGTGTGCCGCTCGCTCTGCAGCTACATTCCCCTTTTTATGGAGTTTGCCTCTATTGACCAGTAGGTTAGGGCTACCTGTTACAAACATTACTTGGTAATTGAATACAAACTTTTAAAAATAATAGTCATTCCAGCTGGGTGAGATGATATCTCATAATGGTTTTGATTTCCATTTCCCTAATGCTGAGTGATATTGGGCATTTTTTCATATACCTGTTGGCCATTTGTATGTCTTCTTTTAAGAAATTCTTGCTCAGATCCTTTGTCTACTTTTTATGAGATTACTTGTTTTTTTTAACTGGTGAGTTGATTGAATTCTTTGTATATGCTGGATGTTAGTCCCCTGTGGGATGAATGATTTCCAAATATTTTCTTTTTCTTTTCTCTTTTTTTGAGATGGAGTCTTGCTCTGTCACCCAGGCTAGAGTGCAGTGGAGTGCTCTCAGTTCACTGCAACCTCTGTCTCCTGGGTTAAAGCGATTCTCCTGCCTCAGCCTCCTGAGTAGCTGGGATTACAGGCATGGGCCACCACACTCAGCTAATTTTTGTATTTTTAATAGACAGGGTTTCACCATGTTGGCCAGGCTGGTCTTGAACCCCTGACCTCAGGTGATCCACCCACCTTGACCTCCCAAAGTGTTGGGATTACAGGCGTGAGCCACCACACCTGGCCTCTTCTGTGTTTAGGGCAATGTATGTGAATGCTGATTGTGATCATTAATGCTGTCTTTTTGTCTGCCCTTTGTTAAGCCGATGGCCCTGTGATGACAGACCAGTATTACTGCCTTGGCTGTGTGCATCCTGTATCAACAAAGAGCCCAGACCTGGAGCCCATTCTGAGACACGGTGTTGAGTACTTTAACAACAACACGAATCATTCCTCCCTCTTCATGCTTAGTGAAGTAAAACGGGCCCAAAGACAGGTTTGCCCTTTAATTCTCTATGTCACACAGTATTACCAAAATTTATTAGATCTTTACATTTAAAATGTATGATTGCATGGCTGGTGGTGTTCTCACCTGACTAGCACAGGACGTGAAGGGCTTTCTCATTCATCAAAGTGAGTAGAACAGTGTAATACGTAAAGTGAGAAAAGATGGCTAATCAGACCCCCTTCCTTTGACGTTTGATTTTAACAAATGGGTAATCGTCATTACAGCCTCTTCCTAGAGACATTGAAAAGGAAAAGTCATACTGGGCTTATGATTTTAAGAAAACTAGCCAAGGCAGTGGCTCACGCATGTAATCCCAGCACTTTGGGAGGTTGAGGTGGGCGGATCACCTAAGGTTGGGAGTTTGAGACCAGCCTGACCAACATAGAGAAACCTCATCTCCACTAAAAATACAAAATTAGCCAGGTATGGTGGTACATGCCTATAATCCCAGCTACTCAGGAGGCTGAGGCAGGAGAATCACTTGAACCCAGGAGGCGGAGGTTGTGGTGAGCCAAGATCATGCCATTGTACTCCAGCCTGGGTAACAAGAGCAAAACTCCATCTCAAAAAAGAAAAAAAAAA
>NW_022436978.1:14746833-14798806 GCF_009761245.1 Sapajus apella | reverse complement strand
AGTCTCGCTCTGTTGCCTAGGCTGGAGTGCAGTGGCATGATCTTGGCTCACTGCAATTTTTGCCTCCCGGGTTTAAGTGATTCTTCTGCCTCAGCCTCCCAAGTAGTTGGGATTACAGGTGCACATCACCACGTCTGGCTAATTTTTGTATTTTTAGTATAGACGAGGTTTCACCATGTTGGCCAGGCTGGTCTCGAACCCCCAACCTCAAGTGATCCACCCTTCTTGGTCTCCCAAAGTGCCAAGATTACAGGTGTGAGCCACTGCACTCGGCTGTAATCTTCTTTCTTTCTTTTTTGAGACGGAGTCTTGTTCTGGTGCCCAGGCTGGAGGGCAGTGGCATAATCTCAGCTCACTGCAAACTCCACCTTCTGAGTTTAAGCAATTCTCCTGCCTCAGCCTCCCGAGTAGCTGGGATTACAGGCACTTGCCACCACACCAGGATAATTTTTGTGTTTTTAGTAGAGACAAAGTTTCCCCATGTTGGCCAGGCTTGTCTTGAACTCCCGACCTCAGGTGATCTGCCCATCTCAGCCTTCCAAAGTGCTGAGATTACAGGCATTGAGCCACTGCACCTGGCCCAGCCAGACTTTTCTAATAGTTGACTGGGTCCCTCATATTTCAGCCTCTTTATGAGTGATTCCCTTTGGTCAGTAACATTCTCTGCATTTAATAAACCTTACAACTTGCTTTCATGCAAGTGTGCTTTACTCAATTATGTCCATATAGAGATATCGGGGTGGGACCGGCCCAGAATAAAGTAGGAGAATCTTACTACTTGGTAACCTGGAGCCTGAGGACCCACCAGTAAAGACCACTCCCCTCCAAAGTCTTCTTTATCCATCTAGAAGGGCATTATTATTTTATGAAATTCAGGAAACATTTCTCTCTGCAGCCTGGCAGAGGAAATATTGTTAGGATTTACTTAAGGAAATCCATGTTCCAAACTGGCTAAAGAATTTAAAAATATATCTTGCTTGTCATTTTCAGATGGCTAGCAGGGTGTGTGTGTGTGTGTAGAGTGTGTGTGTGTGTGTGAGAGAGAGAGAGAGAGATATGAGAGTCTTAAGGTGCTAAATATTTATTCAGCATTTTTTGCCTAGTGATAATAATTCATATTTCTTGGAAACTTGTTACATTGCCACACAGTGTTCTAAACTCCTTATAACATTCATATCCCACAGTGAATAATATTTAAACTACCATTTAAATATTCAATCTGAAATGGTTTCAGGTGGTGTCTGGATGGAACTTTCTAATTACCTACTCGATTGTGCAAACGAATTGTTCCAAAGAGAATTTTCTGTTCTTAACTCCAGACTGCAAGTCCCTTTCGAATGGTGTAAGTAGCCAAAAATTTAATTATGAAGTTCTTAGCATTTTATTTACATGTTGATGGTAACTATCAAGCTGGGTGGGAAGACTGTCACTAAAGTTTTAGACAACATTCAGTAATTCACATTCACATTCACTAGGGCCCCCTAAAGCTCACATCACTGGTCAAGCTACCTCACCTACCTGGCCAAAGAATCTGCACAGTTAGCAATAAGTATTTTTTATAACTTTATTTTATTTTATTTTATTTATTTTTTGAGAAAGAGTCTCACTCTGTTGCTCAGGCTAGAGTGCAGGTGTGCCATCTTGGCTCACTGCAGCCTCCACCTCCCAGGTTCAAGCAATTCTCTTGCCTCAGCTTCCCAAGGAGCTGGGACTACAGGCGCCTACCACTGTGCCTGGCTAATTTTTGTGTTTATAGTAGAGACAGGGTTTTACCATACTGCCCAGGGAGGTCTTAAACTCCTGACCTCAGGTGATCCACCTGTCTTGGCTTCCCAAAGTGCTAGAATTACAGGCGTGAGCCACCGCGCCAACTGCGCCCAGCCAGTAATAAGTAGCTACAGAGTGAAACCAGGGAGGAGACATAGACAAAATGCTTGAACTGTCAAGTGTATGTTTGTTACGTTTCCACACATTCCTATTTCCTTTTCTTCCCCATGTGCTCAATGCCCATGTGTTTGTTCCCTTGCTTTACCCAGGACTATTTTCTTTTCTTTTTTGAGACAGAGTCTTGCTCTGTCACCAGGCTGGAGTGCAGTGGCACGATTTTGGCTCACTGCAACCTCCGACTCCCTGGTTCAAGCGATTCTCCTGCTTCAGTCTCCCGAGTAGCCGGGATTACAGGCACGTGCCACCACGCCCAGCTAATTTTTGTATTTTTAGTAAAGATGGGGTTTCACTATGTTGGCTAGGCTGGTCTCTATCTCCTGACCTTGTGATCCGTCTGCCTCGGGCCCCCAAAGTGCTGGATTACAGGTATGAGCCACCATGCCCGGCTGCCAGGACTATTCTTCATGTCAAACTTCTCTCTGTTTTCTCATCTTCCCTCCCCCACCTTTATTTTTAATAAACAGACCCTGAGTCTCTAGCTTTCAGTCCTTTATAGCATCATATCTTGTTATCTGAACCAAAATTACATTAAAATGGTGTATCTGAAGGTAGTCGTATCTACTGAACGTTAAGATGGCTGTTAAGATGGCTAAGACATGATATGTTCCCAGGGATGTTTGCATTTCCGCAGACGACTGTGCTTTAGCCAAGGGATTGCTGCAAGTCCTTTAAGCTAGGAATGCTGCTTCTAATTCTTTTATATGGGAAATCCAGACCATAAGATGTTAATTTCAGTTGTTTTTTAATAGGAAAATATTATAAATTGTTTATACAACATTAGAGAATGGCTAAATAAATTACAGTATATCCATACAGTAAAATCTGATACAACTATAAAAAATTTTTAGTTTTTAGTAACATAGTAAAATGGTTACAATGTTAATTAAAAAAACATAAAAATTAGGATACAGGCCAGGCGTGGTGGCTCACACCTGTAATCCCAGCACTTTAGGAGGCAAAGGCTGGAGGATCACAAGGTCAGAAGACTGGGACCATCCTGACCAACATGGTGAAACACTGTCTCTACTAAAATACAAAAAATTAGCAGGGCATGGTGTCATGTGCCTGTAGTCCCAGCTACTCGGGAGGCTGAGGTAGGGGAACCGCTTGAACCCAGGAGGCAGAGGTTGCAGTGAGCCGAGATCACGCCACTGCATTCCAGCCTGGCGACAGAGCAAGACTGTCTAAAAAAAAAGTAGGATACAAAACTATACTGTTATACAGATTTATTTAAATATACAAAATAAATGTAAATATAAAAAGTGATGGAAAACAAATTATGACAAAATATAGGATGTAGTTAAATTTCAGTTGGAATTGTGGGTGCTTTATCTGATTCTTCATATTTTTTGCAAATTTTTGATACTTCCCAAATTTTCTAATTGAGCATGCATTTATTTCATAATTGGAGAAAAAAGTAAAAAGGACACTATCAAGAGAGTAAAAATACAAACCACAGAATGTGAGAAAATACTTTTAAATCATGTATCTGAGAAGGGTTTAACATGTAGAATATATAAAGAACTTGTTCATAAAATAACAAGTATTAGAAAGGACATAGAGAAATTAGAACTTTTGTACATTGCTGGTAGGACTGTAAAATGCTGCAGCCATTATAGAAAATAATTGGGCAATTTCTGAAAATGTTAACCATAGAATTACTCTATGACCCAGAAGTTGCACTCCTAGGTATATGCCCAAAAGAACTGGAAACACATATTCAAACACATGCTTATACATGAAAGTTAATAGCAGCAAAATTCATAACAGCCAGAAAGTCAAAATAACCCAAGTGTACATTAACAGGTGAATAGATAAACAAAATGTGCTATTATATATACACACAATGAAACACTTCACCCTTTAAAAAGAATGAAGTTCTGATACATGCTACAATGTGGATGAAGCTTGGAAATATTATGCTAAGTGCAATAAGCCAGATACACACACAGAATATTGTATGGATTCCACTTATGTGAAACATTTAGAATAGGCAAATTGATAGAGACAGTGAGTAAATGAAGATTTGTGAGTGGATAGGAGGTGAGAATGGGGATTTATTGCTCAGTGGGTAAGAACTCTGTTTGAGGGGGATGAAAACTTTTAGAAATGGTGATGGTTGCATGACATTGTGAATGGAATTAATGCCACTGAACTGTATCCTTTAAAATGGTTAAAATGGCAGATTTTATGTTATACATGTTTTATCACATTTCACACAGAACCTAGCTATGTTTGTTTATTATTCTTTTTTCTCCTCTCTTCTGGGGACCTTGGCATAGGTCTTTCTCTTTATTTTTCTCCCTCTGTTTTTAAATTATGAAATCGTGTCAAGTCAAAAATTAACTCAGAATGCTGTTCTGACAACATTATATGGAATTCTCATTTTTGTTATTTAGTTTGTATTTTTTTTTCCTTATCCAAAGAAGACCCTAACTTTTTAGGCAAGCATGTTTATATTTCCAAGTATATTGTTTTTGTTTGTTTGTTTAAACATGTTACTAATTTTTAGAGATTTTTTTTATGCTGAGGTAAAAGAACATACCCTGTATTGTGTCTGCTTTGTAAAATATATTGAACCTCTTTGTAACCTGACATAAAAACAATAAAAAATATTTGCATGATACTGGCCGGAAGCAATAGCTCATGCCTGCAATCCCAGCAGTTTGGGAGGCTGAGGTGGGTGAATCACTTGAGATCAGGAGTTCAAGACTAGCCTGGCCAACATGGCAAAACCTTATGTCTACTAAAAATATGAAAAAATTAGCCAGGTGTAGTGGCACGCACATGTAATCCCAGGTACTTGAGAGGCTGAGGCAAGAGAATCACTTGAATCCAGGAGGCAGAGGTTGCAGCGAGCCAAGATCACGCCACTGCACTCCAGCCTGGTGACAGAGCAATACTCCATCTCAAAAAAAAAAAAAAAAACCAAAAACAAAAAAAACCAACAGCAACAACAAAAATACAAATACATACAAATTTGTATGATACTTATGAAAGTATCATTTAAAATCATATGTAGCATATGAAACTACCATTTAAATAAATAATCTTTATTATGTTATTCAAATCTTCTAAGGTCTTTTTTCTTTTTTTTTTTGAGACAGAATTCTACTCTGTCACCCAGGCTGGAGTGCAGCGGCTTGATCTCGGCTCACTGCAACCTCCACTTCCCGGGTTCAAGTGAGTCTCCTGTCTTAGCCTCTGGATTACTGGGATTACAGGCATGTGCCACCACACCTGGCTATTTTTTGTATTTTTAGTAGAGATGGGGTTTCACCATGTTGGCCAGGCTGGTCCTGAGCTCCTGACCTCAGGTGATCCACCCACCTAGGCCTCCCAAAATGCTGGGATTACAGATGTGAGCCACCACACCCGGCCTACTTGAAATTGCTAATACTGAATTTTCCTACCATGATGATTTCTATCCATTTCTATTCATATTTGTAATTTTTTTTACTTTATGTATTTTGATTCCAAGCCTTCTGGTCTGTGCTTCTGAAAAATAAAATTATCAATTTTACTACCTTTATGAGTGTTTTGTTTTGTTGAATTTTACTTTGTCCAATATTACTAACATTCTAGTTCCTTCTATGTTCATAATTGTCTCATATAGCCTTGCTCATCTTTTATTTTTAAGCTTTACATATTGTTTTTATTGTGAGATAATTCTTGAAACTGTAATACATCAATTTGGTGTCTTAACAGTCTGAAAGTCTTACCTTATTCTTTTAGAAATTTACCTTTTTACTTATATGGTTGTTATTTCTGTACTAGATCTTGTGATCTGATTTCCTGCTTTTCATGTGCTTGTGTACATGCATGTATTTGTTATTGCTATTGATACTATTACTTAACTGTATTTTAGTCTCTCTTTTGAAGCAAGACATTTTTTTTTTTTTGAGACAGTGTCTCACTCTGTCGCCCAGACTGGAGTGCAGTGGCACAATCTTGGCTCACTGCAACCTCTGCCTCCCAGCTACAAGCGATTCTCCTGCCTCATCCTCCTGAGTAGCTGGGACTACAGGTGTGTGCTACCACATCCAGCTAATTTTGTATTTTTCATAAAGACAGGGTTTCACCATGTTTCCAGGCTGGTCGCAAACTCCTGATCTCGGGATTACAGGCATGAGCCACCACGCCTAGCTTCTTCCTCTTTTTTTCTATGCAATGATTTGGAAAGTATCCATCCTGTTTTTCAATTTTGCTAGTTGTTTACTTTAAAGACTCTAAAAAATGTTTTTAACTTAGCATGTATATGCTTTTTAAAAACCAGGATACCGGTGAATGTACAGATGACGCATACATGGATACTCAGCTACGAGTTACTTCCTTCTCACAGAAATGTGACATTTATCCAGGTAAGGAATAACACATGTTGACACACCCATAGAGGAACAGTGGTCCCAGACAACTGGCTGGGTCTTTTCCTATAAGTTGTGTTTTGGTTCCCATGATATACTCCAAAGTCTGTGTAACCTGCAGACATAGATGCCCCCCTTGATGAGAACACAGTACCTCTTCCCTGCCCAGTTGTACTGCAGCTCAGGCTGTTCTGTAAGTGGCCAGAATGGGTTACAAAGATGGAAGAGAAATACGTGACCCCTGGGCAAAGTTGGCCTTTGGGTACAATGCCGACTGGTCTCTCTTCCCTACAAGTTGTCCTCAAGTCAGGTGCTGTAATTTGGAGAGACCCGTATTTTATTTCTAACCATTCAGAATAAAACCCTTTCAATTAAGGTGGTTTTTTTCCTGCATGTTATAACAGGAAGAAATGGAGATAGTATGAGTTTGTGGTCAGGTCAGTATTTCTTATAACAAGAGTTGGCTTTTCTCATACTTGGAAAACGCTTGTATGCGTTCCACAATGAGTAATCTGAAGCTACCTGCTCACCAGAGCCACAGCACTTAAATTTTTCTTATGAGAGTCACTCCTTTAAATTAAGCATTGCTTTTTACAGTTTCCATCAAAACTGCAAACATTCAAGAAAAGTGTAGCATTTTGATTGAGTCACTCACACCTTCCAATTGAATATGTTTCCCTAAATACAATGGGCTCTGAGGAGGAGAAAAGAATAGGGGCAGGAAGTGAAAATCAGACAGACAACCTTCACCCACTCACTTCTTAGTCTGGGCTACCATGTGACCCTTTATAAATGTGGGTGCTAGTTCTTATGCAGGAGGGATGCTAGGCCGGGCTGCTACTTCAGTGTACATGCTGACTTAATATCTGATCCTTCCAGGGGAGGATTTTGTACAACCACCTACCAAGATTTGTCTTGGCTGCCCCAGAGATATACCCACCAACAGCCCAGAGCTGGAGGAGACACTGACTCACACCATCACAAAGCTTAATGCAGAGAACAATGAAACTTTCTATTTCAAGATTGACAATGTGAAAAGAGCAAGAGTACAGGTGTGTAAATTATGCTATAAAAGCAGTAACACTATAGTCTATGTGCAAGTTGCTTACTAATTTTGCCACTGATCTTGGCTCTGAATTGGGAAACTATCATTTGATAATGTGCTTTGGTAGATTAGATTTGGTAGATTCAGTGCCAATCTCCCTGCATGCTTGATCTTGGACAAGTCTTTTACAACATTCTCTCTGTTTTATATCTGTAAAAGACTGAAGTGCGGATCAAATAAATTCATATACGTCAGATCACTTTTTCAAACTCTAAAATGCTATATGAATGCAATAGCAACCATGACATAATTAATAAAATTCAGGGCTAGGGCCAGCAAGACTTACTCTATGTCTTTTTTGACTCATCTCTCATTATAATATCACATAATGCCTTGGGCTGGGCCACATCAGTCTATCCATCATTGCCCAGGTTCCACACTCTCTTGCTTCCATGTCTTTCACCTACTGTTCTCTCTGCCTGGGATGGCCCTCTTGGAAATGTACACTCTGGGGATTCATCTCCCCTTTCATACCCTGTCAACAGAAGATTGACAGGAGTGTCTTCTGGGAGTAAGGAGACTCAGTTTCACGATAGCATCTGCCGCTCAAATCCCAGATCACTCTGGGTGGTCATTCGAATGTTCTAAACTTTTGCAGCCCCATCTGTAAAACGAGTGACTGTATTAGAAGAGCCTACCTAGGCTACGTGCAGTGGCTCATGCTTGTAATCCCAGTAGTTTGGGAGGTCGAGGCGGGTGGATCACCTGAGGTCAGGAGTTCAAGACCAGCCTGACCAACATGGAGAAATCTCATGTCTACTAAGAATACAAATTAGCCAGGAGTGGTGGTGGGCGCCTGTAATCCCAGCTACTCAGGAGGCTGAGGCAGGAGATCGCTTGAACCCCAGAGGCGAAGGTTGCAGTGAGCCGAGATCACGCCAGTGCACTCCAGCCTGGGCAACAGAGCAAGACTCTGTCTCAAAAAAAAAAAAAAAAAAGAAGAGGAGCCTACATTTCTAGCAACTCCAATAGTCTCTGACCGATGTTTTTTATGAACAGATTCCTATTTTAGGGACTCAAAACTGGCTTTCCTAAATACAAGTTAAAGAAAAATAATCAAAATAGAGCCAAACTATTACAGCAAGCCAACATAATCTTCATAATCTGGTGAAAAAATTCTCACTAAAAAGTTTATACATTTGGCTCGGAAATTGAATTTCTAGGAATCTAAAATAGGAGTCTTTCTATACAATGATATTCACTGAAGTTGTAATTATAACAGCAAAAATAGTCAACTGTCAAAATGATTAATAAGAGAATGATTAGATCATGCCTGGCATATCCTTAGAATAGAGTGTTAAGCAGCAATCTAAAAGAATCTTTGTAAGGCACTCTTGATGTGGGGAATGTCTTGTGTTGTAATATTCAATGAAAAAAAGTAGGCATAAAATTGAATATCCATGATGTTATCAGTTGCGTTATTTAAAAGCACAGAAAACCATATGGAAAAAAATGGGGGTGGGTGCAGTGGCTCACACTTATAATCCCAGCACTTTGGGAGGCTGAAGTGTGTAGATTGCTTAAGGTCAGGAGTTTGAGACCAGCCTGGGCAACATGGTGAAACCCCGTCTATACTATTAGGTTGGTGCAAAAGTAGTTGCGGTTTTTGCCAAACTAATGGCAAAACCACAATTACTGTTGCACTAACCTAATAAAAATGCCAAAATTAGCCAGGCGTGGTGGTTCACACCTATAAGCCCAGCTACTCAGGAGGCTGAGGCACGAGAATCGCTTGAACCCAGGAGGCAGAGGTTGCAGTGAGCCGAGATTGCGCCACTGCACTCCAGCTTGGATAACAGGGTCAGACTCTGTCTCAAAACAAACAAACAAAAAACAAAGCCTCAAAATCATAGTGGTGATTTTCAGGTGATGGCATAACAGGCTACTTTAATCTTTCTAATTTCCTGTGTTACTTTTGTAACTGAAAATAGTAAACAAAATAGATTAAAGTAAATCAAAACTGAGACTTTGATCTCCCTGCTACTTGAGCACTCATTTCTATCCCAGACACGACCACCCTCTCTCTGATTTCATTGCCACATGACCACGTTAGGTTTACTTGAAAGGGATGCCAATCTATGCTACTCATGCTTTTATCAGCTTTAAGTCTCACTTTTTTCACTTTTTTTTTTTTTTTTTTTTTTGAGATGGAGTCTCACCCTGTCGCCAGGCTGGAGTGCAGTGGCACAATCTTGGCTTACTGCAACCTCTGCCTCCTGGGTTCAAGCAATTCCCCTGCCTCAGCCTCCCAAGTAGCTGGGACTACAGGTGTGTGCCACCACGCCCGGTTAGTGTTTTGTGTTTTAGTAGAGACGGGGTTTCACCATGTTAGCCAGGATGGTCTCAATCTCCCGACCTCATGATCTGCCTGCCTCGGCCTCCCAAAGTGCTGGGATTACAGGTATGAGCCACCACACTCGGCCCGTGAAATTCTTTTATTCTTTTGTTGTTATTGTTGTTTCATGAGAGATGGGGGCCAGGCACAGTAGCTCATGCCTGTGATCCCAGTACTCTGGGAGGCTGAGACAGAAGGATCACTGGAGCCCAGGGCAAGACTGGCCTGAGCAACATAACAAGACTCTGTCTCTACAAAAAAAGAATTAAAGGCCGGGAGTGGTGGTTGATGCCTGTAATCCCACCACTTTGGGAGGCTGAGGCGGATGGACCACTTGAAGTCAGGAGTTCGAGACTAGCCTGACCAATATAGTGAAAAACCGTCTCTATTAAAAATACAAAAATTTAGGCCAAGTGCGGTGGCTCATGCCTGTAATCCCAGCACTTTGGGAGACCAGGGAGGGCAGATCACCTGAGGTCGGGGGTTTGAGACCAGCCTGACCAACATGGAGAAACCCGACCTCTACTAAAAATACAAAAAAAAAAAAAATTACCTGGGTGTGGTGGTGCATGCCTGTAATCCCAGCTACTCAGGAGGCTGAGGCAGGAGAATGGCTTGAACCTGGGAGGCGGAGGTTACGGTCAGCCATTACTTGAACTTGGGAGGCGGAGGTTGCAATGATCATGCCATTATACTCCAGCCTGGGTGACAAGAATAAAACTCTATCTCAAAAAATTAAAAAAAGAAAAAGAATTTTAAAAATTAGCTGGATATGGTGGTATGTGCTTGTAGACCCAACTACTTTGGGAGGCTGAAGTGGAAGGATCACTTGAGACTGGGAGGATCACTTGAGACCAGGACATCAAGGCTGCAGTGAGCTATGATCATGCCACTGCACATCAGCCTAGGTGACAGAGCAAGACCCTTTGGGCAACAGAGCAGACAAAACGAGAGAGAGAGAGAGAGACAGAGAGAGAGAGACAGAGAGAGATGAGGCTCCCACTCTAATGCCCATGTTGGACTCGAACTCCTGGGAGCAAGCAATCTGCCCATCTCAGCCTCCAGGTGCACACCACTGCACCCAGGTCCCTTATTCTTTATTCTCAATGTTGTAGGAATAATCCATCATGTATTGCATGTCAGAAATCTGCCATCAAAGAGAGAACCACTCATTCTCAAGCATAAATATCTAGTCCTCTTAACTGTAACTCTTAGTAGTTACAGTTTTCTCTGTGGTTTAACAAATCAATATTGTAGTGTGTGTGTGTTTATGTTAAGGATGCCAGGGGAATACTAAGAGGTTACCCTTCAGTTAGTTGCCAAGTCAATCTGAATATTGTGAGAATTTCAAACTTATTTTAGAGAGATGAATCTTTACTGACTTTTGCATTTAAAGAGAGCAATTTGGCTGCTTGGACATAGTCACCCAAGGAAGCATTGGTGGAAGCAGCCAATTTATTGGAAATTAGTTAAACATGATGAATTTGCTAAAAGCTAATCTCCAATCTACCTGGACTGAACTACAAATGACCAATTTGCCAAATTGCTAAATATTTATTTTATAGTTTTAATCTTGCCTTGGGTTTGCATATTTAGTCCTGTTTGGACTCATGTTGATTCCACATTGGATTTATATTTCAGATGCCAAACATTTCCTGAATCTTCCATTTTCACACGTTAGGAATTGCAGCTTCAGATACATTTTATTTTTCCCTGCCATCACTGCTGCTGTCCCCAAGCTGTTGATGCTCCTGCCTGTCTCTGCTGAGATGAATATACTCCCAAGATAATGTGTGTGTGCATGCAGAAATTTTGCCTTTGACAAAGTCCTAGAAATGTCAAAAAATATGTATATATCTAAGACTTGATGTAAATTACCAAAATCACCAAACTATTTGCAATGATGCCAATTTGCATTCACATCACCTAGGTATATGACACCAGTTGAGGATCTTAATTTGAATTCTCTTCCCACCAGCAGTGACTGAGGCTGAAGGTTTCCTATGCCTGGCCAACACCAGGTATCATCAACTTTTGTTTTCATCTTTGCCAGCATGGAAGGTTAACAATGATGTCTCATTGCTTTTTTTATGAGCATGTTTTTGTTTATTAATGACGTTAAACTTTTTTTTCAAGCTTAATGACTATTTTAATTCATTCTCTGAAATATCATGGTTTTTGTCCATTTTTTAGTGTTGGGCTTCATATGCATATAGATATTGATTTTATATCACAGTTTTTCCAGTTTGCCCTTTTACTTTACTTACCTGTTGGGGTCACCACCTGCAGGGGTCTGTCCTGCGGACCCTGACTCAGCGATGGATGAATAACATACATTCACACACAGAATACAGTGAATGAACGGGCTGGGTGTCCATGGTCAATGATACGGACTCCCTTGGGAATACTGTAAACAGTTGTGATTGCCAGCCCTTACATGCTGGCCTCTCTGGTCTTTATTCAGCACACATTAAATGACAAAAACTTTGAGTCAACACCATTAGAAGTTGAAGATTAAAGGACAGATTCTGATGCCTAAAGCAAATACCATTTAGTGGGTAATATCCTTTGTTGACCTCCCCACAAGAGGAGCCATCTGGAATAATCAAAGGTTAATTTTAGAACCACACGAGTAAACAAGTTAGTTAGGTAAACTCCATGCATTCCTTTGTTTCTGCTATAATTTATTTAACTAAGAGAACAAGGCTGCCTTCAGCCAAGAACCGTAGGAAAAACCCTTAGGCCTTACATAAGGATATGAGACTATATTCTGTAACTTTCTCTAATATTTTTCCCTTAATATTTTTGCCAGTATCTTGACTGAACTCCTACACTTACTGTGATTTTTCAGAAGCAGTTTTCATTTTTGTTTAGTGAAGTTTTAATATTTTCCCCTTCCTTTAGATTTCTTTCTTCTGCTTTTCACCTAAGAAAGGCCTTTCTCATCATGAGTTTTGGTGAATATTTATTTATTTGCTTTCTTTTTTTTGTTTATTTTGATTGTCTCATTTTTCTGAGACAGTCTCACTCTTTTGCTCAGGCTGGAGTGCAGTGGCGCAATCTTGGCTCACTGCAACCTCTGCCTCTCAGGTTCAAGTGATTCTCCTGCCTCAGCCTCCCCAGTAGCTGGGATTACAGGCGCCTGACACCACGCCCAGCTAATTTTTTGTATTTTTAGTAGAGACAGGGTTTCAGCATGTTGGCCAGCCTGATCTTAAACTTCTGGCCTCAAGTGATCCACACACCTTGGCCTCCCAAACTGCAGGGATGACAGGAGTGAGCCACTGTGCCCAGCCTATTTTTGCTTTTCATTTCTTTAATTTTTTTTGAAGGTAAGCTAAAACAGGGAAGACTTCTGGTAAGAATGACCCCTGAGAAAGGTGGCAATGTGGATGCAATTTTTAGGCCCTCAGATGGAAGATGTTATTTAAGGTCTATTTAATTCCTCTCCTCTGGACCCTGAATAGAGTTGAGCCATCAGCTGTGGTTTGCATTACAAATTGTCAGCTTTCTTAGGCTACATTACATTGATCAACTTTAATTAAGGTCTACTCTGAAATGAGCAAGATAATTCATGAGCACAAAGGAAAGACTCTGAATCCCTCTTGAAACCTCTTCTCAACTTCCCCACATACCTAGATTTTTCAAAGTTAATCATTAAATTCATTTTAAAAATGTAACCATACTTAGCCAGCAAAACAACACCAGAAAAGAGGAAAAGTTTAGTTCTTCCAATGACTCCTCCCTGCAATCATCTCACATCATGCTTTTATCTTTTTTTTTTCCTTTTATCTCATTTACACTGAAGGTCTACACATCATGCTTTAAAAAACAAAAAAACAAAAAAAAAAAATCAGGAAACAGAAAAGACTGTTGTAGTTTGCCTTTACAAAAATGGGATTACACTATCACCCTATAACTTCCATTTTTTTCAATAATGGCTGTCCCTGTAGGTTAATAGATATAGGTAGCATGCATTCTTTTTAATAGCTACATACTATTACAAACACACCCCCACACACACACACTTATTTTATTTATTTATTTTGAGATGGAGTCTCACCCTGTTGCCCAGGCTGGAGTGCAATGGTGGGATCTTGGCTTACTTCAACCTCCACCACCCAGGTCAAGTGATTCTCCTGCCTCAGCCTCCATAGTAGCTGGGATTACAGATGTCTGCCACCATGCCCAGCTAATTTTTTGTACTTTTAGTAGAGATGGGGTTGTACTATATGTTGGCCAGGCTGGTCTCGAACCCCAAACCTCAGGTGATCTGGCCCCCTCGGCCTCCCAAAGTGCTGAAATTACAGGCATGAGCCACTGTAACCGGCCAACACATTTAAAAATGTAACCATACTTAGCCAGCAAAACAACACTAGAAAAGAGGAGTTTAATTCTTCCAATGACTCCTCCCCACAATCACCTCACATTGTGCTTTTAGCAACCAAATATTAAAGAATTTGGTTGAGAAACTGGGCCACAAAATATTTAATGAAAGATAGTGTTGTTTAGTGATTAAAAGTGTTGCTAGAGATTAAAATAATAATAATTATTTTTTGAGACAGAGTCTTACTCCGTTGCCCAGGCTGGAGTGCAGTGGTGTAATGTTGGCTCACTGAAACCTCCCCCTCCTGGGTTCAAGTGACTCTTCTGCCTCACTCTGCCAAACAGCTGGAATTACAGGCAGGCACCATGATGCCCATCAAATATTTGTATTTTTAGTAGAGATAGGGTTTGACCATGTTGGTCAGGCTGGTCTTGAACACCTGGCCTTAAGTGATCCACCTGCCTCTGCCTCCCAAAGTGCTGGGATTCCAGGTATGAGCCACCGTGCCCAGCCTAAAATAATTTCTTAATATTAAAAATAGTATGAGAAGCAATAAAAAAACAATTTTTCTAATTACATAATCCACATAATTTCTATAGTACTACTATATTAGTACTTCACCAATTCAAGAGTTGGCAGAAACAAGACATGTTTAAAAACATTTTAAGTTTTTCTTCCTATTCCTTTTAGATTCTTAGATATTACAACTTGAACTCTTGAATTACTAGTGAATTTGACAGCTGTTGGTCAATAAAGCTCAAATAAATACATACATAATAAAAATTGTAGCTTGCTTTTTTTCTTCCTTCATTTAGAAAAGGAAATGGGACCAACCAATTGCCAAATATTTTAAATATGCCGGTAAGATTTAATGCCAAACATTTGTACTTTTTGTGTGTAACTCTCTAAGTTGATCAATTAAAATTTCAAGATTCTCCCTTAAAATTTCTTAAAGATAAATGACTTATTATGCAAATATTTCTTAAGCATTCATTTTGTGCTAATTAATTTTTCAGGTGGTGGCTGGCAAGAAATACTTTATTGACTTCGTGGCCAGGGAAACCACATGTTCCAAGGAAAGTAATGAAGAGTTGACCAAAAGCTGTGAGACCAAAAAACTTGGCGTGAGTAGTCATGCACCTGTCTACTTTTTCACTGGAAGCTTATTTGGTGTTTTAAAAATCATTTGTTTAAATATTTCATGAATAACGCTGTCTCTCTTTTGACTTCTGTTTTCATGGATAGCAAAGCCTAGATTGCACCGCTGAAGTTTATGTGGTACCTTGGGAGAAAAAAATTTACCCTACTGTCAAGTGTGAACCACTGGGAATGGTATGATTCTAATTACAGTCGGTATGGGGTCAGTTCTGCTCATTCTGAAAATTCATATCGAGGGGTTGAAAATGAACCGTTACTGAAATGAATTGGGGAGCTATCTTCTTAAAATGGGGAGTAACTCTCACACTTCTGTGCTGATGTGTTTAATGACCAGAAAGGAGAGTAATAGTCCTCCTGACCATTTCTCACACATTGTCAGTGTCTCAGTGAAGCTGCTATAGACCCTCTCCTAGTGCACTGCAGTCCTGCTGTGGAGTAGCAACATCGGCTATGCCAGCTGCACCTGAGGCCAGATACAGCACTCCACTGCATTCTGCTGACATGCAAGGACCATGTGAAAAATGCACAGCTGGGCATAGTGGCTCACGCCTATAATCCCAGCATTTTGGGAGGCCGAGGCGGGCAGATCACCTGAGGCCAGGAGTTCGAGGCCAGCTTAGCCAACATGGTGAAACTCCTTCTCTACTGAAAATACAAAAATTAGCCAGGTGTGATGGCGTGTATCTGTAATCCCAGCTACTAGGGAGGCTGAGACAGGAGAATCACTTGAACCCAGGAGGCAGATGTTGGTATGAGCCAAGATCTCGCCACTGCACTCCAGCCTAGGCAACAAAGAGCAAAGCTCCATAAAAGGAAGAAGGGGAGGGGAGGAGTGAGGTGGGGACTGGAGGGGAGGAAAGGGAAAAGAAAGAAAAGAAAGAGAAAAATGCAGACTCGCTGGCCTGTAATCCCAGCATGTTGGGAGGCCCAGGCAGTAGATCATCTGAGGTCGGGATTTCAAGACCAGCCTGACCAACATGGAGAAAACCCCATCTCTACTAAAAATACAAAAAAATTAGCAGGGCGTGGTGGCAGGCACCTATAGTCCCAGCTACTCGGAAGGCTGGGACAGGAAAATCGCTTGAACCCGGGGGGCAGAGGTTGTGGTGAGCCAAGATCACGCCACTGCACTCCAGCCTGGGCAACAAGAGCAAGACTCCATCTCAAAAAAAAAGAGAGAAAAGAAAAGAAAAATAAAGACTTGCAAACCCCACTTCACAGCTACCAAATTTTAACAAGATGCCTGGGGAATCGAGTTTGAGAAGCATTTGTTGATGTCATCTTTCTTTTTTAAATCTTAAAAGAACCCTGGGAAGTAGTAACCCTTTCCCTATTGTCAAGGATGAGGCACTAAAAACTAGAAAGACTTTGAGGTCCTGAGTGAATGATGACACTATCAAATGCTTCCTCTGTCCCAGGCACTATACTGAAGGCTTCACATATTTTCTATTAGTTTTCCTTATAACTCTATGAGGCAGGTGCTGTTATTATTTCTGTGTTACAGAGGGGAAAAGTGAAGCTAGTGACACCTGGATTCAAATATTGGTCAATTCAGAGTCTACCCTTTTCATGATGATGCTGATGACCAGTAGGGTCTGGCTTGACTCCAATGACCATGTTCTTTGCATCACCAAAGATGATGTTAATCACTGCCTCCGATTAACACCTTCTCACGGGTAGTAAGTGTAGGTAGAATTAATCCACAAATCAACATCTTCGACGCAAGTTGCCTCTTCTCCCTCTTTTTTGATTTAGTCTTTTGTTGTGTATAGGTATGTAGATGGACTAACACAAACATTGTACAAAGGCTGCATTTCAAGCTTGTGAATATGTCCTAATGTACTTCAGCACAACAAAGTGATCATGGATACATGCTCCCTATATATTCAGTTCATAAAGCCACTTGGGGCCTTTTAGGATGAAAGCAGTGATGATGATAATAACAATAGTATCAATAATTAAATGCTGTGCTTGCATAATCATAGGCTTAGAAGATACCCTAGAGATTAGCTACTTCAACCACCCAATTTTTCCAGATGAAGAAAAAGCTCTCTAGCTTATTTTACTGTTTGTTTGTTTGTTTTTGAGACAGAAACTCACTGTCACCCAGGCTGGTGTGCAGTGGCACCATCTCGGCTCACTGCAACCTCCACCTCTTGGATTCAAGCAATTCTCCTGCCTCAGCCTCCTGAGTAGCTGGGGTTACAGGCATGTGCCATCATGCCCAACTAATTTTTGTATTTTTAGTAGAGATGGGGTTTCACCATGTTGGCCAGGCTGGTCTCGAACTCCTGACCTCAAGTGATCTGCCCTCCTTGGCTTCCCAAAGTGCTGGCATTATAGGCGTTAGCCACCATGCCCAGCCATTTTACAGTATCATTAAGGACAAAAATCAATGTCCACAAATTTTAAGATCAATCAAAAGAGAAAAAAGTAATATTCATCCTTTCTGGTATATTAATGTAGTATTTAAAATCTGGCAAACACCTCCCCCATGGTAAACTAAGATAGCATTGTCAGATATCTGTGTTTGTTTCCTTCATTGATAGCACAATACATTCATTTTATATTTTCTGTTTAGACCTCACTGATGAAAAGGCCTCCAGGTTTTTCACCTTTCCGTACATCACAAGCAGGGGAAATAAGAGAAGAAACAACTGTAAGTCCACCCCACAGTTCCATGGCACCTGTACAAGACGAAGAGTGGGATTCAGGAAAAGAACAAGGGCATACTCGTAGACATGACTGGGGTCATGAAAAGCAAAGAAAACATGGTCTTGGCCATGGCCATAAACATGAACGTGACCATGGGCATGGGCACCAAAGGGGACATGGCCTTGGCTGGGGGCACCAACAACAACATGGTCTTGGTCTTGAACATAAGTTCAAACTTGATGATCTTGAACACCAACGGGGCCATGGCCTTGACCATGGACATAAGTATAAGCATGGTCATGGCCACGGAAAACATAAAAATAAAGGCAAAAAGAATGGAAAGCACAATGGTTGGAAAACAGAGCATTTGGCAAGCTCTTCTGAAGATAGTACTACATCTTCTGCACACACCCAAGAGAAGACAGAAGGGCCAACAGGCATCCCTTCCCTAACCCAGCCAGGTGTAGCAGTTATACCTGACTTTCAGGACTTTCAGGACTCTGATCTCATTGCAACTATGATGCCTAAAATACCACCAGCTCCCACAGAGAGCGATGATGATTGGATCCCTGATATCCAGATACAACCAAAGGGCCTTTCATTTAACCAGATATCAGATTTTCCAGATACAACCTCCCCCAAATGTCCTGGACGCCCCTGGAAGTCAGTTAGTGAAATTAATCCAACCACAAAAATGAAAGAATCATATGCTTTTGATCTCTCTGATGCTCTTTATTAATTTATGCAGCCATGGGTATTTCTTTAATACTTTTATTAAGGTATCAATATCCCTCTCTCCATTGTCCAAATGCAAATATACTGATATAACGCACCAAAAACTGTGCAGCTTCAGAACAGCCTAAAGAGAAGTGGTAGATTCCCAGTGGAGACACCATCAATCTCCACGGACTGCATAAAATTGTGTGCCACAATTCTAAATCTTTTCAGAATCTTCTTCACAAGTTTTCTAAATTAGCACAGAAAATGGACAAACTAATGTGCCTTATGGCCTGCTGCAGTTGGCTTCTGTGATAACAAATGTGTACCTTACAAAGTATGTCATAAATTTTCACACAAAGATTCTTGACATTCTGAACGAACTGTGGCACCTGCTCTTTGAATGTGTGTGAAAATAAGGGAAGTCAAGAGATTAAATGCTGAACTTATTAATGGAGTAGAAATTAAAAAAAAAAAAAAAAAAAAACTTCCAGATGTCAAAGAGAAGTAACAAGAAAGAAAGACAGGTTGGCCAAAGGGAGGAAAAGGGGGACATAAATTAATTGACTTTCTGTTCCCAAAACGGGCTAGTTATATCAAATAAGTACTCCCACTTGACAAAGCTATTCTGATAATTCCCTTTCTGGATGAGAGTGTTTCTTATAAGTCAATAATTTCTATTTACTCATTAACTACTCTTTACAATAGGCTTTCATATAGGAGTATTCTGTTTATTTTTTGCTGAGGCTAAATTGAGTGATTCTTAGTTTACAGAAGCTCTGAGCTTAATGATAATGCTGAAAAGCAGAGAAAGCAATATAGAACCAGGCTTGCTAAGGAAGCTTTTTAAATAATGGACAAGGGAATATTATAGAATGTGATGCAGTTGGTTCAGAAATTTTATGAGGAAATTCTTCTCTAGTCTCACTTTATAATCATATCATCTTTTTGCTATGACATTGAAGACCACTGAGTTTAGCAAAAGAGATAGTAGGATTGTCTTTCATTGCCTTATCGTGCAAAGAAGGTTTATGTTTTATAACCAATGTTGTACTTTTGCCTAGAGAAACAAGACATGGCTTTAAATAGCTACAGTCATCTTTGGATGCGTATGTCACTGCTGTTTCAATTTATTGGATGTATTTGAACCTCTGAGTTTGTCTTTCATCTTATATATTGCCTGTACTTTTAAATAAACAACCAAAGGCGTCAGGAAAAAGTCTTACCTTGTCAACTGGATGCTCCACTTTTTAAAAAACATTGAATGATAACATCAGATTAACTGAGTTTTACTATACTTACAGAGTCACCTAAGGTCCTGCGAGTACAGGGGTCGACCCCCAAAAGCAGGGGCAGAGCCAGCATCTGAGAGGGAGGTGTCTTGACCAGTGGGCAGAATCTTCACTTCAGGCACATAGCCCCAACCACCTCTGCCAGCAACCTTGAGAGGAAGGACAAGAAGAAAGATGGGATAGAATTTAAATAGAGAAGAATGCCATTTTATCATTCTGCCTTTGGGTGAAATAAAGATCAGTTTTGACGTTCTTACTCCTGGTTAATTCACAGTGGTCTCCTTTCGGCCATACCCATCCTGCATCAAATTCTAGCTGGTCAGACTCAGTGCTGTGGCTCTGCCGTGGAGGCTTATAACACAACACTGGAACACTCTCTAACCAAGGCAGGAAGCCTTAGGAGGGACTTCCTTACCACTATGGGTGCTAAATTAAGTCAGTAGGTCATGCTTCAACCAATAATCTAAGGACTCTCTCCACCTTCTCTTCCTCCCTCTTCTCCTGATTCCCAAGCCTTTAGCTAACAGTAATTTGGCTTGTTTAGTATTTTCTTATGGTCCAGATAATTACCAAAAATGTTTTTTTAAATCATCTCTGTTAATATGATGTCTACCAACTTCTCATTATCACAAAATACCTAACCTCCAAAAAAGTTTTAAAAAAAATTGAAATTGCCAGGTATGGTGGCTCTTGCCTGTAATCCCAGCACTTTGGGAGGCCAACGTGGGCAGATCACGAGATCAGGAGATGGAGAACATCCTGGCTAAAACAGTGAAACCTCATCTCTACTAAAAATACAAAAAATTGGCCAGGCGTCATAGCACATGTCCCAGCTACTCGGAAGGCTGAGGCTGAAGAATCACTTGAACACGGAAGGCGGAAGTTGCAGTGAACTGAGATTGTCCACTGTACTCCAGCCTGGCCAACAGAGCGAGACTCCGTTTCAAAAAAAAAAAAAAAAAAAAAAGAAAAGAAAATTTGAAATTATCTTTGTGATCCAGGTAAAGAAGAAAATAGAAAATCAATAAAATAAAAAGTGACAGATTTTAAATTTTCTGTAATAAAAATCCCAACACTTCAGGAGGGTGAGACGGGTAGATGACCTGTGGTCAGGAGTTCAAGACCAAAAAATCTGGCAAACACCTCCCCCATGGTAAACTAAGATAGCATGGCTACATGGTGAAACCCCGTGTCTAATAAAAAGACAAAATTAGCCAAGTGTGGTGGCTTGTGCCTGTAGTCCCAGGTGCTCCAGAGGCTGAGGCAGGAGAATCACTCGAGCCTGGGAATACAGAGGTTGCAGTGAGCTAAGATCACACCACTGCACTCCAGCCTGGGTGACAGAACAAAACTAAGTGTCAAAAAAAGAAAAAAAAAATTTATTTAACATCTATTACCATCATTTGCTATGGTAGACAATTTATTTTTGGCATATAACTTAATCCTCACAACCATTCTAAGGTGCCCATGATCATCACTCTTTTTTTTTTTTTTTGAGACAGGGTCTAACTGTTGCCCAGGCTGTAGTCCAGTGGCACATCCAAGCTCACTGAAGCCTCCACTTCCCCAAGCTCAGGTGAGCCTCTCACCTCAGCCTCCCAGATAGTTTCGCTCTGTCACCCAGGCTGGAGTGCAGTGGCGCAATCTTAGCTTACTGCAACCTCCACCTCCCAGGTGCAAGTGATTCTCCTGCCTCAGCCTCCCAAGTAGCTGGGATTAGAGGTGTGTGCCACATGCCTGACTAATTTTGTATTTTTAGTAGAGGTGGTTTCTCCATGTTGGTCAGGCTGGTCTCAAACTCCCAACCTCAGGTGATCCACTCACCTTGGCCTCCCAAAGTGCTGGGATTACAGGCATGAACCACTGCGCCCAGCAATCGTCATTCTTTTATGAGAAAACTGTAGTTCACAGTGCCCTGCCCAAGGTCACATAGTTAATAAGTGACAGAGCTGGCATTCAGACTTAGACCTTTTGAACACCATTAACCAAGTCATTTTTAAGGCTTTATTATTAATGTTGTCATCACAAAAGTCACACCAAGTCACTGACTAGAGTCACAGAGACCCAATAAATTAAAAACAAAACAAAACAAAAAGACATTCCGAGATAATTTCTGACTCTGAGAGGATCCTTGTCTCAATCCCAAATATTCTTATTAAATTCCTAATTGTGGCTGGTGCTGCTCTGAGTATTGGTCAGGGTAAACTGACATAAGCAGCAGCCACTAACTATTTACCATATGCTTTGCCTGAGGCCCTGAGAAGAAACGAAATAAATTTTAAAAGACATAAATCCTTTCCCTAAAAGATCTTGCAACCCCATTGGTAAGTCAAGATGAAAGCATATGGAACAAAGACTTGATCCAGGCTGCAGTCCTCTGTGCAACAGTGAGGGGACACAACCAATGTGATTGGAAGAAGTTGACGAGGTGGAGGGAGCAGCTGTGAAAGGCAGCATGGAGCCTAGTTGGGAGTTTAGGCTGAAATAGGCAGCAGAGTTCCTTCTACAGTCTTTGTTATACTCAAAGAGTGTGTGAGATAGAGTATTCTGAAGGTTCTGGGTACGGTGGATCAGAATGAGAATGGAGTCAGGATATTTCCCGACCATCATGTGTTAGCAGAATGACCACTCAGGGCTGATATATAAAGTCTATCTTTTCAGTTTACTCAACAACATGAAGTATTTCCACTTCAGGCCTTTGTTAGGTAACATAAACACGAGTTTCCTGTAACCCAGAAACTAACTTTCTTACTTTTCAAATATCTATGCCAGCTGGGCGTGGCTCACATCTATAATCCCAGCATCTTGGGAGGCCAAGGTGGCCGGATCACAAGGTCAGGAGTTCGAGACCAGCCTGGCCAACATAGTGAAACCCCACCTCTACTAAAAATACAAAAATTAGCCAGGCATGGTGGTGGGTGCCTGTAGTCCCAGCTACTCGGGAGGCTGAGGCAGAAAAATTGCTCGAACCCAGGAGGCGGAGGTTGCAGTGAGCCAAGATCATGCCACTGCACTCCAGGCTAGGCAACAGAGAGAGACTCTGTCTTAAAAAACAACAACAACAAAAACAATTTGTTGGTGTGGCGGCAGGTACCTGTAATCCCAGCTACTGGGGTGCCTAAGGCAGGAGAATCACTTGAACTGGGGAGGCAGAGGTTGCAGTGAGCCGCGATCATGCCACTGCTCTCCAGCCTCAGTGACAGAGCAAGACTCTACCTCAAACAAAAAAACAAACCCCAACTCCCAAGCCAAAGTCACATCCCAAGTGGCCGGCCCTGGCCCTGGGGCCACACAGCTCCATTGCTCTGTGCTTCTCTTCGGGGCAGCATTTCCTCTTGTCCTATCCAACACACATTCCTCACATTGTCTACACCTAGCTCCTCAAACAGGAAACCCCTGTTGGCTTTTTATCCCACTCTCCACCTGCTGCTTCTAAGCCTGGCTCCAAAGGACTTAACTCACAGGAGGACACATGCTTTTTGGCCTCGGCCCAGTCTGTCCCGCACCCACGCTCTGTACCTTCTGCTGGTGCTCTGTACCTTCCCCTTGCTGGAGAGCCCAGACCTCCCAAGGCTCCTCTGAGAATACTTGAGAGGATCCAGTAGCTATGTTAAAAGCCCACTCCTGTAATCCCAACACTTTGGGGAGCCAAGGTGGGCAGACCACCTGAGGTCAGGAATTCGAGACCAGCCTGGACAACATGGTAAAACCCTGTCTTTAGTAAAAATACAAAAAAATTGCTGGCGTGGGGGTGTGCGCCTGCAGTTCCAGCTACTCAGGAGGCTGAGACACGAGAATTGCTTGAACCCAGGAGGTGGAGGTTGCAGTCAGCCAAGATCTCGCCACTGCACTCCAGCCTGGGTGACAGAGTGAGACTCTGTCTCAAAAAACAATACAAGGGCCGGGCGCGGTGGCTCAAGCCTGTAAGCCCAGCACTTTGGGAGGCCGAGGCGGGTGGATCACGAGGTCAAGAGATCGAGACCATCCTGGTCAACATGGTGAAACCCCGTCTCTATTAAAAATACAAAAAATTAGCTGGGCATGAGGGTGCGTGCCTGTAATCCCAGATACTCAGGAGGCTGAGGCAGGAGAATTGCCTGAACCCAGGAGGCGGAGGTTTCGGTGAGCCGAGATCGCGCCATTGCACTCCAGCCTGGGCAACATGAGTGAAACCCCGTCCCAAAAAAAAAAAAAAAAAAAATACAAAACAAAAACCACTATTCTGAAAGCCCATTCTCTCTCTCTCTATATATATATATAGTAAGTTAGGTGATCAAAAGGCAAAATGCCACTTCAACCTCTTGAAAAATGCTGTGTTACATTATTTAAGATTATACTTTCACCTTTTTTATTTCTTTTTCTTTTTCTTTTTCTTTTTGAGACGGAGTCTTGCTCTGTCACTAGGCTGGAGTGCAGTGGTGCAATCTAGCTCACTGCAGTCTCCGCCTCCTGGGTTCAAGCGATTCTTCCACCTCAGCCTCCCAAGTAGCTGGGACCACAGGCGTGTGCCACCATGCCCGGCTAATTTGGTTGTCTTTTTAGTAGAGACAGGGTTTCACCGTGTTGGCCAGGATGGTCTCGATCTCTTGACCTCGTGATCCGCCCACCTCGGCCTCCCAAAGTGCTGGGATTACAGGCGTGAGCCACCGCGCCCGGCCTCATCTTTTATTTCATGAGAATCTCCATTTGAACACCATTCTGTCTTTTGCAAAACTTTCTCTATATTTACCAGGCTGTTCTCAAATTCCTGAGCTCAGGTGACCCATCTATCTCAGCCTCCCAAAGTGCTAGGATTACAGGTGTGCACCACTGCGTCCAGCCTTCTTTTTAATATTAATTATCCAGTTTTACATTGTTCTACTTGATTAACACTAGGCTTGAGTACAATGGCACGATCTCTGCTCACTGCAACTTCTGCCTCCAGGGTTCAAATGATTCTCTCACCTCAGCCTCCCGAGTAGTTGGGATTACAGGCAGGCGCCATCATGCCGGGCTAATTTTTGTATTTTTAGTAGAGACAGGGATTCTCCATGTTGGCCAGGCTGGTCTCCAACTCCTGACCTCAGGTGATCCGCCTGCCTTGGCCTCCCAAAGTGTTGGGATTATAGGCATGAGCCACAGCGCCCGGCCACAGCACGCACCTTCTTAAGGACAGTTCCTTTTTGGATCCTTCCTAAGGTTCTGATTTCTAATCCTTCCTAACCCAGCTCAGTGCCCCACCCCTCCACCTCTGTCCCCCCATTCTGCCTCACTTTCTCCTTTCCCGATTCCCATCATTACCCACAATCAGTCTTGGCCTCAGATTCCCGCCCTTCAGGTTCCAGTGTGCCTTGGGACCTCCCTCTCCCCTGATCCTCTCTGATTAGGGGTGTGTGTGTGGGGGGGGGGTGGTTTGTGCTGGAATTAAAGCCAGACTTTATTGGAGTCCTGGGGCTGGATTCTGCATTGTGCTCTGTTGTGTCATTGCACCTTCTCGATTCTACTCTTTCTGCCCTGCTTCAATCTCTTCATACTCTTTTTTTTGAGACGGAGTTTTGCTCTTGTTACCCAGGCTGGAGTGCAATGGCGCGATCTTGGCTCACCGCAACCTCCGCCTCCTGGGTTCAAGCAATTCTCCTGCCTCAGCCTCCCGAGTAGCTGGGACTACAGACGCACGCCACCATGCCCAGCTAATTTTTGTATTTTTAGTAGAGACGGGGTTTCACCTTGTTGACCAGGATGGTCTCGATCTCTTGCCCTCGCGATCCACTCTCCTCGGCCTCCCAAAGCGCTGGGATTATAGGCGTGTGCCACCGCGCCCAGCCTCAACCTCCATACTCTAACCCGCCAGTGGATGCTGACCCCGCCGGTGGAGCTCCGCTCCTTCCCACCTGCTGCTTCTCTACCTCCATCTCTCCATCTTCTGCTTCTGGCCTTTCCTGGCAAGGGGCCCCAAGCTCTGAGCCCTTTTCTGGGGCGCCATTCTGCTCTTCTTTGTCACCTCGGGGCAGTGGCCGTGGGCTCCTCCTCCAGCTGCTGCGGGCCTGGGCCAACCGGGCCAGTGTGGCCGGGCGACAGTGCAGTTCCCGCCCCTGGGTGGCAGCGGCAGGTACACTGCGCGAGACATCCCCTGTAGGCTGGTGTGGGCGCCGCCTGGAGGTTGGTGCGGCGCCCCCTGGAGGATGGTGTGGGCGTCGCCTGGAGGCTGGTGCAGTGCCTCCTGGAGGTTACTGTGGCGCCGCCTGGAGGTTGCGGTGGTGCTCCTTGGTGCCCAGCACCCCGCCTGGGGTTTCCGGGCTGCGTTGCTGCTGCAGCGGGGCCAGGGTTCCACTCGGCTGCATCTTCTCGCGAGGCGCCTTCGCTCCTCCGGGAACTCAGCGGTGCAGCCCCGAGGCTGCTGCTGCCCAGGTCGCCATATTCCCGCGGGGGCCGGACGGGCTGTCGCCTCAGGCCGCCCACCCGACTCCGGCCGCCTCCGCCTCTTCCTTCCCTCAGCGGGAGGAAGCGATAGAGCGACCTCCAGGCAATGGGCGGCCGCCGCTCCCCAGCAGCCGGCGGGGCGGAGGAGGAAGACGCCAGGAAGCAGAAGGTCCCCGCCTGCCCGAGGGCCGCCCCCGCGGCTGCGCCCCCTGGTTCCTGCCCGCGAGCAGCTGCCGGGACCCCCCTTGACAAGTTGCTCCCCGAAAAGCTGTAAGGTTCTCTGGCCTGCAGGGAGGGACACGTTCTTCTTCACTCCGAGTCTGCACACTCGGGCCAGGCATTTTCTGCATGTTCTTAAATAGGATGTTTCCGTCAAAGGTTGATGGTAGAACCACTCTTTCTGATTCTAGCCTGCTGATAAAGAGAATATGAACGTGAAAATAAGAATATTTATGAATAGGTTCCAGACTTTGGAGGGATCCAGTAGGAAAGAAAAACAAACGCTTCCACCCACCTTTGTTCACAAAAGTGTGCTTTACCAAATTGGTGTAAATTACAGATAGCTTGTGAGGAAAACGTTTCTTGAATCTAGAAAACAAAACAAGTAAAGGGCGGGGTGCGGTGGCTCCCGCTTGTGATCCCAGCACTTGGGGAGTCCCAGGCTGGGGAGGGAGGTGTGGGGGTCACCTGAAATCAGAAGCTGGCGACCAGCCTGGCCAATATGGTGAAACCCTGTCTCCATGAAAAATACAAAAATTAGCTGGGCGTGGTGGCGAGCGCCTGCAGTCCCAGCTACTTGGGAGGCTGAGGCTAGAGAATCACTTAAACTCAGGAGGTGGAAGTTGCAGTGAGCTGAGATCGCGCCACTGCACTCCAGCCTGGACAACAGAGTGAGACTCTGTCTCAAAAAAAAAAAAAAAAAAAAAAGTAATAACAATGTTTTAACTGCAAGTTACAGTTATAAAAACATCTTAATTTTATGGATTTTTTTGTTTTGCTGGATCTCAGCAGTTTTTTGTTTGTTTGTTTGTTTTTCTTTAAGATGGGGTTTCACCCTGATGGCCAGGCTGGTCTTGAACCCCTGACCTCAGGTGATCCACCCACCTCAGCCTCCGAAAGTGCTGGGATTACAGGCATGAGCCACCACGCCCGGCAATCTCAGCAGTTTTTTGAACACTTAAGTTTATTAGAGTTCTAGAGATTGTTTTTTAGTTTATTGATTTTCATTTTTGAGATAGTATCTCACTCTGTCACCCAGGCTGGAGTGCAGTGGCACAATTTTGACTCACTACAACCTCTGCCTCCCAGGTTCAAGCAATTACCATGCCTCAGCCTCCCTAGTAGCTGGGATTACAGACATGCACCACCATACCATGCCTGGCTAATTTTTGTATTTTTAGTAGAGATGGGGTTTCACGATGTCAGCCAGGCTTGTCTCAAACTCCTGACCACGAGTGATCTGCCCACCTTGGTCTCCCAAATGCTGGGATTACAGGTGTGAGCCAGTGCACCCGGACCTTTGATTTTTTTTTCCCCATTTATTTATTTTATTGCATTTTAGGTTTTGGGGTACATGTGAAGAACATGCAAAATTGTTGCATAGGTACACACGTGACAGTGTGATTTGCTGCCTTCCTCCCCATCACCTACATCTGGCATTTCTCCCCTTGCTATCTCTCCCCAGCTCCCCACCCCCCACCGTCCCTCCCCTATTTCCCCCCAACTGACCCCAGTGTGTAGTGCTCCCCTCCCTGTGTCCATGTGTTCTCATTGTTCAACACCCGCCTATGAGTGAGAACATGCGGTGTTTGATCTTCTGCTCTTCTGTCAGTTTGCTGAGAATGATGGTTTCCAGGTTCATCCATATCCCTACAAAGGACCCAAACTCATCGTTTTTGATGGCTGCATAATATTCCATGGGGTATATGTGCCACATTTTCCCTATCCAGTCTATCGTCGATGGGCATTTGGGTTGGTTCCAGGTCTTTGCTATTGTAAACAGTGCTGCAATGAACATTCGTGTGCACGTGTCCTTATAGTAGAACGATTTGTAATCCTTTGGATATATACCCAGTAATGGGATTGCTGGGTCAAATGGAATTTCTATTTCTAGGTCCTTGAGGAATCGCCACACTGTCTTCCACAATGGTTGAACTAATTTACACTCCCACCAACAGTGCAAAAGTGTTCCTATTTCTCCACATCCTCTCCAGCATCTGTTGTCTCCAGATTTTTTAATGATTGCCATTCTAACTGGCGTGAGATGGTATCTCAATGTTGTTTTGATTTGCATTTCTCTGCTTTTTTAAAACATGTTTCTTTTTAATGTATTGAGGGGATGTAAGTGTGAGTTTCTGACATGCCTATATCGCATAGTGTTGAAGCCTGGGTAGTTCATTGTTGTGAGTTATCAGAAACCTGTGTTCAAGAGGACTTGTAAGAGTTTTTTCCATGAAAAGCAAATTTGGGGCCAGGCATGGTGGCTCATGGCTGTAATCCCAGTGCTTTGGGAGGCTGAGGTGCACATCAGATCACAAGGTGAGGAGTTCAAGACCAGCCTGGCCAACATGGTGAAACCCTGTCTCTACCACCACTAATTAGCTGGGCGTGGTGGTGGGTGCCTGTAGTCCCAGCTACTTGGGAGGCTGAGGTAGGAGAATAGATTGAACCCAGGAGACAGAGGTTGCAGTGAGCCAAGATGGCACCACTACACTCTAGCTTAGGTGACAGAGCAAGATTCCGTCTCAAAAAAAAAAAGGAAAAGAAAAGAAAATTTGAATTTGGACTATTGCTGATTACAAACAGTTTTAGAGAAGAAGTCAAAACAGTAAATATGGATTATGGAATCAATAGTTATGATGAAAATCTGATCAAAGTTCCCAATTCACAAGGAAATTTAGTTAGTAGTCTTATGTACAGCATTTTAAGAGAGTAGCCAGAATCATGACTGACAGCATCACATCAGGACCACCAGACTTTTATAAATTTCATATAATCTTCAGAATATATTAATAACATTTTGTTGTTATTTTTTGAGATGGAGTCTTGCTCTGTTGCCCAGGCTTGAGTTTAATGGCGCCATCTCAGCTCACTGCAACCTCCACCTCCAAGGTTCAAGAAATTCTCCTGTGTCAGCCTCCCGAGTAGCTGGGACTACAGGCATGTGTCACCATGCCCAGCTAATTTTTGTACTTTGTGTGTGTGATGGAGTTTCACTCTTGTTGCCCAGGCTGGAGTGCAATGGGCATGATCTCAGACCACTGCAGCCTCCACTTCCAGGGATCAAGTGAGTCCCCTGTTTCAGCCTCCCGAGTAGGTGGGATAATAGGTGCCCGACACCACACCTGGCTAATTTTTTTTTTTTTTTTTTTTTATATAAAGACGGGATTTCGCCATCACCGACCTCAGGTGATACGCCCGCCTTGGCCTCCAAAGTGTTTGGATTACAGGCGTGAGCCACCATGCCTGGCCTAATTTTTGTATTTTTAGTAGAGACGTTTAGTAGGGGTTTCACCATGTTGGTCAGGCTGGTCTTGAACTCCTGACCTCAGTTGATCCACCCGTCTCAGTCTTCCAAAGTGCTGAGATTACAGTCATGAGTGACTGTGCCCAGCCATTAACATGTTTATACAAATATAACTTTAGCAAATATTTAGCATAACAATCAAAATTACAAATCATAACATATTCAATTTGTATAAATGTATATAATTTTTGGAACATGTATATCAACAACATACCCATAAATATAACTGAGATGAGATCTAATATCACCCCGTTTGACAATGCCCTCCCACGCAGTATCACCACATTTGACAATGACCACCAATACAATCTATCAAGTAAATTGAATCATTTTATATCTTTACAAGAGACATATTCTTTAGACTCCCTGAGGGACCCAGCTGAAAAATCCCAAGGTTAATTTTAAGCCAAAAAGACTTGATTTAGGATTTTGATGATGGAGAAACCCATCAAAGATGTCATGTTGGAAAACACTTGATCAAAACAGAATCATAGGTCACTATTAGAAGAATATTCATTTACCCAGAGACTTCAAAAGCAATACAGAAAGTTACATGGATATAGAAACCTTAACCCTTTTATGTTTATATACACATATATATGCACATATACCTTTTATATATACATATATATGTATATGTGCATATATATGTGTATATATATATATATATAAAGTCTTGCTGTGTTGCCAGACTGGAGTGCAGTGGCATGACCTCAGCTCACTGCAACCTCTGAATCCCAGGTTCAAGCAATTCTCCTTCCTCAGCCTCCCAAGTAGTTGGGACTACAGGCATGTGCCACCACAGCCAGCTAAATTTGTATTTTTAGTAGAGATGGGGCTTTACCATGTTGGCCAGGATGGTCTCAATCTCTTGACCTTGTGATTTACCCACCTCGGCCTCCCAAAGTGCTGGGATTACAGGCATGAGCCACTACACCTGGCGAAACTTTAACCGTTTTAAAGCTCAGTTTTGCTAAGTAATCAAAAAGGGTACTTGAATTTCATCAGACACAGGAAGAGTGTGTATGGGTGTACACACATGATGACTTTGGTCATATCTCCATTTGCCACATGATTACACATTAGAGTGGCATCTTTACTGACCGGAAAGCCAGTATTATAGAAGGTATAGGAGGCACTCTTGGACTTGAGACAAGAACATTGTTGTGTAGAAGTTTCATTGATTGTGTTAAAATTATTCTCCAGCGGCTAGAGAACACATAGCATGGCCTTTAGAATGAGCTAGGCTTTGGTTGGATGCAAGGTCTCAACACTTACTAGCTGAGTCATATTGGACAAAGTTCTTCATCATTCTGAGACTCAGTTTGTTTGTGTTTTGAAATGGAGTTTTGCTCTTGTTGCCCAGGCTGGAGTGCAATGGCACGATCTCGGCTCATTGCCACCTCCTTCTCCCAGGTTCAAGTGATTCTCCTGCCTCAACCTCCTGAGTAGCTGGGATTACAGGTGCCTGCAACCATGCCCAACTAATTTTTGCATTTTTAGTAGAAATGGGATTTCACCATGTTAACCAGGCTGATATGGAACTCCTGACCTCAGGTGATTCCCCCACCTTGGCCCGCCCCCCAAAGTGCTGGGATTATAGACATGAGCCACTCCACTTGGCTGAGACTCAGTTTTTTGTTGTTGTTTGTTTTTAGATGGAGTCTTGCTCTGTTGCCCAGGCTGTAGTGCAGTGGCACGATCTCAGCTCACTGCAACCTCCACCCCCTGGGTCAAGCAATTTTCCTGCTTCAGCCTCCCTAATAGCTGGAATTACAGGCGTGCACTGTCACACCTCGCTAATTTTTGTATTTTTAGTAGAGACGGGGTTTCACCATGTTGGCCAGGCTGGTCTCGATCTCCTGCCTCAAGTGATCTGCCCTCCTTGGCCTCCCATAGTGTTGGCATTACAGGTGTAATCTACTGCACCTGGCCCATAGTAGACATTTAATAATGTTTGTTCAAGTATTTGGCATTCTTGGAGGTCAGAAATGGGGTGGGAAAGATTTTTAAATAACAGGTTTTTTTTTTTGAGACAGAGTTTTGCTCTTGTTGCCCAGGCTGGAGTGCAATGGCGTGATCTCAGCTCACTGCAACCTCTGCCTCCCAGGTTTAAGCAATTCTCCTGCCTCAGCCTCTTGAGTAACTGGGATTACAGGGATGTGCCACAATGCCCAGCCAATTTTGTATTTTTAGTAGAGATGGGGTTTCTCCTTGTTGGTCAGGCTGGTCTCTAACTCCTGACCTCAGGTGATCTGCCCACCTCAGCCTCCCAAAGTGCTGAGATTACGGGCATGAGCCACCATGCCCAGCCTAAATAACATGTTTTAAAAAGTCACATTGTCCGACAATATCCATTTCTCTTGCATATTTAGGAAATTGAGATTTTTTTCCTAAAACATGCTGACATATGGGAAATAGGATGTAAAATGTACACAAATGTTTTAGACACAGTTTGAGGTTTCCAGGAGATTTTGTTCTGGGGAGACAGCTTGCTACAAGCTCCCAAAGCTCTGGGAGGACATAGTCTTCATCCTCCCTCAGCAGAGGCTGTGAGGCAAGAAGCCCTGGGGAGCACTTGAGCCTTGGACTTCTAGCATAGCGGGTTCAGGTCTTTATAGTTTGGGCCCACGGCACAGAGAGGTCACGGGTCTCTGGCTTCCTGTGACCTTTGCCTGCCTTGCCAGCAGAAAATGTGACCCTCCAAAGCAAGAAACTTGAGGGTGTGGGTCACCCCCACCCTGGCATCTGCCCAGAACATGAGAAGGAAGGAACAATGGTCCTCCAGCGACCTCACAGGGTTGGCACAGGCGGCCACTGCCCTGTGTGGACCACCCAGTTGTGTTGGGCAACCTGAACCCCACCTGCAGGGATGCGAGGAGGAAAATACAAAAGTCTTTATGTGAGCACTGAGAAGGCAGGTGCAGCAGAAACCTCCAGGCAGTAACTACCCAGTCTGGGACCTATGGTGGAGAGAGAGCCTAGTGGGCGACTCTAGGGTCACCAGGTGGCACTGTGGCCTTATTGGTGGCTCTGAAAAGGAAGATTTGGAAGGAGATAATCACAGCTAATGTTTAACAAGCACCTACTATGTGCCAAATCATTCACCCCTGGCAACAACCTAAGGAGCTAGGGATTCTTATTATATATCTTTTATAGAGAAGGCAGTGAAGGCATAAAGAGGTGAATTATCTTGCCCAGATCACTCAGCTAATAAGTGGTAGAGGTGGAATAGAACCTAAACAGTGTGGCTGCGGAGCCCACATGCATTGATTCCACAAGCGTTTATTGAGCACCTGCCATGTACAAGGCCTTGTGTGATTAAATACGGTTATGATTAATAATATAACAATGACAAATCACATGTTCTAGATGTAAGATTTTCTTTTTTTGTAGGTTTCAGGCACAGAACTGTATATCCAATAATAGTGAAATTGATCCCACTAGTTTTGACAGAAATGATGATACATTTAAATGAGTTGGATGATTTAGAGGTATTATCTCATGAATCCTTGAGGGAAACTGAATGAGGAATGAAATTTATTGTTCCCATTTCACACAGAAGGAAACTGAGGTTAAGAGGGGTAAAGTAATTTTGCATGGCATGAAGTAGAAATTCCAATTACAGGAATTTAAACTTGGATCTATCTTTTTCTGAGGCCCCCATGCTTTTGACCACTATAGAGTCAAGCATCGCCTTGTTTTTCCACTCATTCAAGAAACTTTTTTAGAATCCTCTAGAGTGGATCTCAGCGAAGATGGCCGTGCAATCTGTGTCCGGCATTACCAGAAGAGTCTTCATGTGGAAAGTCTCATGGGCACCACACAGAGAATTTTGGTCTCGATCCAGAAAAGAGATAGAGCCAGTGGTTGCTGAGACTGTAGAAGAGGTGAAAAAGGAATCTATCCTAGTGTGTCCACCCTTATGAAGCCGAGCATACACACCACCTGAAGATCTCCAGAGTCGTTTGGAATCTTATGTTAAAAAAGTTTTTGGTTCATCTCTTCCTTGTTATTGGCAAGAAGTCTCCATGGAAGACGGTTGTCTAAAGTTCAGTCTTTTGGTGCATTTAGCTGATGACTTGGGTCATGTAGTCCCTAATTCCAGACTCCACCAGATGTGCAAGTTTAGAGATGTTCTTGAATCTATAATGTTCCTGTTCAAGATAGATCTAAATTTGATGAACTCAGTGCCAGTAATCTGCCCCCAAATTTGAAAATCACTTGGAGTTACTAAGCAATTTGGAAGAGAAACACACTGAAATCATTTTTTTTTACCTGGTCAAGGGGGCTGCTTATCATACCTTTCAATACTTTACTATGTGAAATACTACCAGAACTGTTCTCTAAACCCACTTTTTCTATAGATGAATGTATCATCTCTTTTTTTTCTCATATTATGAATGGACAAATAACAGGACTTTCTAGTTTCATATTTGCTGAAACCATTTTTTAAATGAAATTAAGTCATTAATTTGAAAAATTTTGAGAGGACACTGTCATTAACTTGGATTTAAGACAAGAGGACATTTCAAGTTCACACCCTTCATAGGCATAAAGCAGTAGTTGCAAGAAAATATTTTCATCCTGTTAGGACTCATATCTAAGGTAGAGTTATTATATTGCACATACACAAATAAACTTGTATTAGATAGATACCTATAAAAGAAACAGAAGTATGTTGCATGTTACTGACCGTTCTAGATTAATTTCTTTTGGAATTAAAGTAGATTTGTTGAAAAATAAAATAAAATTATCTAATAGGTTGGTGCTCATCATGAGCTTCTGCTCCTATTCTGCAGGTGGTGAAGCCCTCTATTGTTCTGACCCCACAGTTCCTGTCCCATGACCAGGGCCAGCTCACCAAGGAGCTGTAGCAGCATGTAAAGTCAGTGCCCTCCCCCATGCGAGTACCTGAGGTAGGTGAGTGAGCGCAGACAGATGGGCCTGGTGCCCTCGAACAGTTCCTGGGTCTTGGCTGCCACAAGTCTCGCAGGGGCCATGCTGGGGGAAGTGTAGGCAGTCACAGTACTAGATTTTTCCTTCTTTTTCCTTCCATACAAGTGGCTTAGTATGAAATAGCTTAGTATGGGATGGGGTAGAGTAGTTAACTTATTTGGATAAAAACTGCTATTTTGTGTCAGAAACTCAAAAAGAATTATTGCTGACATGTTAACCTAAAGAAAAACAATGAGACAAGTGCCCAGCAGTACTTCAAAAGGCTATTTATTATCCTGCAAAATTCAGGCTGGGAGTTGTGTCCCACATCTGTAATCCCAGCACTTTGGGAGGCTGAGTGGATCACCTGAGGTCAGGAGTTTGAGACCAGCCTGACCAACATGGAGAAAACCTTGTCTCACTAAAAACACAAAATTAGCCGGGCATGGTGGCATGTGGCTGTAGTTCCAGCTACTCAGGAGGCTGAGGCAGGAGAATCTCTTGGACCTGGGAGGCAGAGGTTGAAGTGAGCTGAGATTGCGCCACAGCACTCCAGCCTGAGCGAGAGAGACCGTCTTAAAATATGTATATATATATATATTTTGCAAAATTTGAAGCAGAAATCAAAATCAGCAGCTTCCAAACTATTTTTAACATGATTCATAATTAGAAATACATTTTATATTACATATGTAGTTCTATATTTTTGAATAAAATAATTAATAAAATCACATTTATTTTATAACATGCAATGTATTTTTTATTCTCCTTCATTTGTTTGGAATGCTCTGTGCAATCTACAAAAAGTCCAATGGTAATAATTAAATTATTCATTTAATTAAACTTTATCTTGTCATTTAAAATGATAATTTCAAAAACGATCTTTTGTTTTTGAGATTATGTGCGTATGTGTATGTGTGTATGTATATATATATACATGTATATATATATATTTTTTCTTTGAAAGAGTATCTTGCTCTTTCACCCAGCCTGGAGTACAGTGGCACAATCTCGGCTCACTGCAACCTCCACCTCCCGGGATCAAGAGATTCTTCTGCGTCAGCCTCCCAAGTAGCTGGGATTACAGGCGCCCACCACCATGCCCAGCTAATTTTTCATATTTTTAGTAGAGACGGGGTTTTACTATGTTGGCCAAGTTGGTCTCAAACTCCTGACTTTGTGATCCACCCACCTTGGCCTCCCAAAGTGCTGGGATTACAGGCGTGAGGCATGACTACAGATAGTCCTTTTTCCTTGCAAGCTCAGCTATGAATTTAAAATAATTTGTGTTCACCAGGTTCAGTGGCTCACACCTGTAATTCCAGCAACTCAGGAGGCTGAGACAGGAGGATTGCTTGAGATCAGGAATTCAAGACCAGCCTAGGCAAGAGAGCAAGACCCCATTTCTTAAAAAATTAGCCAGGCATGGTGGCACATGCCTGTAGTTCCACCTACTCAGGAGGCTAAGGTGAGACTAGCTTGAGCCCAGGAGTGTGAAGCTATGGTGAGCTACGATTGCATCACTACACTCCAACCTGGGCAACAGGGTGAGACCCTGTCTCTAAAAAGGAAAAAATTGTGTCATTTACCTAGTATTTGTGACAGTTATCAGGTCATATTAATTCACTACACATAGCCTTAATCCCATATTTTCTCAATAACCCACACTAATCAAGCTTTCATCCCTACCACTGAATCTGTCCCAGTCAACATTACCAATAACATCCATCTGTAAACCCAGTGGTCATTTCTCAGTAGTCATATTAATCTTTCATCGGGATTGAAACCTTCAAGAAATCTCTCCTTGAAACTCCATATTCTCTTGGTTTGTCACACTCTCTTCCTTTTCCTACCTCTCCTCAGTCTTCTCTGTGGACTCCTACTGCTTTGCTGACCTTTAAATGTTGAATATGGCTGGGTGCGGTGGCTCACGCCTGTAATCCCAGCACTTTGGGAGGCCAAGATGGGTGGATCACCTGAGGTTAGGAGTTTGAGGCCAGCCTGGCCAACATGGTGAAACCCTGTCTCTACTAAAAATATGAAAATTAGCCGGGCATGGTCATGGGCACCTGTAATCCCAGCTACTTGGGAAGCTGAGGCAAGAGAATCGCTTGAACCCGGGAGGCGGAGGTTGCAGTGAGCCCAGACCATGCCATTGCACTCCAGCCTGGGCAACAAGGGTGAAACTCTGTCTCATAATAATAATAATAATAATAAATGTCGAATATTTCTGGGTCCAGTCCTCTATCCAGTCTCATACTTCTATGCTCCTCTAGGTGATCCCATCCAGTCTAATGATTTTCTTTTTTTTAAAATTTATTTATTTTTTATTTATTTATTTATTTTTATTTATTTTTAAGACGAGGTTTCACCATGTTGGTCAAGCTGGTCTTGAACTCCTGACCTCAGGTGATCCGCCCGCCTTGGCCTCCAAAAGTGCTTGGATTACAGGCCTGAGCCACCATGCCCGGCCAGTCTAATATTTTCAATGCTATATATATGCCAATGACTCCCATACTGAGATCTTCCAATCTGATCTCTAACACCCAACCTCTGTTGCAGGCTTATATATACAACTATTTATAACCGCCCACTCGACATCCCTGTTTGAATGTCAGACCTAATATGACCCAAACCAAACTCTCAGTTTGTTGCCAACAATAGTAGTAAACAGAACAAAGAAGTAAAGTACTATGGTATAGCAAAAGCTTCTTTATGGGATACTAGGTAGGCTTTTTAGTACACATATGGTCCTTCCCCCAGTCAAGCAGTATGACATGGAAAAAAACAGTATTCTACATGGCCACCAAACATCAGGTGTACCTTCATGAGGGCCCTCAATCCAGAGGCCTTTTTATTATTCACTATTTGTTGTTGTTGTTGTTGTTGTTGAGATGCAGTCTCGATTGTCGCCCAGTCTAAAGTACAGTGGCAAGATCTTGGCTCACTAACCTCCGCCTCCCCGGTTCAAGCAATTCTCCTGCCTCAGGCTCCCGAGTAGCTGGGATTACAGGTGTGCACCACCATGCCTGGCTAATTATTTTTATTTATTTATTCATTTTTGCTTTGGAGTTTTGCTCTTGTTGCCCAGGCTGGAGTGCAATGGCTCAATCTTGGCTCACCGCAACCTCCATCTCCTGCGTTCAAACAATTCTCCTGCCTCAGCCTCCCGAGAAGCTGGGATTACAGGCATGCGCCACCACGCCTGGCTAATTTTGTATTTTTAGTAGAGACAGGGTTTCTCCATGTTGGTCAGGCTGGTCTCGAACTCCTGACCTCAGGTGATCCATCCACCTCAGCCTCCCAAAGTGCTGGGATTATAGGCGTGAGCCACTGCGCCTGGTCTTTATTCACTCTTTTTGGAGAATAAACCTCTAAACTAGCCACAGTGGAGGAGGGAAACCTGCCAAATTCCATGGAGTAGGGGGAGAAATTCCTGGAATTCCACTGCGTTTTCAACAGATTTTCAACAAACGTGCAGCTTTTACTCTCAAGTCCCCATGTCGAAAGACACATGGTGCCGCCAATTCCGGGTCTTTGGATTGCTCCACAGCTTAGATGGGGTTGCTTATCGGCTTTCCTCACTTCCCTTTTAGGGCAAGCTTTCTCCCATCTGCTAATTTCGTCATTTTCCCATTTTTGCTTTCCAATTTAAGCAGTTTTGTGGGCTGTTGTCTCTTTTCCAATTTTAGTGTTTAAGTACTTTTTTTTTCTGAAACAGGGTTTTTCTCTCGCCCAGGCTGGAGTGCTGTGGCATGATCTTGACTGACAGCAGCCTCCACCTCCCTGGGCTCAGGTGATCTTCCCACCTGCAATACCACATCCAATTCATTTTGTTGTTGCTGCTGTTGTTGTTGTAGAGGCGGGTTTCATCACGTTGCCCAGGCTGGTTTCAAACTTTGAACTCAAGGCATCCGCCTGCCTCAGCCTCCAAAGAGCTGGGATTACAGGTGTGAGCCACCGCACCCAGCCTTCAACTCTTTTTTTTTTTTTTTTGTGGGACGGAGTTTCGCTCTTGTTACCCAGGCTGGAGTGCAATGGCGCGATCTCGGCTCACCGCAACCTCCGCCTCCTGGGTTCACGCAATTCTCTTGCCTCAGCCTCCTGAGTAGCTGGGATTACAGGCACGCGCCACCATGCCCAGCTAAGTTTTTGTAGTTTTAGTAGAGACGGGGTTTCACCGTCTTGACCAGAATGGTCTGGATCTCTTGACCTCGTGATCCATCCGCCTCGGCCTCCCAAAGTGCTGGGATTACAGGCTTGAGCCACCGCGCCCGGCCCAACTCTATTTTTTTTTTTTTTTTTTTGAAATGGAGTCTCACCCAGGCTGGAGTGCAATGGTGATCTCGGCTCACTGCAACCAGGTTTTGAGTTGTGTTTAGATTAGAAGCACCCTGGGACGGATAGCTTGAGACCAGGAGTTTGAGACCAGCCTCAACAATGTGGCAAAACCCTGTCTCTATACAAAATACCAAAATTAGCTGGGTGTGGTGGTGTGAGCCTGTAGTCCCAGCTACTGGGGGTTGGGGTCTCAGGGATGCTGAGGCAGGAGGATGGCTTGAGCCCAGGAGGTTGAAGCTACATTGAGCGGTGATCACACCACTGCACTCCAGCTTGGACCACAGAGTGAGACCCTATCTCCAAAAAAGAAAAAAAAAAAGACCAGGTGTGGTGGTGTGCACCTGTAATCCCAGCTACTTGGGAGGATCATTAGCAGGGGAGCTCAGTGAACATCTCAGGAAAAAGTTTCAGTCTTTCTTTCCTTTTCTTTCTTGCCTTCCTTTCCTTCCTTTCTTCCTTTCTTTCTTTCCTTCTTTCCTTCTTTCTTTTTTTAGACAAGAGTTTCACTCTTGTCCAGGCTGGAGTGCAATTGCACCATCTTAGCTCACTGCAACTTCTGCCTCCCGGGTTCAAGCAATTCTCCTGCCTCAGCCTCCCAAGTAGCTGGGATTACAGGCATGCACCATCATACCCAGCCAATTTTATATTTTTAGTAGAGACGGAGTTTCTCCATGTTGGTCAAGCTGGTCTCGAACTCCTGACCTCAGGTGATCCACCCACCTTGGGCTCCCAAAGTGCTGGGATTACAGGCATGAGCCACTGCACCCAGCCTTTTTTTTTTTTTTTTCTTTTTTTTTGGAGACAGAGTCTCATTCTGTTGCCTAGGCTGGAGTGTGGTGGCTCAGTCTCGGCTCACTGCAACCTCCACCTCCCCGGTTCAAGTGATTCTCCTGCCTCAGCCTCCGAAGTAACAGGAATTACAGATGTGTGCCACCACAACCAGCTAATTTTTGTATTTTTAGTAGAGACAGGGTTTCACTATGTTGGCCAGGATGGTCTTGGTGTCTTGACCTTGTGATCTGCCTGCCTCGGCCTCCCGAAGTGCTGGGATTACAGGCATGAGCCACTGTGCCCAGCTGGTGTTTCTTGTTATATATAACAAGAGACAGAGCCTTGTGTTAGAAAAAAGAAAAAAAAAAAAACCTTTTTTTCTCTAATGTCACACTACAACAATCAATATAGAAGACTTCTGTCACCAAGCAGAGGATACCAGCTGAGTGTCTTCCAGTTTAATTCAATTCCAAAATTATCTACCTGGAGATTGCCTCAGAAACCATAGGTCGAGGGCTTGGTCCCCCAAGTCTGCCCTGCTCCTTCTCACCATTCGCAAGTCCATGCTTCAGGAACCTCTAACCAGCAGACTTCAAGTTGGGGTTCCCACAAACTCCTCTTTGGGTTTGATTAATTTGCTAAAGTGGCTCACAGAACTCAAGAAAACATTTAAGTTTACTGGTTTATTACAAAGGATATTCTAAAAAATAAACAGCCAGGCGTGGTGACTCACGACTATAATCTAAGCACTTTGGGAGGTCAAGGTGGGTGGATCACCTGAGGTCAGGAGTTCAAGACCAGCCTGACCAACATGGTGAAACACCATCTCTACTAAAAATACAAAATTATCAGGATATGGTGGTGCATGCCTGTAATCCCAGCTACTCAGGAGGCTGAGGCAGGAGAATCGCTTGAACCCAGGAGGTGGAGGTTGCAGTGAGCTCACATCTCACCATTGCACTCCAGCTTGGGCAACAAGAGCAAAACTCTATCTCAAAAAAAAAAAAAAAAGAAAAATATATATATATATATGTATGTATGTATGTATGTGTGTGTGTGTATGTATGTATATGTGTATATATATATATATATATATATGAATAAACAGTCAGATGAAGATATGTGTATATATGGAGAGGTCTGGAAGGATCCTGAGGGCAGGAACTTCTGTGCCTGAGGAGTTGGTTGAATGAGTTCTTATTCATCTTCCTGTCAGCCTCCATTGTTCAGCTGTCCAAAACTCCCTGAACTTTGTCCTCTTGGGCCTTTTATGGAGATTTCGTGGATAGGCCTGACTGAAGTATGGACAATCATGTTAAAATGTGATTGGATGGGCTGGGCACAGTGACTCACACCTGTAATCCCAGCACTTTGGGAGGCTGAGGTGGGCGGATCACCTGAGGGAAGGAGTTCAAGCCAACATGGAGAAACCCTGTCTCTACTAAAAATACAAAATTAGCTGGGCGTGGTGGTGCATGCCTGTAATCCCAGGTACTCAGGAGGCTGGGGCAGGAGAATCGCTTGAACCTGAGAGGCAGAAACTGCTGTGGGCCAAGATCACGCCACTGCACTCCAGCCTGGGTGACATAGCGAGACTCCATCTCAAAAAAAAGTGATTAGACAAAAAGAGAATGACCTGAACCCAGCAAGGCCTGTTTGTTCAGATTCTTCTTGCTCCTTCAGTGCAGCATTCTTACCTCCAGGTTATGAGGCAGGACTTCCTCTAGAATGAGAGTTTTATGATTCACAATGAGATTAGAGTCCTACGTCAGGCAGGTGGAAGAAGGGCGAGAGAAGGTCAAAGAGAGAGATTCTGTTTACGGTAACATGGGCTATGGGAGTTGTGAGTCACGAACCACGGATGAAAACGCAAATATTGGCGGGGTACTGTGGCTCACGACTGTAATTCTGTAGCACTTTGGGAGGCTGAAGTGGGAGGATCACTTGAGCTCAGGAGTTCCAGACCAGCCTGGGTAACATAGTGAGACCTCATCTCTAAAAATAAATAAATAAAACACACAGATATATAGAATGTAGTATCATGAGTTCCTGGGAAATCAAAATGAAGGGGTGTGTGTCTAACCTAATGGTCTGCAACCTGGCCAGGAAGCTGGAAGAATTGAAGGAGAGTATTCTGGCTGATAAATTCCTGGCTACTAGACCTGACCAGGACAGCAGAACTGCATTGCACTGGGCATGCTCAGCCAGACAGGTAGAAATTGTTGAATTTTTGTTGCAACTTGGAGTGCCAGTGAACGATAAAGACAATGCAGGTTGGTCTCCTCTCCATACTGCGGCTTCTGCTGAGCAAGATGAGATTGTAAAAGTCCGTCTGGGACTGGGCACCATGGTTCACGCCTGTAATCCCAACATTTTGGGAGGCCGAGGCGGGTGGACCATGAGGTCGGGAGTTTGAGATCAGCCTGACCAACATGGTGAAACCCCATCTCTACTAAAAATAGAAAAATTAGCTGGGTGTAGTGGTGCATGCCTGTAATCCCAGGTACTCAGAAGGCTGAGGCAGGAGAATTGCTTGAACCCAGGAGGTGGAAGCTGCAGTGAGCAGAAATCCTGCCACTGCACTCCAGCCTGGACGACAGAGCGAGACTCTGTCTCAAACAAACAAACAAACAAAAAAAACCCTTCTGGGAAAATGTGCTCAAGTGAATACTGTCAGTCAAAGTGGCTGTACTCCCCTACATCATACAGCTTCCGAAAACAGGCATGAGATTGCTATCATGTTACTAGAGGGCGGGGCTGATCCAAATGCTAAGGACCATTGTGAGGCTACAGCAATGCACAGGGCAGCAGCCAAAGGTAATTTGAAGATGATTCCTATTCTTCTATACCACAGAACATCCACGAACATCCAAGACACGGAGGGTAAACACTCTTTTTTTTTTTTTTTTGAGACGGAGTTTAGCTCATGTTCCCCAGTCTGGGGTGCAATCGCGTGCGATCTCGGCTCACCGCAACCTCCGCCACCTGGCTTCAAGCAGTTCTCCCGCCTCAGCCTCCCGAGTAGCTGGGACGACAGGCATGTGCCACCACGCCCAGCTAATTTTTGTATTTTTTTAGTAGAGACGGGGTTTCATCATGTTGGTCAGGATGGTGTTGATCTCTTGACCTCGTGATCCACCCGCCTCGGCCTCCCAAAGTGCTGGGATTACAGGCGTGAGCCACCGCGCCCGGCCGTATTATTTTTTTTGATGAGCTGTTTACCCTAAAATAAAATGTATGGCTTTTTTAAAAGGAAGTGCCTATTTTGAATCATCTTATATTAATAACAGTGTCAAGCTTGTTAAAATGGTGTGTAACAGGCCAGGCATGGTGGCTCACGCCTGTAATCCAAGCACTTTGGAGGCCAAGGCAGGCGGATTACCTGAGGTCGGGAGTTCAAGACTAGCCTGACCAACATGGTGAAACCCCGTCTTTAAAAAAAAAAAAAAAATGGTGTGTAACAAAATGTATTTTGATTGTATTTCAGAAACTAAAAAATAAAATGTTGAAAGAAAAAAATAATTACCAGGCACTGTGGCTCACACTTGTAATCCCAGCACTTTGGGAGGCCAAGGCGGGCAGATCACCAGGTCAGGAATTTGAGACCAGCCTGGCTAATGCAGTGAAACTCCTTCCCTACTAAAAATACAAAAACTAGCTGGGCATGGTGGCGGGCACCTGTAATCCCAGCTACTCAGGAGGCTAAGGCAGGAGAATCCCTTGAGCCTGGGAGGCAGAGGTTGCAGTGAGCCTAGGTAGTGCCACTGCACTCCAGCTTGGGTGACAGAGCTAGACTCCGTCTCAAAAAAGAACAAAAATAAAAAAAACAAAAAAAACACAAGCCCTATAAATTATAATGAAATTTTCCTCACCAATCCATTTCCTTTAATTCTGATATCACCGGACTGTACATATTCCTCACCCCTAACGAAGTAACATCCAATACTTTGACAATTTGAAGTACTTGACATAATAGCTTTCTTACAAAGCATATTACATGATATTGTGACTTATAGCTTCTTTCATTTAGATCAAGGCTAAGCCCAAAATTTTAAAGGAAAATGAAAATAAAGGGGCACTACCCCCTGATTCTTTTCTCTCTTTAGGGAAGACTCAAAGACCTTCCAAGAGAAAGTCTCAGAAAGTTCCAGCGACTTGTGCACCACTTCAAATGTTTCAATGGGGACAGACAGGAAAATGGCAGAGTGCTGGTTCTAGGAGATATTTTTTCCTCCTAAATCCTATTAGCATAATCAAAAATAATTTTCACCAGCAACAACTAAAAATACTTATGTGGCTAGTCACAGACTTCAGCAGTCCCACTATTTAGAATTTTACATTGAAAACAAGATCTAGCCGGGCGCGGTGGCTCACACCTGTAACCCAGCACTTTGGGAGGCTGAGGTGGGTGGATCACCTGAGGTCAGGAGTTTGAGACCAGCCTGGCCAACATGGTAAAAACCCATCTCTACTAAAAATACAAACAATTAGCTGGGCATGGTGGTGGGTGCCTGTAATCCCACCACCATGGCAGAGGCAGAGGCAGAGGCAGAGGCAGAGGCAGGAGAATTGCTTGAACCTGGGAGGTGGAGGTTGCAGTCAGCCGAGATTTCGCCATTGTACTCCAGCCAGGGTGACAGGCAGAGTGAGACTGTCTTAAAAAAAAAATAAAAAATTTACATGTGCCTCTGTCATGGTTTGGCTAACGACTGCAGATTCCAATAAGCTACAATCTGTCAGTACCACCATATCCCAAACAATCAGAATATTTCAGATGGAGTTTTTATTTTGATAGTTACATGATTATTTTAATCAGCATTGGAAAAAATATATAACAAATTAAACCTGTGATTTCACTGAAGCTAAGTGAATACAAATTGTAACCTATAGTTACAATAATTTGTTAAGAAAAATCAGGCATCCCAACACTTTGGGAGGCTGAAGCGGAGGATTGCTTGAGACCAAGAGTTTGAGACCAGCCTGGGTAACATAGCAAGACCTCATGTCTTAAAAAAAAAAAAAAAAAAAAAAGAGGCCATACTCGGTGGCTCACACCTGTAATCCCAGCACTTTGGGAGGCTGAGGTGGGTGGATCACCTGAGATCAGGAGTTTGAGACCAGCCTGGCCAACATGGTGAAAGCCCGTCTCTACTAAAAATACAAAAATTAGCTGGGTGTGGTGGTGGGTGCCTGTAGTCCCAGCTACTCGGGAAGCTGAGGCAGGAGAATCACTTGAGCCTGGGAGGCAGAGGTTGCAGTGAGCCAAGACCATGCCACTGCACTCAAGTCTGGGCAACAGAGCAAAACTCCATATCTATCAATCAATCAATACCATTAAGAAAAGAAATTGTTACTGCTTTCCAGGTAGCTACCTCATTTCACATTTCCACCAGCAGAGGACGAGAGATTCATTTTCTCTGCATCCTTCCCAGAATTTATTGTAGTTACTTTGTTATTTTAGCCATTCTAATAGGTGTATAACGATGTTTCACTGTGGTTTTTTTTTTTTTTTTTTTTTTTTTGAGACGGAGTTTCGCTCTTGTTACCCAGGCTGGAGTGCAATGGCGCGATCTCGGCTCACCGCAACCTCCGCCTCCTGGGTTCAGGCAATTCTCCTGCCTCAGCCTCCTGAGTAGCTGGGATTACAGGCACACGCCACCATGCCCAGCTAATTTTTTGTAGTTTTTAGTAGAGACGGGGTTTCACCATGTTGACCAGGATGGTCTTGATCTCTTGACCTCGTGGTCCACCCGCCTCGGCCTCCCAAAGTGCTGGGATTACAGGCTTGAGCCACCGCGCCCGGCCCATTCACTGTGGTTTTTATTTGCATTTCTCAAATGGCTGTTAGTGTTAAACATCTTTTCGTTGCTTGTTTCCCATCTGTATATCCTCTTCAATGATTTTTTTTTGAATTTTGTTTTTTTAAAACTATGGAACGCTTCATGAATTTGCATGTCATCTTTGGGCAGGGGCCATGCTAATCTCTATATAGTTCCAATTTTTTAGTGTATGTGCTGCACGGAATGTTTTTCAAATCTTTTGTTCATGCTGTATTAGGAGTTTTTTTGCTTGTTTGTTTGTTTTGAGATGGGGTCTCACCCTGTTGCCCAGGCTGGAGTGCAATGGCTTTATCTCGGCTCACTGCAACCTCCGCCTCCCGGGTTCAAGCGATTCTCCTGCCTCAGCTTTCCGAGTAGCTGGGATTACAGATGCCTGCTACCACTCCCGGCTAATTTTTGTACTTTTAGTAGAGATGGGTTTCACCATCTTGGTCAGGCTGGTCTCCAACTCCCGACCTCAGGCGATCCATGAGTCTCCGCCTCCCAAAGTGCTGGGATTACAGGCGTGAGCCACCGCACCAAGCAAGACTGATTTTTTTTACTGTTGAGTTTTTAATCTATTCTAGATACCAGTACTTTGCCAGATATGTGGTTTGCACATATTTTCTCCTCTATAGCTTGTTTTTTCCTCCTTATTTTAACAGGGTCTTTCAAAAGCCAAGGTTTTCCTGTACACTCGGAGAACCAGAGCCTGCCAGCTGGGCTGGCGGGGGATGCCCCGAGCCCCTGTGGCTAGCGGGGCGAGCTGGCCTGGGTTGGACGCGGCCTCCCTCAGCGCCCGCTTCCCCACAGGCCCCGTGGGGGGTCCCGCAGGGTGTGTACCCGGAGCGCCCCCAGCTGGAGTGCAGGCTGCGGAAAGAGGGGGAGGAGGAGGCGGCGGATAAGGTGTTGGCGAGAAGAAGGAGGAAGAGCAGGACGAAGGAAGAGAGAGGAGATGGAAGAGAGAATGTCACCAGAGGAGACCGAAGGAACAAATTCTAACGGTGCAGAAGCAGCTCTGGGCCAGGCAGAAAGAGAAGGACCAGCTTTTTCTGTGGCTCAAGAAAGTTTCTAGGCGGAAGAAAAACGGAGGCGAAAGGAGCAGAGCGAACTGACCTTCCAACATCCGCTGTAAGCCGGCAGAGCCCGATTATTCACCCGGGGACTCGCCTCCTCTTCGGCAGGCAGGCAGCGCTGGAGGGCACGATCGCCCGGGCATTGTAAGAGCAGCTGACCCAGTCAAGCAGATGTTCAGACACCACGTGCCTACGACCCGGAAGTCCGTGGGCTCAGCGGCTGCTTTTGCAGGGACCCCAGAGCAGGCAGCCTGGGCGCTGCCACTGAGACTGCTCACCCGCCACCTCAATACGGCCCCACGTGGCCAGTTTAAGGCCCTAGTCCGCAGCTCAGAGCAGTTCAGTACCTGTCCCAGCCACAGCCTTATGCTCTGCTGGGCCATTTTTAGCACGCCCAGACAGGGTTCCTCCTCTGGTGGTGCTCTATCCTTAAAACCGCGGATGCACCTTGCTAACCAGAGCACAAGTTTCTCTGGTCCATCCTCCCTGCGCCCCATGCATCCCTAGGCTCTGCATCCAGGCCCTCGACTTCTTGCCTAATCGCAGCTGCCCGTGAAGATACAGCCAGCAGGACGGTCTGGGCTTTGCAGCTACCAACCAATCAGACTCTACTGCCAGGACCTGTTTTTTGGGGGGTCGGTGGCTTGAGACGGGGTCTCGCTCTGTCGCCCAGGCTGGAGTGCAGTGGAGCAATCTCGCCTCACTGCAACCTCCGCCTCCCAAGTTCAAGCAATTCTCCTGCCTCAGCCTCCCAAGTAGCTGGGATTACAGGCGCGTGACAAGACACCCGGCTAATTTTTGTATTTTTTCATAGAGATGGGGTTTCACCATGTTGGCCAGGCAGGTCTCGAGCTCCTGACCTCTTGATCCGCCCGCCTCCGACTCCCAAAGTGCTGGGTTTACAGGCGTGAGCCACCTTGCCCAGCCCAGAACCTGTTATTCCGCAAGTGACCATCAGATAGCTTCAATCTCACCTTGCCCACACCCACTCCATGGGTGTGGCTTCATCCTCTGAGTGTCCCAGTCCAAAGCCAATATATTCTGCCTGCCATTAGGAGAAGGAGAAGAGGAGGAAGAAGAAAAGAAGAAGAGAGCAAAGGTTTTAAGGATGAGTCCAATTTATCAATTTTTCCTTTTTATTTTTTCATTTGTCTCAAACATGTTAATAATTGGTCACTGAAGCATTTTCGTCATGGCAGCTTTAGTCTTCACTAGATAATTCTAACATTTCTGTCATCTCAGAGTTGACATCTTTTTCATTGAGTTTGAGATCTTTACGATTTTTCGCTTGATTTTCTATTGAAACCTGTAGACTTCTGTATTGTTATGTGATTCAAGATCTTTTTTTCTCTCTCTCTCTGTGTGCATATCTATCTATCTCTCTCTCTCTCTCTATATATATATATATTTATATTTTTTTTTTTTTTTTTTTTTTTTTTTTTTTTTTTTTTTTTGCGATGGAGTCTCACTCTGTTGCCCAGGCAGGAGTGCAGTGACGTGCTCTTGGCTCACTGCAACCTCTACCTCCCAGGTTCAAGCAATTCTCCTGCCTCAGCCTCCCAAGAAGCTGGGACTGTAGGTGTGTGCCACCACACCCAGCTAATTTTTGTAGTTTTAGTAGAGATGGAGTTTCACCATGTTGACCAGGATGGTCTCTATCTCTTGACCTCGTGATTTGCCTGCCTTGACTTTCAAAGTGCTGGAATTCCAGGCATGAGCCACCAAGCCTGGCCCATGTATTGTTGTTTTTTTTTTTTCATCAGTAGACTAACGACTACAATTAGGTAGGAAAACTTCATTCTAATGGATTAACTTCATTCTTTTTTCATTCTCCCCCCATCCATGAGACAGAGTTTTGCTCTTATTGCCCAGGCTGGAGTGCAATGGTGTGATCTCAGCTCATTGCAACCTCTGCTGCCTGGGTTCAAGCAATTCTCCTCCTTCCTCAGCCTCTCGAGTAGCTGGGATTACAGGCACCTGCCAGCACACCCAACTAATTTTTTGTATTTTTAGTAGAGACGGGGTTTCATCATGTTGGCTAGGCTGGTCTTGAACTCCTGACCTCAGGTGATCCACCCGCCTCGACCTCCCAAAGTACTGGGATTACAGGTGTGAGCCACTGCGCATGGCCGGATTAACTTTATTCTAACTAGATTATCTGGCTAGGAATATATTTTTATTTTGGTAAATAGGCATAACATAAAAGATACCATTTTAACCATTTTTAAGTGTATACTTCAGTAGCACTGTGTATATTCATGATATTGTACAACCATGACAGCTATTCATCTGCAAACCTTTTTTCCCAAACTGGAACTCTGTACACATTAAACAATAACTCCCCATTCTTCCCTCCCCCAGTCCCTGATAACCCTCCTACTTTCTGTTTCTGTGCTCACAGAAGAGGAATCATACACTACTTGTCCTTCTGTGTCTGGCTTATTTCACTTAGCATAATGTCTTCAAAGGTCCATTCATACTGTAGCAGGTATCGGAATTTCATTTCTTTTTAAGGCTGAATAATATCCCATTGATGTGTAAAGCACAACAGGATTTTCTGGGTTGTTTGTTTTTTGGAGACAGGGTCCTGTTCTGTTGCCTCTAGGCTGGAGTGCAGTGGCGTGATCATGGCTCACTGCAGCCTTCACCTCCCAGGCTCAAGCAAGCCTCCTGCCTCAGCCTCCCAAGTAGCTGGGACCACGTGCCACAACACCTAATTATTTGATATTTTTTTTATAGAGATGGAGTCTCCCTACATCGCCCAGGCTGGTCTCAAGCTTCTGGGCTCCAGTGATTGCATGTCTCACGCTCCCAAAGTGCTGGAATTACAGGTGTGAACCACCACACCCAGCCACATTTGTTGTATCTACTGATCCATCAATGGATACTTGGGTTGCTGTCACCTTTTGGCTATTGTGAATAATGCTGCTATGAACACTGGTGTACAAATACCTGTTTGCATCCCTGCTGTCAATCATTTTATGTATAAACTCAGAAGTGGAATTGATTAATTTGTTTTTGTTTTTGTTTTTGAGATGGAATCTCACTCTGTTGCCCAGGCTGGAGTGCAGTGGAGCAATCTTGGCTCGCTGCAACCTCTGCCTTTCGGGTTCAAGAGATTCTCCTGCCTCAGCCTCCTGAGTAGCTGGGATTATAGGCACCCGCCACCACGCCTGGCCAATTTTTGTAATTTTAGTAGAGACCGGGTTTTACCGTGTTGGTCAGGCTGGTTTCAAACTGCTGACCTCATGATCCACCTGCCTTGGCCTCCCAGCATGCTGGGATTATAGGCGTGAGACACTGAGCCTGGCCTTGGTAATTCTTTAATTTTTTGAAGAACTGCCGTACTGTTCACAGTGACTACACCATTTTACAGTTCTACTAGCAATCTACAAGGATTTTGGTTTTCCATATCCACACCAACAATTGTTGTTTGCTATTAAAAAAAAAAAAAGGCATTTTGGTCAGCGGTGCTTTGGGAGCCTGAGGCAGGAGGATCGCTTAAGCCTAGGAGTTCAAGACCAGCCTGGGCAATATATTGAGATCCACCTCCCCCCAATCCCCCCATCTCTATTTAAAATAATAATAGTCATTTTAGGCCGGGCGCGGTGGCTCATGCTTGTAATCCCAGCACTTTGGGAGGCCGAGGTGGGTGGATCACGAGGTCAAGAGATCAAGACCATCCTGGTCAACATGGTGAAACCCCGTCTCTACTAAAACTACAAAACATTAGCTGGGCATGGTGGTGCGTGCCTGTAATCCCAGCGACTTAGGAGGCTGAGGCAGGAGAATTGCTTGAACCCAGGAGGCGGAGGTTGTGGTGAGCCGAGATCGCGCCATTGCACTCCAGCCTGGGTAACAAGAGCGAAACTCCGTCTCCAAAAAAAAAAAATAAATAATAATAATAGTCATCTTAATGGGTGTGAGGTGGTATCTCATTGTGCTTTTGATTTGCATTCCTCTAGTAATTAGTGGTGCTGAGCTCATTAGACCTTACTTTAATCTCTGGCTCTGGCTGGCTTCCTCTGATGCTGCTCTGGCAGGGGAAGGATATCATGGTCTCCCTACTGCCAGGAGGAGGTGGAAGTCCAGATTTCTCACTCACACCAGAGGGTATGATCTTTGTTACTGCTGGGTGGGGGCAGGAGTTCCTTATGTGGTCTCCACTACACTGAGGTGGCCTCATTATGACTGTGTGATAAAGTCCTGATTTCCCACCAGGCCTTCTCTGACACCACCCTAGTGGGATCTGAAGGAGCACCTTTGTTCCTGCCTGGTGGTCCTGGAAGTTGAACCTACCCCATGGTCTCCTCTGACTATGTGGTGGTGGTAGTGGTGGGGGTATGGGGGGTGGAGGTGGTTAGGGAACTTCATTACAGCCTTGCAAGGGTAGAATCATGGGCTCCCCACTTGGCTTTTGCTGGCATGGGTGTAGGTAGGATCACAGCTGCTTCTGTGGTATTTAGCTGAAATAATGGAATTAATGTCTAAAATTTTTCAGTCTTCCTAGAATGCCTCTGTCCTGACGGCCTTTTGCTGGGCCTTTTCTTGTCTGTGCCTGTTGGCTTTTCTGGGTTGCTAGCTTCTTCAGTTTCAACCAAAGATGTGTGAAGCAAGAGGAAAACCCAGGGAATTCACAGTCATGTGTATCTTGAGGTTCCTAGCCTGTCTGCCTTCTTTTCCCCACCTCCCAGAGTCTTCTTGCGTTCACTTAATATAAAATGTCCCGGGTTTTTAGTTGTAGTTAATAAAAGGAACAGGGAAAATGTCTACTCCATCTTTCTAGAAGTGCACCTCATTGTTTTTAATGACTAATACACACAATTTACTAACAATCTCATACAATTTACTAACCAATCTCATTTTGATAGCCATTTAGGTTTATAGTTTTATTATTTTAATAGTTTTTTTCCTATTAAAATAATGAACGGTGGCTCATGCTGGTAATCCCAGTACTTGGGGAGGCCAAGGTGGGTGGATTGCCTGAGGTCGGGAGTTTGAGACCAGCCTGGCCAGTATCGTGAAACCGGGTCTCTACTAAAAAAATACAAAAATTAGTTGGGTGTGGTGGCAGATCCCTGTAATCCCAGCTACTCAGGAAGCTGAGGCAGGAAAATTGCTTGAACCCTGGAAGAGGATGTTGCAGTGAGCCAAGATCTTGCTATTACGCTCCAGCCTGGGCAACAGAGCAAGACTCCATCTC
>NW_022436978.1:14702261-14746733 GCF_009761245.1 Sapajus apella | reverse complement strand
ATATATATATATATATATATATGTATCTATGCAAAAATTAGCTGGGAGTGGCCAGGCATGGTGGCTCACGCCTGTAATCCTAGCACTTTGGGAGGCTAAGGCCAGCAGATCATGAGGTCAAGAGATCAAGACCATCCTGGCCAACATGGTGAAACCCCATCTCTACTAAAAATATAAAAATTAGCTGTGCGTGGTGGTACATGCCTGTAGTCCCAGCTACTCAGGAGGCTGAGGCAGCAAAATCGCGTGAACCCGGGAGGCAGAGGTTGCAGTGAGCTGAGATCACACGATTGCACTCTAGCCTAAGCAACAAGAGTGAAATTCTGTCTCAAAGAAAAAATAAAAAATGAAAGATGAGTTGGTTGTGTCACATGAAGAAGGCAGCATAGAACCCCAGGTAACTGGGCATAGGAGTGGGATTCCAGATACCAAGCCCACATTTTTGGGGTGAGACTGCCAATCAAGGTCTTTCTTCCATCCCTCACAGAGGAGTAGGTTTCTCCTCAAGACAAACCTAATTCTGGAGACTTCATATAATCTAGAAGAGATGAGCAAACTGATGAAAAATAGTGATTCTTTTTTTTTGCCCTTTGAGACACAGTCTTGCTCTGTTGCCCAGGCTGGAGTGCAGTGGCGCAATCTTGACTCACTGCAACCTCTGCCTCCTGGGTTCAAGCAATTCTCCTGTCTCAGCATCCCGAGCAGCTGGGATTACAGGTGCATGCCACCATGCCCAGCTAAATTTTGTATTTTTAGTAGAAAGGGGGTTTCACCAGGTTGGCCAGGCTGGTCACGAACTCCTGACCTCAAGTGACCTGCCCGCCTTGGCCCCCCAAAGTGTTGGGATTAAGCGTGAGCCACTGCACCTGGCGTAATTTTTGTGTTTTTAGTTGCCCAGTCTGATCTCAAACTCCTGATCTTAGTTGATCGGCCAGCCTTGGCATCCCAAAGTGCTGGGATCACAGGTGTGAGCCACCATGCCCGGCTGCAAATGTTTTTATGTTATAGAGAAGAACACAGCAGTGACTGCCACTCTCCAAATTGTGTCAGGGGTCACATGCAAGCAGAATTTGGCCTCTAATTTCCTCAGAAACCGTCCAATAAAAAGAGGTAACAGAGATTATCCTGGATTTACCAAAAAAACAAACACCAAAAAACAAAAAAAACAAACAAAAACAAAAGAGGTGAATAGCACCACCATATCCAGCTCCAGGTAGTTCTTTTTTTCTTGAGCCAGAGTCTTGATCTGTCGCTGTCACCCAGGCTGGAATGCAATGGAGTGCAGTGGTTCACTGCAACCTCCACCTCCCAGGTTCAAGCGATTCTGCTGCCTCAGCCTCCCAAGTAGTTGGGACTACAGGCGTGTGCCATCACGCCTGGCTAATTTATTTTTAGTTGAGACAGGGTTTCACCATGTTAGCCGGGATGGTCTCGATCTTCTGATCTTGCGATCCGCCCGCGTTGGCCTCCCCGCGTTGGCCTCCCAAAGTGCTGGGATTACAGGCGTTAGCCACCATGCCTGGCCCAGTTCTTTTTAAACATTGAAATTACAGATATAAGGACAGTATGTAGTATACTTTGTGCTTACTAAATAATAAATAACGTTAATAATTAGATCTAAAACACACACCTTAACAAATGTCTATATGTCAATAGATTATCCAGACACTGCTTTAAATGTTCAGCTACCTCTTAAAATTAACGGATGGTTTCAAAATAATGTAATCTCAAGGTGGCATACAAATGCTCCCTGAGTGATGAGGATACATGGTACTTTCTATAGGAAGATGTCACTATCAACAGAAAACATACTCTTTTAAGGTTTTGTTGTTTTTCCACTTAGCACTGATGGATTTGTACTAATTCTTTGCTTCTCTGGTTGCTAGATGGCTTTAGAATTGTCAGCTGAGGCTCTTGAAGAGCAAAACTAAACTACCCTAGTTGATTTAGACAGGGAAATAATCTGAGTTTTAGGATTATTTGCAGTATAAATGGTTTCAAATACTAAAGATTGGCAAAGAAGCATTGATAGTCCACTGAGAAGACTATCTAATTTCAGATTCCAGGTAGGTAGAATCACTTAAATTTAAAAGCAGGCTGTGTTGATATGCAAAACTTTGTTAAAGTTTATGTTTTGATCTTTAATTCATTTATTAGTTACTGCTATTATTTAGTAGGCACGTGCAAATGTGGTAAGCACTACATTTATTAGGAATACACTGTAAGGTCACAGGCAGTGTGTGGATTTTAACTATATTTAAAGTTTTCTTACCTTGAAACTTACTTGGCACTTGTAAACCTAAACCAGAAAGTTTAGCCCTTGATTATTTCCTTTTAAGAGACTCTTGAAAATTTTCCACAGCATCTAGTGATAGTGCTAATCCTAAAGAAAAACACCAACAATTAAGTATTTTTTTAACAATTAAGTATTAATTGTTGATTGATATCACCCTTTGATCAATTGTTTTCATCCTTTTTTTTTGAGACGGAGTTTCGCTCTTGTTACCCAGCCTGGAGTGCAATGGGGCGATCTCGGCTCACCGCAAGCTCCACCTCCTGGGTTCAAGCAATTCTCCTGCCTCAGCCTCCTGAGTAGCTGGGACTACAGGCACGCGCCACCATGCCCAGCTAATTTTTTTTTTGTAGTTTAAGTAGAGACGGGGTTTCACCATGTTGACCAGGATGGTCTTGATCTCTTGACCTTGTGATCCACCCGCCTCGGCCTCCCAAGGTGCTGGGATTACAGGCTTGAGCCACCGCGCCCGGCCTTTTTTTTTAAATTTATTTTTAATTTTTATTTTTTTTAAAGATGGGGTTTCACCATGATGGCCAGGCTGGTCTTGAACTCCTGACCTCAGGTGATCCACTCACCTCAACCTCCTCCCAAAGTGCTAGGATTACAGGCGTGAGCCACCACGCCCAGCCCAATTGATTTCATCCTGACTCAAGTGAAACCAGGTGGTTGGTCACTTTTTTGATTTAGCTTTTTTTTTTTTTTTTTTTTTTTTTCAATTTCTTAGATCTCAGGATATTTTAGCAGATTCTGGATGAGACAACAAGGATCTCTGACAACCATCATTCTCAGAATATGTCTGGCATCACTTCAAGTCTGGATTTCAAACATGACAGGGATGAATGAGGGGCAGCACCACTAGACTGACGGCTAGGCCCACTTTGCCGTCTCGGTATACTTAGTCTTTGTCTCACTTCCTAGCACAATAAATAATTTTTGTATTAAAAAAGCAGTATTTAGAACCACTATCTTCTATAATATAGAAAATCGAGTCAACTAGTAATGATCCTTTAAGTTGGCCTTCTGAATTAATAAGAAAATGTTTCCTGATAGTCTCGATGATATTTTGCACCATAGGTAGGATTGTAACTTAAAGTTAAATGACTATATACATTGTTTTTTATTTTTACCGACGGACCTGAGATGGGGCTAATTGAAAACATCTGGAGCTTAAAGACCCGTGCAGTTTAGCAGCGAGGATATAGCTCTGAATTTCAATAAATCAACATTTCACTATATATTGGCAATCAAAACTCAAAGCCTTTTAACAAAATGACCAATCCAGACGGAATCAAAACCGATGTAGTCCCAAAGCGGCACAGAGCTGTAGCTGCCAAAGCGTCCATTAAAATTCGTGCGTTCCAAGGAAAATTACTGCTCCTTAGCTTCTATCCATTTGCAAAAGTTTGATTTTTTTAGGCATTCTTCACACCTGTTAGGTTAAAATCAGCTTTCTTTTAAAAAAAGAGAACGAAACACCGGAAGCGATATGAGAATAGAATCGGCTCTTCCAGAGGCATCTGCAAATGACACTCCATTTTTTTTCCTCGTGCTGCAAAATGTACCGGTAAACCGGACTTTCCGGGACTCGCTGGGTGGCCGACATTTTCCCTAGCAGGAATTTTACGTTTCCGAGAGCTGAATGGATGTTAACGTCAGGCTAGACGCCAGGCAGGTCTTCATTGTCAAATTAAACAGCAGTGGGAGCAAGCGGAATAGCAGAATTCCCCTCCCTCACCCGAGCACCGGCAGCCAGCAGAGAACCGGGACCCCTCGCCCGCGGGAAGCCCCGATAGCCCGGCGAGCAGCGCCTAGGGCTTCCGCCTCCGGCTCCAGCTGGGCTCCTTTGGCCCGCCTCTGCGTCAGGGACGCGGAAACCCCGTAGGAGCAGGGCGGGAGGGGAGCGCGGCGTTTGAGTAACGCTGCAGCGATATTCTTCCGCCGCGAGGCAAAGAGTCCCAACCCAACCCTGGGCCCTAGGAGTTCCTGCGACCCTGTAATATCTAGAAATTACCACATTTGGATTTTCCTACCGACTTGCTTAGGATTTTATCCGAAGTAATGACCCCAGGATCACAATTTTGTGGCTGGCCGCAGCACGGTGAGAAAATTCCTCCGCGAGAAACGGGTTCCGGCCACGAGCCTATAAAAAACGGGTGGCGCGGTGGTGCTGTCTTTTCAGTCGGGCGCTGAGTGGGTTTATCGGATCATGTCTGGTGGCTCCGCGGATTATAACAGGTATGGCGCTCTGTTGGCGGTCGCGGTCTGTAGTGAAGTTCATAGGGCACCAGGGGAGGTGATAGTGGATGGCACGGAGACAAGAAACTAAAAATTGGTGGACGCTTCCTTGGGGTATAGCACCCCTGTGCCCTTCCCGAAGCTTCCATGATGGGTAGGGCCCGGATTGTGGGGAGACAGGACGAGGGTTCGGAAACTGGCCAAAGGGCGTTTTTCCTCCCTAAGACATGACAATTTCAGCTGCTTCCTCTCCCAGTGTAGAGGACAGCAAACAAGCAGCAAAAAGCCATGGCGCAGTCGCGTTCGGTACATTGTAACTAGGACCTGAACCTTTATTTTCGGTCAACCGTACGACTTGGGGGTCCTAGGCTTTCGTTGGCGGAGGGTTGGAGGCAGCGGTCTGCACTCGCCACCGCGCGGAGGCGACGGGACGGCACCGGCACTGGCGCCGGCGAACCGTTGGCTTCGCCTTCGCCGGGCCGCTCCGCCCGCGTCAATCACTCAGCTTGCGCATTGTTGGGGGCGGAGCTCAGCGCGCGGAGCTCTCGCGAGACGCTCCGCCGCCAAAACGGGAGCGCTCTGCGCTCGAGCCTTGGGGGCTGCTTTCCCAACCTTTAGAAAGGCGCACAGTGTGGTATTGGCCCTGCAGCGGCTCCTTTAGCTCGGGCACGGAAGGGTAACGTGCGGAGACGGGTTGCAAAGGGCTATCCCTTTAAGATGCAGTTACGGAGGCTTGGAAGGGATGATGTCTGACTGCAGTGTTATTGTCAGCAGAGAACATGGCGGCCCAGAGGGAATGGACCCCGATGGTGTCATCGAGGTAAGAAACGGTTTTGGATCTTGAAGCTTTGAAAAGGTGAGTGTGTTCATCTCATTTATGCGTGCATTATTTTTTTCTAACTTACAGAGCAACTGGAATGAGATTGTTGATAACTTTGATGATATGAATTTAAAGGAGTCTCTTCTTCGGGGCATCTATGCTTACGGTTTTGAGAAGCCTTCCGCTATTCAGCAGAGAGCTATTATTCCCTGTATTAAAGGTAAAAGAAACTTCGGCATTTTTAGGAAATGAATTTTTGTTTTTACATAGATCTGAACTATGAAAGGGAAAGTAACCTCTGGGGGACTAGCACCTGTTTGTATTCCTTAAAGTGAAATGATGGCAATCATCTTTCGGGACTGACCTGAAATGAAGAGAATACTCATTGCTGATCACTTGATTATTTGGGCATAATTCATGTTCCAAATGGAATACATGGTGTGAAGTAGAAGTGACAATTTGATGTGGGATCGGTAAATGTGTATCCTACTTTTTTTAGGGTATGATGTGATTGCTCAAGCTCAGTCAGGTACTGGCAAGACAGCCACATTTGCTATTTCCATCCTGCAACAGTTGGAGATTGAGTTCAAGGAGACCCAAGCACTAGTATTGGCCCCCACCAGAGAACTGGCTCAACAGGTATTGATAGTGTAGTTCAAAAAAACTGCTTGCGTGTTGCATAGGTTTCAGGTTTCACAACTGTGAAGAATTTAAAACTTAGTATAAATTGGTCCTACCAGATCCCTCCATTTAATTGTCCATGCATGCAGGGAGTTTTTGTTGAAAGTTTTTTAAAAGAACTGGGTATGCAGGTATGGTTTGTAGGATTGTATACGAATAGATTGAGAATCTGAAGCTCTCTGGATGTACTAGATCTGTCCCAATTTTTTAAGTTTGAATGCAGTTGTGCAACATGAAAACTGCAGTGACATGTTACCATTTGACTGTCTCCGTAGTTTGTGATGCATCTGTTGCATGCTATGTTTTCAAAGCTCACTGCTATATTGGCTTTGAAGTAAACCTTCCTAATAAAGCTGTAGGCTTTATTGAGGTCAAGATTATGTAGGGCACAATACCCTCTGGGGAAGAAAAAAGTCAACATTTGCCCTAGCTGTAATTACAGAACATGTATTTCACTATGTATTCCTTCCTACACACAGTGAAGTGTAATGTAGGAAATGTTATTCTTGAGTTGTCTAGCTGATGTGTAGGGTAACAGCATCCCAAGTCTGACAAGGCACAAGAAAGACTTAAGGGAATTTTACATTGAAGCAGTTAGGTCAGTCTGCATTTTAAGCTTGGAAGTAGATTTGTGCTGTGCATGCATAAAAGCTGTTGGCAGACCAGATTATATTTGCCATTATGCTTTAAAAATTAGTCTGATCCTGGAATTCTGCAGGATAATAATTAAGCCTTGGTTTTTAGATCCAAAAGGTAATTCTGGCACTTGGAGACTATATGGGAGCAACTTGCCATGCCTGCATTGGTGGAACAAATGTTCGAAATGAAATGCAAAAACTGCAGGCTGAAGCACCACATATTGTTGTTGGTACACCTGGGAGAGTGTTTGATATGTTAAACAGAAGATATCTTTGTAAGTATTTAAATGTATGATTTTTTTTTAACTGTTACATAGTTGAAAAGTCATACTATCACTGAGTAGATCTAGAAATGACATACGGATTTTTTCTAACAGCTCCAAAATGGATCAAAATGTTTGTTTTGGATGAAGCAGATGAAATGTTGAGTCGTGGGTTTAAGGATCAAATCTATGAGATTTTCCAAAAACTAAATACAAGTATTCAGGTAAGGATTATTTTACTCCTCTCTTAAAGGTAGAGATGTGGTTTAAGGCAGGTACTGTTAAAACACATCTGACATGTTTCATTATCATTCCCCCATTTCTGTCTTAACTACATTCCATAGTAAGAAAGATGCCTGGCTTCAAACGTTTTTCTTTGGGTATTACTGTGTAAGTTGTGCTTCAACATAATTGTCTCTTTTTAAGGTTGTGTTGCTTTCTGCCACAATGCCAACTGATGTGTTGGAAGTGACCAAAAAATTCATGAGAGATCCCATTCGAATTCTGGTGAAAAAGGAAGAATTGACCCTTGAAGGAATCAAACAGTTTTATATTAATGTTGAGAGAGAGGTAACTGTCTGATTGTTAGATGTTATTTTACCTTCTTGTATAAGCACTGTGCTAAAATTGCAGATACTAGGACTGTATCTTGGTTTTTGCAATAATGCTAGCAGAGTACACACAAGAAGAAAAGTAACAGCACTAGATTGTAAAGACTCGGGTGGACCTCTTTCTTAATGTCCAGTGTCCTTTGTCTTAAGATTTGGTGCAATAGCTCATTAGACCTACAGAATGAATTTAATTTCTAAAATTTCTGTATTACGAGACTGGCTAATTTTGCTATTTTTGGTGGAGACAGGGTTTCACTATCTTACCCAGGGTGGTCTGGAACTTCCTGGGCTCAAGTGATCCACCTACTTCCCAAACTGCTGGGAGTACAGGTATAAGCTACCATACCTGGGCCAGAGTGATTTTTTTTTTTAAACATTGGGGATGGGGGCACCTGGATTTGAACTGGGGCCAGAATGAATTTTTAACTGAAGAAAGTTGGAAACTAAATGGCTGTTAACTTTACTCTTCTAAATATAGGAATGGAAGTTGGATACACTTTGTGACTTGTATGAGACACTGACCATTACGCAGGCTGTTATTTTTCTCAATACAAGGCGCAAGGTGGACTGGCTGACTGAGAAAATGCATGCCAGAGACTTCACAGTTTCTGCTCTGGTAAGAGGTTTTCTAAATTAAAATGTCTAGATTTCCACTAAAGCAGGATTTAGACTACAATATAGCTGTTAAGTGCTGTGTTGTCGTTCCCCCTGCTCAAAATAACGTTGTTTCTTAACTATACCTGTCTGCTGTTCTCCTTGTAGCAGCCAGGGACGCTTGGTCTCATACATGTTAATTAGAATTAAGTACTGACCTGACTGGTGATTCTTGAATTAAGGTTTATTAATTTGCAGCATGGTGACATGGACCAGAAGGAGAGAGATGTTATCATGAGGGAATTCCGATCGGGGTCAAGCCGTGTTCTGATAACTACTGACTTGTTGGTAAGTCTCAATGCTTCTGAAAAATCTACCAAAAGTTAACTTTTTTGGGGGAAGGTTTATTATTAAGTAACCTTTACCAGCTTGGGCTATTTGGAAGAATAAAAGGCCACACTCCACAGTGGGCTATACCACTTATTATAGTTCGCTACTATTTTGTGGCCTACATTACACAGGTGTCCAGTTTTTTGAATTGTAATTTTTAACATAACGCCATTGTGTTTCAGGCTCGTGGGATTGATGTGCAACAAGTGTCTTTGGTTATAAATTATGATCTACCTACCAATCGTGAAAACTATATTCACAGGTGAGAAGCCAGCATCTTGGCTGTATTGAAAAAAATTTCATTTTTCTAATGCGATTTGTATGAAAGGGTAACGTCAAATCAAGGAATAGACTGAGTAAAGTCAATAGTGTTCTGTAAGATGTAATTAAATTTGTACTAGGGAAGGCCGAAGAGAACAAAGTGGGAAAACTTGTAAACATTGCCCAGATTGTGGGTATAGGTTGTTTTTTTTTTTTTTTCCACAATTGTTGGTCTTAGCTTATGCTTGAGCTTTTAGTGATGTTCTTGTGTTCATGTGCTTTTTCTTGGTGATTTTTCTATAGTTGGGATTTTCGTGATGTCGCCTGATAGCAATTTGAGTGAACCCTGGTTTAGTTATAGTGGCTTTATCCCTAAATAAATTGAATTGTACTTTGTTATATGATGTAAAAAAAGACTTTTTAAAAAATACAGGAGTCGATAGCAGCAGTTGATGACGAGATGGCACTCAGAAACGGCGTTGACGTAATTTAGGACGTGGAATCATAAGCGAAACAGCACACTGTTTGAATAAAGAGCGAGTCGGTATTTATATTTGTTTTTCTTTTGTCATGATTATTTGATTAAGTTGTTCCAGCTAAGGCATTTTGTGTATTAGTACTTCTATTAGGGAACCTTTCTTATTAGGTGGTTTGTATTGTCTGGTTTCTAACATGGAAGGTAGCTGTTTTAGAGGTTAAACACGTTTTGAGTAATTTGAGTTACAACGTGTGAAACTGAGCAAAAAAGCAGTGATAAGTTTGGGTTACCATACCAAATAATTGTTTTCCCACTGGAAAAAAGTAAGTTTTAGAAAATAGTTAACCATTGCAGCATTTGTTTACAGTTTACAGTTCCAGAGGTGCGTCGAAATGGATTACATAACTGCTCTTTGTTTTATTCCTGGTGTTTACATCTGTCCCAGGCTGACACCTGCTCTTGGCTGGCCCACTTTGGTATGGGCTTTAATTTCACTACCCCAAACACAATACTTGTCATCTGCTTTGTAATAATGCTCAAGATGCCTGATAAAATCTCATTTTGCAGCCAGACAAGCCTTGAATCCTTTTGGCACTAACTGCAAAGGAAGATTTTTTTCTCTAGATATTAGCAGCTAGTGCTCCAGTTAGAAGCACGAACTGTAACCTTGATAAGTAAACAGCAGCTGATGGTTAACAAGTGGATCCTCATGTTCAGTAGTTTATAAATCACATGAGAAGTAACATTCTGACTACTGTTTCTTTTTTCTTACACAGAATTGGCAGAGGGGGTCGATTTGGGAGGAAAGGTGTGGCTATAAACTTTGTTACCGAAGAAGACAAGAGGATTCTTCGTGACATTGAGACTTTCTACAATACTACAGTGGAGGAGATGCCCATGAATGTGGCTGATCTTATTTAATTCCTGGGATGAGAGTTTTGGATGCAGTGCTCGCTGTTGCTGAATAGGCGATCACAACGTGCATTGTGCTTCTTTGGGAATATTTGAATCTTGTCTCAATGCTCATAACGGATCAGAAATACAGATTTTGATAGCAAAGCGACATTAGTCGTGAGCTCTTGTGAGGAAAGTCATTGGCTTTATCCTCTTTAGAGTTAGACTGTTGGGGTGGGTATAAAAGATGGGGTCTGTAAAATCTTTCTTTCTTAGAAATTTATTTCCTAGTTCTGTAGAAATGGTTGTATTAGATGTTCTCTATCATTTAATAATATACTTGTGGACTAAAAGATATAAGTGCTGTATAAAATCAGCCAATTATGTTAAACTAGCATATCTGCCTTTATTGTGTTTGTCATTAGCCTGAGTAGAAAGGCCTTTAAAATTTTTTTAGAAAGCATTTGACTGCATTTTGTTTGGTATTGTATTTATTCAATAAAGTATTTAATTAGTGCTAAGTGTGAACTGGACCCTGTTGCTAAACCCCAGCAAGCAATCATCCTAGGTAGGGTTTAATCCCCAGTAAAATTGCCATATTGCACATGTCTTAATGAAGTTTGAATGTTAAATAAATTGTATATTCACTTTAAAGGTGCTTTTGGTCATTTTATTTTTACATTCCCCCATTTGCAAAAAAAAAAAATCCAGTATCTTATTCATTAACAGTTCTGAGATAACTGCTGCATCACAGTTGCACAAAGGCTGATCAGTTGTAAATGTTCATCAGCACCATCTGCTAGGCATTTGTCAACTTCCTGCAAGAGAAACTCAAATTAGCATCCTTCAGGTACAAATGTTTCATTGACATGTGCAAAGTACCTACTTACAGCAAGTCTTTCTGTAATAATGGACTTCTGTTTATCAGATAAGTCATTTTCTACAACCACATCGTGGAGTTGATTGACGAGCTGAGTTGCTGCATGACCCTCATCTATTAAGTCCTATAATTAAAAAAAATTTCTTTGGTACGATAACAATACTCCTTTCCCAAAAGTTAGTAAGCTGATTTTACCTTGACCACAGCTTCTAGTTTGTCGAAAGAGCCGCTCTGACAGGCAGCAAATACTCCATCGATTTTCTCAGCTGGTATTACCTAGGTAATGGAACGTTGGGTAAGACTAGACAGACTGCTAATTCGCCTCCCTGCCGCCAGTCCCATCTTCCACACTTGGAATACCTAGCTAATGTCTTGATCATGGTGCAAAGTTGAGAAGGCACTGGGAGAATGAGAAAGGAGGGCTAGAGTAACTCCAGTTACTAAGCAACCAAGGTGATAACAGCTAGCTGTGCTAAAGCCCTTTCATGGCTGCTTTGTGAAGTATATGAAACAATCTCCCAGGTTTGGGCACAAGTGGATTATTTATTACAGCTTCTGGTCAGTGGATGAACATTAAGGTTTCCCCCAGTGACTATAATAATTCCTCAGAACAGTGACCAAGATAGCCAAAGAGACTGATTTCTCTTTCCCTGAGAACGGTGAAGTGCCCTTTCTAAAATTTTTGCCAAGTAAAAATGTCACTAATGATATTGGTTTAAAAAGTCTACAATATCCAAAAATTAAAGAGGATTACCATTAATCTTAAATTTGTAAGTAGTAGTGATTCTGAGATGAGTTTTGACATGGGTATCCAAAGACGGAGTGTTCCATTTTCTTTAATGTTACTGTAAGTTGGATACGCCTTTTGTTTATATACAACTGGCAAAATAGTTTTCATGTATAAGAACAGGACATCTGCTAAAACTGATTTAACTGCCAAAGAAAAGCATCTCTTATAAAATCTAAAAACTGAAGGCCAGGCGCGGTGGCTCCCACCTGCAATCCCAGCACTTTGGGAGGCCAAGCTGGAAGGGGGCGGACACACAGATCACCTGAGGTCAGAAGTTCAAGACCAACCTGGTCAACATGGTGAAATGCCATCTCTACTAAAAATACAAAAATTAGCCAGATGTGGTGGCAGGTACCTGTAATCCCAGCTACTAGAGAGGCTGAGGCAGGAGAATCGCTTAAACCCAAGAGGCGAAGGTTGCAGTGAGCTGGTATTGTGTCACTGCACTCAAGTCTGAGCGATAGAGCAAGACTCCATCTCAAATAAATAAATAAATAAAATAGAGGAACTGAAAGTGTCCTTTTGTCTATTACATGCCTGACAATCTGAAAAGTCAGTGCTATCTCCTCACCTGAAAACACTCTGATACTCCCAGGCTGTTCCCTTATACTTCCTAGTGCAGTACTTGGCACATGCTAAACATTCAGTATTAGCTGGATGAAAATTTCCTAAAAGTCACAAAAAAAGCCAACTAAAAAGAAGTTCAGAATATCCAGTACTCTTACCCCAGCAATGTCTGTAATCACTTTCTCTGTGATCTCCTTTCCACCTGTTAATCGAGTAGCACTTTGAAGAAACGTAATGGCTTTTCTTAAGTCTCCTTCTGACACCTTAACAAGATAAGCTATTCCCTGAAGAGAAAAGAGTTGTTCTTAACCTATGAAGGTCAATTAAGGATTTATGACTTTAATTTAAAAATGTTTTAATAGAGGCTGGGTGCCATGGCTCACGCCTGTAATCCCAGCACTTTGAAAGGCCGAGGCAGGCGGATCATGAGGTCAGGAGCTCCAGACCATCCTGGCTAACGCGGTGAAACTCCGTCTCTACTAAAAATACAAAAGATTAGCCCGGCGTGGTGGCACACGCCTGTAGTCCCAGCTACTCGGGAGGCTGAAGCAGGAGAATCTCTTGAACCCAGGAGGTGGAGGATGCAGTGAGCCGAGATCACGCCACTGTACTCCAGCCTGGGCGACAGAGCGAGACTCTGTCTCAAAAAATAAAATGTTTAATAAAAGTGAAAACTCTATGTTTTAGTCTAGAGTTAATGAGAAAAAAACATTTCTGTTTTGGGAGGGAACATGATCAGTCCTACAGGGGCAGAAGTTATGGAGACAACATCAGCACAATGGAAAAGTAGAGATCTCTTGCTTCTGAAAGAAATTTGCAGAGATGAAAAAATGTTCCATATTCATCCCATTTTCTTGCTCACATAAAGCAAATTCAAATTATGGTTAAATTCTGTTATAATGAATAAGGGCCTTATGCTTCTATCAATTTTAGGGAAGTACTGAAGTATTAGCTAGAAGACTAAAATCTGGTCATCACGCAGAGATTTATGTTGCAGAATTTGCATTATATGTATGAAATCCACCTCAGTTGTGGGTCTCTGAAATATTAACAGAGAATTAACTCAAAAAGTAACAGAAAGGCTAAACCTTGTAATTCCTAGACATTTCAACTGTTGCTCCTTTAGCTTAAGTTTGTCTGAAGAACTGGCATCAGGACTGAGGCAACACATTTAACTCAGGTCCTCTTTATATGCATTAATGGAAGGAATTAGGAACCCTAATAATTGTAATAATTAGTAATTACCTCATCGCTAATTTTGACATTTTCCTTCTCAGCAATGTCTAGTAATCGCTGCTGTTGAATTTTATCTGACAGAGGCTTGAAGCGGAATTTTGAACATCTTGAAGTCAGGGGTTCGATTATGCTGTGGAAGATGAGAAAAACCAAGTTGGTGTCTAAAGAAAAATTTCCCCAAAAGAACCCATTTTTATCAAGAACAAATCACAATTTGATGGAGGAAAAATAATGTAGCCTTGGATAATTTAAATTTCTTTTCTCTAACTGGGTTATCAAAATAAGGCTGCCTAGCATCTATCTTCAGGACAATATACATACCGACTGACATAGTTACAGATAAGACAGAATCGGGTGGTTTTAGACTCCTTCTCCATGGTACGTCTTAAAGCTGCCTGAGCAGCTGAGGTCATAGAATCTGCTTCATCCAGGATTACAATCTTAAAAGGTGGACATGGCTTCCCACTGATTCAGAGAAACACACAGGAGTTGAACATTAGTATGTATATTGGCTTTAACAGCTTTGTTGAAATATATACATATCATACAATTCACCCATTTAAGTCATATGATTCAGTGTTGTTCTGTATATTCATAAAGTTGTGCAACCATTACTACAATCTAATTTTAGAGTATTTTATGTTCTAAAAGAAACTTTGGACCTATTAAGAGTTACTCTTCCTCCCCCGATCCTTCCCAGCTCTAGGCAATCATTAGTTTACTTCGTCTCTATAGAACTGCCTATTCTGGACATTATATGAATGGAACCATGCAATATGCGGTCTTTGTGGCTGACTTCTTTCACTTAATATATATATATATATATATATATATTTTTTTTTTTTTTTTTTTTTTGTTGAGACTGAGTTTCGCTCTTGTTACCCAGGCTGGAGTGCAATGGCGCGATCTCGGCTCACCGCAACCTCCGCCTCCCGGGTTCAGGCAATTCTCCTGCCTCAGCCTCCTGAGTAGCTGGGATTACAGGCACGCGCCACCATGCCCAGCTAATTTTTTTTTTGTAGTTTAAGTAGAGACGGGGTTTCACCGTGTTGACCAGGATGGTCTCGATCTCTTGACCTCGTGATCCACCTGCCTCGGCCTCCCACAGTGCTGGGATTACAGGCTTGAGCCACCGCGCCCGGCCCACTTAATATATTTTTTTAAAGAGACAGGGTTTTGCCAGGTTGGCCAGGCTGGTTGGTCTCAAACTCCTGACCTCAGGTGATCCACCCACCTCGGCCTCCCAAAGTACTGGGATTATAGGCGTCAGTCACCATGCCCAGCCCACTTAACATAATATTTTAAAGGTTCATCCATGTTGTAGCATGTGTTTGCTTCATTCCTTTGTATTGTCAAATACTATGGCAAATGGATATATCATATTTATTCATATATTAATCAGCTGGACATCTGGGTTGTTTCCATGTTTTGGCTATTAGGAATAATGCTGCTACGAACATTTTTTTTTTTTTTTTGGAGACAGAGTCTCGCTCTATCGCCAGGCTGGAATGCAGTGTGATCCTGGCTCACTGCAACTTCCGTTTTCCAGTTTCAAGCAATTCTCCTGCCTCAGCCTCCCGAGTAGCTGGGACTACAGGCATGTACCACCACGACCGGCTAATATTTTGTGCTTTTAGTAGAGACGGGGTTTCACCTTGTTGGCCAGGATGGTCTCCATCTCTTGACCTCGTGATCCCCCCGCCTCGGCCTCCCAAAGTGTTGGGATTACAGGCCTGAGCCACCACGCCCAGCCTGAACATTTGTTTACATGTTTTTGAGCAGGTATGTTTTCCAGTAGGCTGTACCATTTTACATTCCAACCAGCAATGTATGAGGCTTATCATTTCTCCACATCCTTGTCAATGCTTGTTATTTTCTGTATTTTTTATCACAGCCATCCTAGTGGGAGTTACATAGTATTTCATTGTGGTTTTGACTTTCATTTCCCAAATGGCTAATGATGTCGATGAGCATCTTCTAATGTGCTTATTAGACATGCATATATTCTTTGGAGAAATGTCTATGCAGATCCTTTGCCCATTTTTAATTGGGTTATTTGTTTTTATTACTGAGTTTTTAAAGTTCTTCATATGTTCTAGATATAAGTACCTTTTTAGATATATGATTTGTAAATATTTTCTCCCATCTTGAGGGTTATTATGTTGTGTACATTGATTTTTGGTAATCTGCCATTAAAATTTTTCTCCGTTCATTGGAACCGAGTCATTGAATAGAGAAAAAAAAGAAAAGAAAAAAAATTTTTCTCCCAACATAAGTGGCATTAACATAATTGTATGAAAATTATATCAAGAAAACAGATTTCAAGTATTAATGGTAGATGGGATCTCAGAGTCTCTTAGTCCACATCCCAGTCTTCATTTCACACAAAATAACCTCTCTAGGTTATTCTCATAACCTCTCTAGGTACTAGTACCTAGAGAGGTTATGACTGACTGTACCATCAATTCAAGGTGGATATTAAAAATGAGTCATTCACAAATTTTGAAATGTACTCATGTCAAATTTACATACATGTCTAGGTACCACCAATGTAATCGTGGACCTTTGCCACCTAAGGAGTATAAGCAGTTGATTAAATCCCTGTTAACCTCAGGCAGGATAGTCCTTTTTTTTTTTTTTTGAGATGGAGTTTCACTCTTGTTGCCCAGGCTGGAGGGCAATGGCGCAATCTCGGCTCACCGCAACCTCTGCCTCTTGGGTTCAAGTGATTCTCCCGCCTCAGCCTCCCAGGTAGCTGGGATTACAGGCACGCGCCACCACACCCGGCTAATTTTGTATTTTTAGTAGAGACGGGGTTTCACCATGTTGGTCAGACTGGTCTTGAACTCCTGACCTCAGGTGATCTGCCCGCCTTGGCCTCCCAATGTGCTGGGATTACAGGTGTGAGCCACTGCGCCTGGCCTAATCTTATTTTAATTATTAATATCTTCTTTCACTCCAAAAGTGTCACGGTTTGGGCAAGAACTTATATGGTCATCCCAACTATGAAATAAACAATGGAGCTCAAGGTATCTGACAGAAGGAGGGGTATACTTATTTCCCTAAGACAACTGCAAAAATGAGGATTCTGATCATTAGGTACAGTTTCATACCAAACTAAGGAATTCCATTAATAAATGTTCCTTAGACAAAAATCTCAGTAAAAACCTTCGATGGCTAAACAATTTAATTATTACCAGAGAAAGTCATTTTCGGGCTTAAAAAAATTAGATATAAATATGATCTAACATGAAAAGGGAGTTGACAATTTGGCAGAAATACACTTGATCTTAACCAAAAGGCTGAGAAGCGATGGCAGAAACACATATTTAAAATAATACATGCTATGGAGAAGGAAGGGCAAATTTACTTACTCTGAACGACTTCCTGACACAGTTAACTGAGCAAAATTTTTCACTTTCTCTCGAACTACTTGTATTCCACGTTCATCAGATGCATTTAACTCGAGCACTCTTAATCGAAAAAGTTCAGGCCTATCTCAAAATGAAACAAGTATGAAACATAGAGCATACAAGTAACCTAAGCTTAAATCACATTTTAACATTTGCACACTTTCCATGTTTAAAATCCACCTAGTAAACAGTATGGATATAAGGCACACAATCATGTTTGTATTCTCTCTTCTGCAGAGTGCTGCAGTTAACATTTTGGCTTTTTTCCATGCATTTAAAAAAATGTAGATATTATAACATAACATATAAAATGCCTTTTCTTTTTATGTTTTGGAGACAGGGTCTCGCTCTGCACCCAGGCTGGAGAACAGTGGCATGATCATGGCTCACTGAAGCCTTGAGCTCCTGGGCTCAAGTTATCCTCCCACCTTAGCTTCTCAACTAGCTGGGACTATAGGCACATGCCATCACATCTGGTTAATTTTTTTTTCTTTTTGTAGAAGCAGGGACTCACTATGTTGAACAGACTGGTCTCAAGTGATCCTTTCACCTTGGCCTCCCAAAATGTTGGGATTACAGGTGTGAGGCACCACACCTGGCCCCACATATGAAATTTTAAATCAATTTTCCACTTTGCATTTATAATAAGTATCTTGGCATATTATCAAAACCACTGTAAATGCCATTTTAATAGTCATATGATGTTCTATCCTATGACTGTACCATCATTTACTTAGCACTCTTCTATTGTTACCATCTAGATAGTTTTAAACGTTATCATCTTAAATAATGTTACAATATAGCACATTTTAAATTATTTCCATAGGGTAGTTTGCTATAAGGAAATTTACTGGATTAAGGAAAATTAATAGATTAAAACATGAACAGTTTTTAAAAGTCAGTTTTAATAAAAAGTAAAAGCATATACTAAAAGTAATATATGCTTACTGTAGAGAAATCTGAGAAATCAAAATAAAATAAACAAAAACAACTGGCACGCTGTCAAAGCACTGTTTTGAAACTTCCCTCTAGTCTTTTACACACACACACAACTTTTAAATAAAAATCAAGAGTTGTGATTGAGCTTCATCTCTATTTTTCCTAATCAGGATGATATCCTAAGGATGCTTATGAACATAAACATTTACATGCATGTATTTTCTATTTTAAAACACAACATTAAATATGGAATTCACTGTTAAAGTAAGTTCTTTAAAGACAAACATTATTTTATAAAGGATATAGAAAAAGTTACATAATCTGGACTGACTAAGTAATAAACAACTGCTAAGGCTGATATGGATTGGTTCTATCTCACTGAGTTGTGAGATCTTTCATAATTTTACTGAGAATCAAAAAAAGCTCTTTCATAATTTTACTGAGAATCAAAAGTTGCTGTCAAATAAAATTATTAGGTGCATAGCAGCTTCTCCCTTTGTCTTTTCCATTTGACATAACCAATTATCCTTATACCTTTGGTGACTTCAGGGGCATCTATCTATTTTCTTTTTTTTGAGACAGAGTCTTGCTCTGTCACCCAGGCTGGAGTGCAGTGGCGTGATCTGGATTCACTGCAACCTCTGCCTCCCAGGTTCAAGCGATTCTCCTGCCTTAGCCTCCTGAGTAGCTGGGACTACAGGCGCATGCCACCACGCCCAGCTAAGTTTTATATTTTTAGTAGAGATGGGGTTTTGACATGTTGGCCATGCTGGTCTGAACTCCTGACCTCAGGTGATCTGCCCACCTCAGTCTCCCAAAGTGCTGAGTTTACAGGCATGAGCCACTGTGCCCGGCCTATTTTCTTATGTAGGATTTCAGGTATTTCCATTGGTTGTATGCTCGATATTCATTCTGGATAAACTCAAGAAGGCCTTTGATATGTGTGTGCATGTTTCATGTATATCAGGCCTGGCCCACTACACATCTTTTTTTTTTTTTTTTGAGACAGAGTCTCACTCCGTCACCAGGCGCCAGACTGGAGTGCAGTGGCGCAATCTCGGCTCACTGCAACCTCCGCCTCCTGGGTTCAAGCAATTTTCCTGCCTCAGCCTCCCGAGTAGCTGGGATTACAGGCACGCGCCACCACGCCCAGCTAATTTTTGTATTTTTAGTAGAGACGGGGTTTCACCATGTTGGTCAGGATGGTCTCGATCTCCTGACCTTGTGATACGCCCGCCTCGGCCTCCCAAAGTGCTGAGATTACAGGCGTGAGCCACCGCACCTGGCCCACTACACATCTTTCAACTCTAGGTAAAGGGCTCCTCTAAAATGGCTGGTTAAACCAAGATAGTCAGTCTAGGAAGAGGAACCTAAGAAGATGACTTGCATGAAGATTTTCTGGTGTACCACCTACTCTGCTTACACTCAGGAGACCTGGGGGAAAAGAGCTGGCTTAGCCACTCCAGAGTCTGAGCCTAGGAAGTCCAGAGCAGAAGGAACTAAAGAATGGATGGTGTAAACAATACCATCAGATACAGCAGATTCTACCACTTGGTCACACAGATGCGAACATAATCATTAAGAGGGTGAGGCTGGGCGCGGTGGCTCACGCCAGTAATCCCAGCACACTGGGAGGCCAAGGTGGGAGGATCATGAGGTCAAGAGATCGATACCATCCTGGCCAACATGGTGAAACCCCATCTCTACTAAAAGTACAAAAAAGTAGCTGGGCGTGGTGGTGCGTGCCTGTAGTCCTAGCTGCTCGGGAGGCTGAGGCAGGAGAATCGCTTGAACCCAGAAGGCAAAGGTTGCAGTGAGCCGAGATCGCGACACTGCAATCCAGCCTCGTGACAGAGCAAGACTCCGCCTCAAAAAAAAAAAAAAAAAAAAAAAGGATGATAAAACTATCAGCACAATTGGAGATTAAGCTGGGCCCTTTGGACTCCAAAATTATAATGGAAAATTTAAAGGAAGTGATGGAAAAAATCATAGGCTACCACTCGAACAAGGTTCAGAATGGAGGTTACAAAAGATGCAGGCAAGCTAATTTCTTCAGGGGAGTGTCAGAGGAACAAAATGGGCTCATGGGATTTTTAAAATTCAGAATTAAAAAGAAAACAATCCTACAGAAAAACTCAATGTAAATTCTTAGAGGGAAAAAAAGCAGTGTCAGAGAATTTTGGTGTCAGATCTTAAAAAAAATTAAAAAGAGACTGATTTCAACGTACCCAAAGAGTTCTCTAGCTGCTGCCAAAATAGTGGATGTTTTTCCAGTTCCAGGTGGCCCGTAAAACAAGAGATTAGGGAGCTGTAGAAATTAAATTTTAGTTTAAATTTTAGTTTAAATGGTATTCTAGCACAAACAGATAAAAAGGATGACTGAAAAAATGTCTGTGGAATAAGGCAACTATAAAGATTTCTTAAGATAACTGGTATCATAGTACTGGCAGATCTAAATCCTGCTTTTTCATATACTATCCCTTTTTTCCCAAAGTATCTTATTTATTTATTTATTTGTTTAAGACAGGTTTCACCATGTTGGCCAGGCTGGTCTAGAACTCCTGACCTCAGGTGATCCGCCTGCCTCCGCCTCCCAAAGTGCTGAGATTACAGGCGTGAGCTACCATGTCCGGCCCCAAAGTATCTTTTTAATCTTGTAACTGAACTAATATTTATGCTTGCTCTATAGCTAATCCACTTAGAAATTTTCAAAGCTGGAATGAGAAACCTTTTATTTCTAAAGGGAATCTCAGTTTCCTATCCCACCTCTACACTCAATATTAGGTAAGATTTTATATTGCATAAAATGTCAGCTGCTTCAAAGGGGAAGCAGACCAAGAGAGTAATGAGATTTGGCCAAAACTGAAGAAAAAGGACTAAAAAAGATACAATTAGGGCTCTAAATGAGCAGAAGTACCAAGAACAGAAATATTAACAAAAAATTATGTACTCTGTAAGGATGCTTGCATGTAGCAGGGAGAATTCATTAGAAGAGGAAAGGATAAGATTAAATAACTAGCTACCTTCTTTCATAACTTATATAGCTAGTCTGGCTCCTATTAAGCAGGTAACTGATCTGTGGTGAAGATTAATGAGTGTCTTTATTAGAATTAATAAATTCTAATGAGCTCTGTTATGAAACCGTACATTCTTCAGTGTGTCCTTTCACATAAGGAAATCACTGTACACAGGAAACAAGGCATTAGAGTTTGTTTCCACTCTTGCCTAACCCTCCCTCTTCCTGTCCATTCATTCTTCATCCAAATCAGACACCACTCTGCTTGCTACTTAAAACTATTCACTGGCTTTGCACTCCACTTAGAAATACAAAGCAAACAAAAAAAAAACCCCAGCTTTTTACCACAGCCTAAAGGACTTTCATGGTCTGCCTACCATCTCCTTCACCTTCCAGGCTCTAGCTTACCAAGGCCTCTAACAACTTGGCACTTTTTGGCCTGAACATGTTGTTCCCATGACCTGGAGTCTGATCCTCTTCTTTCTGCCTGGCCAACTCCTAATGCATTACAAATCAGAAATCATTCAATCTAAAGCAGGTCTCCTTTCTTATTCTCTCATTAGTCTTTGTTGCATTTTGCATTGGTTTATTGTTATTTATTTAATTGCAGGGTTTAATTGTGAAATGTCTGTTTACTTCATTAAAAGACCAAGAACCTTATTCTATTCACATCTGTATCCTAGCATCTACTACAGTAGTCAGTATTGGCCAAATAAATGAATAAAGCAACACTCAGACAAGTTAATTAGAAGACTATTACTATTACATTCATAACATATAGCTTAAGGTACAATCTATGAGTTTCCTAAATTAAAAACAAAACACAAAAAGCCACCTAGCCTTCTTAGTAATTAAGGTCTATAACTATTATTTTGATCTGGGCATACCTTAACAATGTAACAATTCAACCAGGTAACTATTAGATACAATAATTTAAATTCTTGGAAACAGGGTAAAATTATTAAACCTTACATTACATACCAGTCTAATATATTTAGTATGTTCAAGAACTGTATGTGGAATACCAGTTCTTAAAATCAATTTTGGAAAAAATTATCATCTTATAATTCTTTAAAACTTTTCAAAGTAAATTGAATGAATTGTTTTCCTTTACTCTTTTTAATTAAAACAACTATTTCACCTCTTTACAAAACTTAGTCTGAAAAGATGCACAAAACATTAAACTGAAGTTCTTACTTCAGCCTCATAAATTAGAAGGCATAAAGTCAAGAACTAGATCTTAGGCTGGGCATGGTGGCTCACACCTGTAATCCCAGCATTTTAGGAGGCCAAAGCAGGCAGGTCACTTGAGGCCAGGAGTTCGAGACCAGCCTGGCCATCATGGTGAAACATCGTCTCTACTAAAAATACAAAAAGGAGCTGGGTGTGGTAGTGTGTGCCTGTAGTCCCAGCTACTTGGGAGGTGAAGGTGGGATGATCACTTGAGCCTGGGAGGCAGAGACTGCAGGGAGCTGAGATCAGGCCACTGCACTCCAGATTGGGAGACAGAGCAAAACTCTGTCTCAATTAAAAAAAACAAAAAACAAAAAACTACATTTGCTGAAGATACTAGTAATTAAATTACATATTTATTGTCCTGCAATATCAATTTAAAATCTGTGAAATTACTATGCAATTGCAATTGAAATGTATATACTGTTACCAAGATAGGCAAGCAGAATATATAAAAAAATAAAATGGTACACTATTTATAAAATTAAAAGGTATAAGAATATTTGTGTTATTTATTTTTTATTATTTATTTATTTATTTTTGAGACCAGAGTCTCACTCTGTTACCCAGGCTGGAGTGCAGTGGTACGATCTTGGCTCACTGCAACCTCCGCCTTCCAGGTTCAAGTGATTCTCCGGCTTTAGCCTCCTGGGTAGCTGGGACTACAGGTGTGCACCAGCAAGCCTGGCTACTTTTTGTAATTTTTGGTAGAGATGGGGGTTTCATCATGTTGACCAGGCTGTTCTCGAACTCCTGACCTCAAGTGATCCTCCTATCTTGGCCTCCTGAAGCGCTGGGATTACAGGCATGAGCCACCCTGCCCAGCCTAAAAGGTATAAGAGTATACGAATCAAATCAAAACACATACTGGTAAAGAAAAAGATTCTAAATGGTTTTGTAAATTTAACTTCTTTGAAAATGTGTACTGTAGTAATAAAATTTCAGTAAGAGAATGATGGCAGCAAAACCCAAAAGAACCTCTAATTAAAAGCAGTCAGTTTGAGGAAAAGGGAGCAAATCTTGAAAATAATGCAAAAATCACATCCCACTTCTCCACTTTGCTAAGCTGTTAAAGCACTTTGGGTATTCATCATAACACAACATTAAGTTGCTAATTCTTCACATGGATTTATCTTACCTCAGAATAATTTACAATGCAAGTTATTCACGGATATTTTATCCCCCATATCACAGCAGAAGAGAGTGCTACAAGCAGAGTTCAAAGCTTGATTTTTTTTTTTGTATTATAGGTAAATCCAAATCCTAAAGTTAGGTAAGCAATTATACTTTAGAGGAATCTCCGGCTCTTCTTTATAGCATATAATACTATCTATAATTATTTATTTGGTTTACTTGTTTATTCTATCTTTCCCCATCAATAAAAACCCACGAAGCTGAGCGTGGTGGCTCATGCTTGTAATCCCAGCACTTTGGGACGCTGAGGTAGACAGATCATGAGGTCAGGAGTTCCAGACCAGCCTGAACCAACATGGTGAAACTGTCTCTACTAAAAATACAAAAAATTAGCGGGGCATGGTGGTGCACACCTGTAATTCCAGCTACTCAGGCGGCTGAGGCAGGAGAATCACTTGTACCCGGGAGGCAGAGGTTACAGGGAGCCAAGATCGTGCCACTGCACTCCAGCCTGGGTTGCAGAGCAACACTTCATCTCAATTAATTCAAAAAAAAAAAAAAACCCCATGAAAAAAGGGGCATAGTGTGTCTTGTTCAAAGACTTTTATTTGAACACTATGTAACAATCCCATGTAAGATTAAATAGGAGATGCTCAATACATAGTTGAACTAATAATCATTGTACAAATATTATCAAGGACCTACTGTATATACAGCATGATATTTAATGAGGGCTAGAAGTTATAAAGGGAGGAAGAAGGTAAATAAGTTAAATCTTAAACATCCCAATGACATTCAACAGCATTTGCTACTCACATCGGCTCCTTCTAAAGACTTTTTTAGCACTGCAACCACTTCTTCCTGGAAAGCAACTTCATCCACACATTTTGGGCGACTTGTGGGGTGGGAAGGAGGAAAGATTTATTTAGTATATTATAGTAGCCACAGAAAAGTCTCAAGTGTTCCTCCTACTAAAATACCAATGACAATTCTCAAACATCAGCAATGAAATGAGAAACTTTCTCATAATTGGAATAGGTGGAAATCCCATTTATTTTTACCATTAAGCGAACACATTCTGAAAGAGTGAAATAATGTTTTACTTCCTATCTGAATTGCTTATATCTGCTATACCCACAAAAATTAAGCAAAAGGATTTTATTTTACATCCTGCAAACACTAACTAAAAATTAAAGTGGGACCAGGCGCTACAGCTCACACCTCTAATTCCAGCACTTTGGGAAGTCAAGGTGGGTGGATCACCTGAGGTCAGGAGTTCAAGACCAGCCTGACCAACACGAAGAAACCCCATCTCTACTAAAAATTCAAAATTAGCTGCAAGTGGTGGTGCACGCCTGTAATCCCAGCTACTTGGGAGGCTGAGGCAGCAGAATCTCTTGAACCCGGGAGGCAGAGGTTGCGGTGAGCTGAGATTGTGCCATTGTCCCCCTTCCTAACAAAAAAAATAAAACTCCGCTTCAAAAAAAAAAAAAAAAAAGAAAAATTAAAATGAACACTTTGCTTAGAAAGCATTATTATTGGCCAAACATGGCAGTTCATGCCTGTAATGCCAGCACTTTGGGAGGCCAAGGCAGGCAGATCACCTGAGGTTAGGAGTTTGAGACCAGATTGGTGAACATGGTGAAACCCCATCCGTACTAAAAATTCAAAAAAAAAAAAAAATTAGCCAGGCATGGTGGCACATGCCTGTAGTCCCAGCTACACGGAAGGCTGAGGCAGAAGAATCATTTGAACCCAGGAGGCAGAATTGCAGTGAGCTGAGATTGTGCCACTGCACTTCAGCCTGGGCGACAGAGCCAAATTATCTCAAAAAAACAAAAAACAAAAAACAAACAAAAAAACCCATTATTATATTTTGACAAAATAAGATCATGAACCTAAGCTGAAAAGGGAAAACTATTTAGTAACCTTAGGATAGGTAACTATTTTGGTTAATGTAGTTACATATATACTTAGTATGTTATTAACTAGTTAATGCCAATTTTTTCCATAATCAAACTGCACAAAACAATGAAGATCTATTCACTTCATTGAGGGCTAATAAAAACAAGTTTAACCAATAGGAAGTATAATATTTTCATATCACATCACTGATTTTTAAGAGACGCTATAACAAAGTTATACTCCCAACCCTAAGATTAGGCTTTGTGCTTAGTTAACTAATCAAAAATTCTTTGATCTATACTTTTCTGATAAATCAAGTTAACACTAGGTAGGAATTATGATGTTTTTCTAGTATATGTTATAAAGCAGAGTCTTATATTCAAATACCGGGGATTAAGCAGATAACAAGAGTGAGGAAGGCAGAGAATAAGGCAAGATATAGTAGGGACCATGGCAAACTGAGGAACACACGACCCTTCCAAAAGGAGAAGCAGTACACAGTCCATATAATTGTTGTCATGTGAGAACCTGTCTCCAGTGTTGCCTGATCTCCTGAGAAGCGGAAAATCCAGACCCTCCTCCAAATAATTTAATGTAAAAATCTAGATTTTCATGAACTTTACTAGTGCCAAACAAAACATATGAGGGAGTCGGATGTGGTGCCTCACGCCTATAATCCCAGCAGTTTGGGAGGCCGAGGAGGGCAGATCACCTGAGGCCAGAGTTGGGGACCAGCCTGATCAACATGGTAAAATCCTGTCTCTACTAAAAATACAAAAAAATTAGCCAAGCGTGGTGGCACATGCCTGTAGTTCCAGCTACTTGGGAGAATCACTTGAACCCGAGAGGCAGAGGTTGCTTGGCTGAGATCATGCCACCGCACTCCAGCCTAGGCGGCAAAGCGAGGCTCCATCTCAAAAAAACGGAAAACCAACCAACCAAAAAACACATATGGGGCCTTACTTGACCTTTAAGCAATCAGTAAACCTTGGTAATAACGAAGGCTACATCCAACCAATGGTGACAATTACTTGTGGTAATATCACTTAGCTGACCGACAACTTTATTTATTTGAGACAGTCTCTCTCTGTCACCCAGAATGTATTGCAGTGGCGTGATCTCAGCTCACTGCAACCTCTGCCTGCCTCCCAGGTTCAAGTGATTCTTGTGCCTCAGCCTCCCCAGTAGCTGGGATTACAGGTGCCTGCCAACATGCCTGGCTAATTTTTTTTTTTAGTAGAGAGGGGGTTTCGCCATGTTGGGCAGGCTAGTCTGGAACTCCTGGCCTCAAGTGATCCTCCCACTTAGGCCTCCCAAATTGCTGGAATTATAGGATTACAGGCATAAGCCACCGCGCCAAGTGCTGACTGACAATTTAAATGCCAATTCAAGTGTTGTTTGAACAAAAATGTATGAGCTAACCAAAACTCAATTTCCAGAACTGGATGCAGTGGCTCATGCATGTAATCCCAGCACTTTGGGAGGCGGAGGCAGGTGGATCACTTGAGGTCAGGAGTTCGAGATCAGCCTGATCAACAGGCCGTCTCTACTAAAAATACAAAAAATTATCCAGGTATGGTGGTGGGTGCCTGTAATCCCAGCTATTCGGGAGGCTGAGGCAGGAGAATAGCTTGAACCCGGGAGGTGGAGGTTGCAGTGAGTTGAGATTGCAACACTGCACTCCAGCCTAAGTGACAGAGTAAGACTCCATCTCAATAACAATAATAATTTCCACCTATTGTAATGGAAAGGGAGAACAGATTACATATTTGGATTTAAGTAGAACTCCTGATCAAGTAGTCATAGACAGCTTACAGAAATTTTTGTTTTCTTCATTTGTGTATCCCAGACCCTAAAATGGAAGCCTCTACTTGTAGACATATTAGTTAATCTCCAAAATAAGGGAATTAAATTATTCTCAGGTAACTCTAGTTCCAGGGTTCTATGACTTACATAGCTGTGTGATTTTTTTTTTTTCAAAACCAACAACTAAAGAACAAAGAGTTTCTCCCATAAGTTAGTTGTATTTGAAAAAAAAAAAGTACCAATTAGGCGAGGTGGCTCACGCCTGTAATACCAGCACTTTGGGAGGCCGAGATGGGTGGATCACTTGAGGTCAGGAGTTCGAGACCAGCCTGACCAACATGGAGAAACTCCATCTCTACTACAAATACAAAATTAGCCAGGAATGCTGGTGCATGCCTATAATCCCAGCTACTCAGGAGGCTGAGGCAGGAGAATTGCTTGAACCCAGGAGTTGGAGGTTGTGGTGAGCCGAGATCGCGCCATTGCAATCCAGCCTTGGTGACAGTGTGAAATTGTCTTAAAAAAAAAAGTGATCAGAATTGGTTAGAGAGATAATTTCTTAAGTATTTTAACAAAGACACAAGTGTTCTTACTATTTTTCCACCCAGGGAACAGGTTTGGCTTTCTTGTTCTCTCCACTACTTCCCGCAGTGGCAGCTACTCCACGATCCTTGGTCAGCGGTGGTTTGGTGCTGATAGATGTGCCTTTAAGAAATGCCTGCATGGTTACTTCACCCTGGTCAGGTGCAAGACACAAACAAAAAAAGCTTTTTTTGAAACGATTATGAGAATCAGCACCGCAGGAAAGGGGGGAAAAATTATGAGAAAGTACAGCCTGAAGGCTGGGCACGGTGGCTCAGCCTGTAATACAAGTACTTTGGGAGGCCGAGGCAGGTGGATCACTCAGGAGTTTGAGACCAGCCTGGCCAGCTACCTGGGAGGCCTACGCAAGAGAATCACTTAACCCTGGAGGCAGAGGTTGCAGTGAGACGAGATGGCGCCACTGTACTCTAGCCTGGGCGACAGAGGAAGACTTAGTCTCAAACAAACAAACAACAAAAAAAGGAGACACAGTACAGCCTGAAAGCACACTTAGCCTTGTGCAAAGGTGTCCTTAACAAAGGACATCACCCCATGACCTGCGCCACTCTGAATGTGCTGTACTGAGGTCTATAAGGACAGAAAAGCGGTCAAAGTCCTTAAGGAAATTAGAATCTATTTCTAGTGCAGGAGTTACAGAACAATGATCCTATGTCACAAAAATGTTTAATGACTTTCCAATGCATTGTTAAATATGATGCTGCTAATGACCAAGCCACATGGGCCTCCATGGTTTCTTTCAGTCATGGGCCTAGCTTTAGCTCAAAGCCTGAAATGGACTCTTCCACAATTAAAGGTGCTGGGCTCATACCACAAATGAGAACCTTCACTCCTTTCCTTGGGCCAGAATTCACTCAAGTACCCACTCCCCACAACTTTTTTTTTTTTTTTTTGAGACAGGGTCTCACTCTTCTGCCCAGGATGGAGTGTAGTGGTGCAATCATGGCTCCCTGAAGCCTTGACATCCCAGGCTCCTGTGATCTTCCCATTTCAGCCTCACCAGTAGCTAGGAATACAGGTGCATACTACTGCCTACCCACCTGCCCGCAACCGGCTAAGTTTTTAAATGTTTGATAGAGACAGGGTTTCACCATGTTGCTCAGGCTGATCTGGAACTCCTGGGCTCAAGTAATCCTCCTGCCCCAGCCTCCCGAAGTGCTGGGATTACAGGTGTGAGCCACCGTGCCTGGCCCTGGACCTGTTTTAATGACAGTTAATGCCTACCTACCTTCAGAGACTTTCTGTGGGGAAGGGAAGGGGCGGGCAGGGGCAGGGCGTGGGGAGGGGAGGGAACGACTCTGTTGTTAAAATAGGAACAGCTGTTTTTCTGATAACACACTCACTTAATTAAAAAAAAAAAAAAAAAGCAGAAAGCATGAGGAATTTAAGAAATGAATACAAAATCCCACCCAGAAGGCAACTATTTCTTCAACTCCCGACCTCTAGTGATCCATCCGCCTTGGCCTCCAAAGTGCTTGGATTACAGGCGTGAGCCACCATGCACGGCAGAAGGTAACTATTTCTAATATGGAGGTAAACATTCTTCCAGGCTGTTTTCAGGGATAAAAAGCATCATTAACTTGCCTGAAAAATCCCCAGTAATTCTATGTTTTTCACTGCTACATGCCCTGGTGCCTAGAACAGTGTCTGGAACATGGTAGATAACCCATAATACTTGGTGAATGGGATGGGCGCGGTGGCTCACGCCTGTAATCTCAGCACTTTGGGAGGCCAAGGCGGGTAGATCACACGGTCAGGACCAGCCAACATAATGAAACACTGTCTCTATTAAAATACAAAACAAAAACAAAAACAAAAACTAGCTGGGCGTGATGGCACGCGCCTGTAGTCCCAGCTACTCGGGTGGCTGAGGCAGAGGTTGCAGTGTGCCAAGATCGCGCCACTGCACTCCAGCCTGGCGACGGAGCAAGACTCTGTCTCAAAAAAAAAAAAAAATTGGTGAATGAATTACCATCTATGACAGCCGTTTTCCTTTTCTGTTAAAGCAGCTAAGGCCTATTCCACAGCACAAGTGAGTTAAATAAAAGAATGTGTGCAAATATATAGTTCTGTGCTTGGCATATGGGGATATGCTCAATAAAATAAAACAAAATACAATAAATTTTTAATATCTGTAAACAGCCAAGGTTTTGATAAGGTTATTGGATTAGTCCATCCCTGCCTCCTGCTGTTAAATAGTAATACAGCCCTAAGCCGGGCTCTGCAAGACGCTGTCCGGAACCCCCATTTCACCCCCAAAGGGCGCGGCCAGGGCATGAAAGGGCGGCTAAGCTGGGGCCCCGAAGGAGGTGGCAGACCTCACAGGGACATCAAGGAAAGGAGTAAGGAAGGCGAAGCGGGCATGCAGTTCCTCCAGCCTGTCACCAGTTAGCCTGGCTTCCCGAGCAGGTCACTGCCGCGGGCTCGTTCCTGAGGCTTCCGCGATATAAAAAGGACGAGATGGTCTCGAAGTCTTAACTCCGTCACCTAATCTGAGAATAATGGGCCCAGGGGACTTACGATCACCGCTGTCCCCACAAGTCGCCTCAGTTCCCGCCACGAAACGGCAGGCGAAGGGCATGGTGGGAATACGCCGGCAGGACTACGTGGGCACGTCAACGTCACTTCCGGTCCGGGTGCGCGATGCCGGCGGAGTGAAGGGTTTGCAGTTTTATGGTTTCACTTGAGCGGGTGATGAACCAGACAGTCTTTCAGGGAGAATTGGACTGGAACAGGCACGGCCTAGAAGGTGGAAATACAGTTTCGTCCTGTCCCGGCACATTACTCCCGCTTGAGACGGGAGCGCGAGGGGTCGCGCGGGCACGGCCTTGGGGCCGTTTACCGGGCATGCTCAGCAACGAGTGATGGGCGGCGGCGCGCGGGCCTCGGGAGCCCGCTCTCTTCGTGGGTGCAGGTCCCTGTCCTCCCTGTCCTGCTTCGCCGCAGAGCAGAACGCGTGTACTTCAAGGGCAGAGACACCTGAAGAAGATGCCTTGCCTTGCCCTCTGGAGGGTACGTGGCTTATACTTCTAATGGTGTCTACCTGTTGTGGCAAGGGAAGACCATGCAACTGTGGGCATCTATTGTAATTCCTGGGCCCGATTTAGGAATCTGGAAGTGCAGGCGTTCAATAAAAGTTAAAGGATTGAGAATCATGTTTAACCCCACCAAGGTTCATGCACTGTGTGGGCTCTCGGCAGGTGTCTAAGGCCACGGCTTTTTTTTTTTTTTTTTTGAGGCGGAGTCTTGCTCTGTCACCCAGGCTGAGGTGCAGTGGCGTGGTCTCGGCTCACCGCAGCCTCCGCCTCCCAGGCTCAAGTGATTCTCCTGCCTCCGCCTCCCGAGTAGGTGGGATTACAGGAATGCGCCACCACGCCCGGCTAATTTTTTTTTTTTTTTTTTAGTAGAGACGAGGTTTCACCATGTTGGTCAGGATGGTCTCGAACTCCTGACCTCATGATCTGCCCGCCTCGGCTCCCAAAGTGCTGGGATTGCAGGCGTGAGCTACCGTGCCCAGCCAAGGCCACGGTTTTTAATCTTTTCCAAGTACTTGGTTTAGCTCTAAATTGCTCCTTAATCCTATTGAAACCTGACCCTTCTCAAAGGCCACCTTCTCCACAAGCCTTAGCTAATTACTAACCCATAAAGTTGATCCAGATCTTCATCAAATGAATGACTGTTTTATTTGGCACAAACTCACCAATATATCCTTGTTAACTTTACATGTTTGTTCATTTATCCTGCAACAAATGCTTACGAAATGTCCACGCACTGTGCTAGATGGCTGCAGATACAGCAGGGAAAATGCTAAAAGATGTCCTCAAATAGCTTTATTGACTAGGAGGGTGGCGACAGACAATGTGATACATGGTCATGCAGAAGAAGTAGAGGGCTGTGTGAACTTATATCCCAGGCCTAACCCAGTGAAGGGCTTAACCACAGTAACCAAGGATGCTTTATTCTGCTTTGTAACTTCACAGGGTCTGATACAATCTCTGGACAGTATAAAAAGCACACAGGTTACCTATATGGTCACTGGCTTAACATTACCATAACTCATCAAACTGTATACTTAATGCTTGTACATTTTATTGTATGTAAATTATACTGCAGTAAAGTTGATAAAACAGAGATCTTTGAAAATAGTCGGTACCCATTTGCTACCTGAACAAACACCACAACCACACAGAGGGAGATGTTACGATCCCATTTAACAGACAAGCTGGTCCAGGTGCGGTGGCTCATGCCTGTAATCCCAGCACTTTGGGAGACTGAGGAGGGCGGATCACCTGAGGTCAAAAGTTCAAGAGCAGTCTGGCCAACATGGCTAAACAAGTTCTCTACAAAAATATAAAAATTAGCTGGGCATGATGGCAGGTCCCTGTAATCCCAGCTACTTGGGAGGCTGAGGCAGGAGAATCGCTTGAACACAGGAGGCAGAGGTTGCAGTGAGCCAAGATTGTGCCATTGTATTCCAGCCTGGGTGACAGAGTGAGACTCTGTCTCAAAAACAAACAAAACAAAACAGACAATCTGTTGGATAAGGTGGTCTTCGTCTATTTGGGCTGCTAGACAACCATAGACTGGGTGACTTATAAACATCGTAAATTTTTTTCTCACAGTTTTAGTGGCTGGGAAGTCCAAGGCCTTTAAGTCAGTGACTGGTGAGGGTTCACTTCCTCGTTGACAGCTGTCTTACTACTGTAACCTCACTTAGTGGAAGGGCTAACTAGTTTTTTCAACTTGTCTCCTTCATAAAGGCATTTCTCCTATTCATGAGGGTTCCACTCTCATGACCCAGTCACCTCCCAAAGGCCCCACCTCCTGATATCATCACCGTGGGAGTTATAATTTCAATATGTTAATTTGGGGGGGTGGGGACAAACAGACTGCAACAAAGGTTAATAACAAATAAGTGGCAAAGCCAGAATCTGTATCTTGGACTGTCTGACTCCAGACTCAAAGCTTGTGATCAGTCACTGGGCAGGTCCAGGACTGGCATGGAGGTGACTCAGGGTTAAATAGAAAAGAGAGACCTGGCTGGGTGCAGTGGCTCAACGCCTGTAATCCCAGCACTTTGGGATATGCTGAGGCAGGCAGATCACAAAGTTAGGAGTTCAAGACCAGCCTGACCAACATGGTGAAACCCCCGTCGCTACTAAGAAAATATAAAAATTAGCCATGCATGGTGGAGTGTGCCTGTAATCCCAGCTACTCAGGAGGCTGAGGCAGGATAATCACTTGATCCCGGGAGGTGTGCGCTGCAGTTAGCCGAGATTGCACCACTGTACTCCTGCCTAGGCGACAGAGTGAGACTCCTAAAATAAATAAATAAGTAAGATAAAATAAAAATAGAGAGACAGGAGATCTCCCCATGTTTGTTTCCCAGGCTAGTCTTGAACTCCTTGGCTCAAGGAATCCTCCCACCTCAGTCTCCCAAAGGGCTGGGATTACAGGTGTGAGCCACTGCCTCTGGCCCTGGATTATATATACACATTGTTTTTTTTTTTTTGAGACAGTCTCTCACTCTTTTGCCCATGCTGAAGTGCAGTAGCACGATCTCAGCTCATTGCAACCTCCACCTTTTGGGTTCAAATGATTCTCGTGCCTCAACCACTCGAAAAGCTGGGATTACAGGCACATGACACCACACTTGGCTAACTTTTGTATTTTTTTTTTTTTTTTTTTTTTTGAGACGGAGTTTTGCTCTTGTTACCCAGGCTGGAGTGCAATGGCACGATCTCGGCTCACCGCAACCTCCGCCTCCTGGGTTCAGGCAATTCTCCTGCCTCAGCCTCCTGAGTAGCTGGGATTACAGGCACGTGCCACCATGCCCAGCTAATGTTTTGTATTTTTAGTAGAGACGGGGTTTCACCATGTTGACCAGGATGGTCTCGATCTCTTGACCTCGTGATCCACCCGCCTCAGCCTCCCAAAGTGCTGGGATTATAGGCGTGAGCCACCGCGCCCGGCCTAACTTTTGTATTTTTAGTAGAGACAGCATTTTACCACATTGTTCAGGCTGGTCTCAAACTCCTGACCTCAAGTGATTCTCCCACCTCAGCTTCCTACAGTGCTGGGATTACAGGTGTGAGCCACTGTGCCCAGCCTGGATGATATTTTATAAGGCCATGAGGAAAGGAAAAGACTTGGGTAGCAAATGAAAAAAAAGAGAGCTATCAGGAGTGGAAAGGATCAGAGTGATGATAGTGTCATTCTGAAATAAAGTGCAGGCTGAGTGCAGTAGCTCATGCCTATAATCCTAGCACTTTGATAGGCCAAAGTGGAAGGATTACTTGAGCCCAGGAGTTCAAGACCAGTCTGGGCAACACAGCTGAAACCCCCATCTCTACAAAAATAACAAATAAATAAAATAGAAAAAAAATTCTGAAAATGCAGCTGTTGTGGATATGCTGGTATGCTACCTTTCAGGACTGAGATACCCACTCCCGAGCTGCCGGGAGGGTTGAAAGCTAACAACTCTTGAATGAGTCCTTGTCCAGCAACTGTCTTCAGCCAACAAAACCACTTTACGAAAAATTGCGTTCCTTTCGTTGGGGCAGCCACCTCCAAGGGCTAGTCTAGGAGGATGCTATAGTTTGGATGTGGTTTGTTCCCACGCAAACTCATGTTGAAGTTTAATTGCCAGTGTGGCAGTGTTGGAGGTGGGGCTAGTGTGAGGTGTTGACTCATGGGGGTGGACTCCTTGTGAATAGATTGGCATCATTATCAATGTAGTGAGTTCTTGTTCCTAGGAAACTGGATTCGTTCTTAGCAGAATGGATTGGCTCCTGAGAGAGCAAGTTTTTTTTTGAGATGGAGTCTAGCTCTGTTGCCCAGTCTGGAGTGCAGTAGCATGATCCTGGCTCACTGCAACCTCTGCCTCCTGGATTCAAGCGATTCTCCTGTCTTAGTCTTCTGAGTAGCTGGGATTACAGGTGCCTGCCACCAAGCCCAGCTAATTTTGGTATTTTTAGTAGAGACACGGTTTCACTGTGTTGGCCAGGCTGGTCTCAAACTCCTGATCTTGTGATCCACCCGCCTCGGCCTCCCAAAGTGCTGGGATTACAAGTATGAGCCACTGTGCCCGGCCGAGAGCAAGTTGTTATGAAGGGGGTCAGCCTCTTTGATCCCTTCACTCAGCACACACCTGCTCACCTTTCTGCCTTTCCTCCATGTTATGAGACAGCATGAAACCCTCACCAGCAGCTGAATAGATGCTGGCGTCATGCTCTTAGACTTTCCAGCTACCAGAATTGTGAACTAAATAAATCTCTTTTCTTAATAAATTACCCAGCCTGACTGTCTGTTATAGCAACAAAATGGCCAAAGACAGAGGGGTATAAAGGTTTAGTCCCTTTGTCTTAAGGTGGAACAATTCTTATGCATTATTCAAACTCCAGATCTTAGTTGTACCTGCATCACAATACAACTTCTGCTCAGTCCTGCCTCCCTCCTCTTTCTCATGTGTTGTTTCTTAGAGTACCACACCATTAAAAGCCTGCATGCAAATTGCAAAATCTGTTTCCTAAGGAATCCAACCCAGAAGTGGTCCTTGAAAAAGGCTCTAAGATGGAATTTTGAAGCTGTATCCCCTCCCAATCTGTTAGTGATGGAAACTCCATCACTGGTGGTAGTGGAGCTCTCAAAGCCCCTGGCATCCTGTGGCAGTTGTTAAAATGTTCACCAGTGGCAAACTGGAAAGGGGTGCCAGTGGAAGGAAGTGCACAGCAGATGTAGTATCTCAGGGGTTTTAAGAAAGAGTAATTATAAGAACTTTGGAACTGGGTGGACATGGCGGGGGGGTGCGTGTTATTAATTTTTTAGACAGTGAAGGGTCGAGTATCACCAATTGCCAATATGAGAACAAGGATGAAAGCCAGAGGGTCTGGCCAGGCTCCGTGGCTCACAGCTGTAATCCTGGCACTTTGGGAGGCCGAGGCAGGCAGATCACCTGAGGTCAGGTGTGCGAAACCAGCCTGGCCAAGATGGTGAAAGCCCATCTCTACTAAAAATACAAAAATTAGCTGGGCAAGGTGGCATGTGCCTGTAGTCCCAGCTACTCAGGAGGCTGAAGCACAAGAATCACTAGAACCTGGGAGGTGGAGGATACAGTGAGATGAGATGGCACCATTGCACTTCACTCGGGGTGACAAGAGTGAAATTCTGTCCCAAAAAAAAAAAAAAAAAGAAAAGAGCTAGAGGGTCTGTTTGTCTATTTGGCAGCATATAAAATTACTCACATATTTTGCAACTAGAGGGGAAAACAATCTGTGAGCTGGACCCCAAAAATCAATTATATTAGTGGCAGGGTTTGAGAGAAGGTTAACTTCTCAACTCCAGTAAATCTGCTACACCAAGTTCAAGACCCTAATTGGGAAAAAAAGCTGAGATGTGGAGACTTGAAATGGGACCATCTGGGTCAATGCATTTGAAAATCTTAAATTTTCATATTTCTCTGAATGCTATTGATCTGCAGAAGTAGCCCATTCCTCTCTGTTAAGTGCTGATGCTCCTTATTTTTTATTTTTATTTTTCAGAGTTTTGCACTGTTGCCCGGGCTGGAGTGCAATGGCATAATCTCAGCTCACTGCAACCTCCACCTCCTGGTTTCAAGTGTTTCTCCTGCCTCAGCCTCCTGAGTAGCTGGGATTACAGGTGCCCGCCACCATACCTGACTAATTTTTTGTATTTTTAGTAGGGACACGGTTTCACTATGTTGGCCAGGCTGGTCATGAACTTCTGACCTCAGGTGATCCTACCGCCTCGGCCTCCAAACTGCTAGGATTACAGGCATGAGCCACCACACCTGGCCAGATGCTCCTCTCTTAAGGATATATGTACACGCTCCTGCCTTATAAGAACACATATCTCGCCTCACCCCCCATCATTTTGCCCTCTTCCCCACTCCACCACCACTGAAAGGGAGGTGATTACCCGCAAGTGTGAACCCCTGGAGGTAGGGACGATGGGAGCTACTCTAGAGTCTGCCTGGGACAGCATGCATGGGATTTCTTATTACCAGCTGACAGAGGAGAAAAAAGCTAACCCTGGTTCATGGATGGGTCAGTTGGTATGTAGGTATAAGACAAAGATGGGCAGCTGCTGCACTACAGCTTCCCTTAAGGGTAGACCTCAGGGACGGCAGTGAAGGAATGTCCTCCTAATGACAGAGCATCGGACAGTGCATCTGTTCATCCACTTTGTGAAGGGAGAGAAGGGCCTGAGGCAAGGACATACAGAAGACTCATGGGCAGGGTGGGTAACTTGGCCAGTTGGTCAGGGACTACGTGAAAGGAGGAAGATTGGAAGATCAGGGATGAAGGTGTCTGGGGAGGAGATGTGTAGCAAGTGTACTAAGGCAGTGGGAATGAAATGTGAACATATTTGTAACATATGTCATTTTTTTTTTTTTTTTTTTGAGATGGAGTCTTGCTCTGTCGTCCAGGCTGGAGTGCAATGGCGTGATCTTGGCTCACTGCAACCTCCGCCTCACTGCAATTCTCTTGCCTCAGCCTCCTGAGTAGCTGGGACTAAAGGTGAGTGCCACCATACCCAGCTAATTTTTTGTATTTTAGTGCAGATGGTGTTTCACCGTGTAAGCTAGGATGGTCTCAATCTCTGGATCTCATGATCTGCCTGCCTCCCAGCCTCCCAAAGTGCTGGGATTGTAGGCGTGAGCCACCGTGCCTGGTTGTAACATATGTTAATACCCAACGGACAGCATTTCCTATGGGGGAGGCACACATCAACCAATGAAACAGATTGGCTTTTCTGGTTATTCTCAGCCGCCTTCTTCCCTCAGCTGCCTTAGGGTTGGCATAATAAGTTCATGAACACAATAGCCATGGTGGCAAAGATGGAGGCTATACATGAATCCAACAGCATAAACTGTTATAGTTACTGCACTACTGAAAGTCTAACCTGACAGCAGGTTAGACTGTATGTGTTAGAACTTTCACTGCTAGCCAGGCATGGTGGCTCACGCCTGGAATCCCAGCACTTTGGGAGGCTGAGGTGGCAGGATCACCTGAGGTCAGGAGTTTGAGACTAGCTTGGCTAACATAGCAAAACCCTGTCTCTACTAAAAATATAAAAATTAACTGGGCATGGTGGTGGGCACCTGTAATCACAGCTACTCAGGAGACTGAGGCAGGAGAATCACTTGAAACCGGGAGGTGGAGGTTGCAGTGAGCTGAGATCGTGCCATTGAACTCCAGCTGGAGCGACAAAAGCAAAACTCCATCTCAAAAAAAAAAAAAAAGAAAAGAAAATTAAATGTATAGTACAGTACAATAAGATATTTTGAGAGAGAGGCCACATTCACCTAACTTTTTACAGAATGTTTTTATAATTGTTCTGCTTTATTATTGTTGTTAATCTGTTACTGTGCCTAATTAATAAACTTTATCAGAGGTATATGTGTATACGAAAAAACATAGTATACGAGGTGTTCAGTATTATCGATGGTTTCAGTCATCCACTGTGGGTCTTGGAACACATCCCCCACAGATAAGAGGGAACTACTATATATCATTTTTTTTTCTTCTTCATCTAAACTTCATGCTTTTGATTTCTGCCCACAATGCCAGGCTCACATGGGATCCTGAAAATGAGGTTCTATATTTATTGGTAAGTTAATAGTGGATTTGTCCAACTGATATAGTTTGGATATTTGTCCCTGCCCAAATCTTATGTTGAAATGTAATCCCCAGTGTTGGAGGTGGGGTCTGGTGGGAAGTGTCTGGGTCATGGGGGTGGATTCTCATGGCTTGGTGCTGTCCTCACAATAGTGAGTTCTCACAAAATCTAGTTGTGTGGCACCTCCCCCCACCCCAGCCCCCTTGCTGCTGCTCTTGCCACGTGAGATGCCAGCTCTCCTTTTTCCTTCTGCCACAAGTAAAAGCTCCCTGAGGCTTCCCTAGAAGCAAAACAAATCCTAGTGCCATGCTTCCTGTACAGCCTGCAGAACTATGAGCAATTCAACCTCTTTTCTTTATAAATTACTCCTTCTCAGCTGTTTCTTTATAGCAATGCAAGAACCATCCTATTGATACGGTAAGGTAATTTTTTCCATTTGCATATACCTACTTTGTGTTTTTATTTTTCATCTCATAACAACTGAATTGTTTTCTGAAAGAAATTTAGTTAGAAAATTGAATATTGTTGTGAAAGACTATTGTCTTAGTCCATTTTGTGCTGCTGTAAGAGAACACTGGAGACTGGGTAATTTATAATGAATTTAAATGTATTGGTTCACAGTTCTGGAGGCTGGAAAGTTCAAGATCAAGGCACAAGCATCTTTCAAGAGCCTTCTTGCTGAGTCATCACATGATGGAAGGTGGAAAGGCAAGTGTGCAAGAACAAAACCACTCCTGAAAGCCCATTTTACTGCAACATTACTCCATTCAGGAGGACAGAGGTGGCTCAAACACACAGGTGGCTCAAACCTGTGGTCTCAGCACGTTGAGAGGCTGAGGTGCGTGGATCACCAGAGGACAGGAGTTTAAGACCAGCCTGGCCAACATGGTGAAACCCCATCTCTGCTAAAAATACAAATTATCTGGGCGTGGTGGTGGGCACCTGTAGTCTCAGCTACTTGGGAGGCTGAGGCAGAAGAATCACTTGAACCTGGGAGGCAGAGGTTGCAGTGAGCCAAGATTGTGCCACTGCACTCCAGCCTGGGCCACAAGAGCAAGACTCTTGTCTCAAACAAAACAAAACAAAAAACTGCAGAAAGTGAACTGCGAATAAGAGGGGGCTACTATACGTAAATCATTGTAACTAAAAGGCCCAGAAGTATTGGCCCAGCCCCTTCCTTTTACAAAGTGCAGGCAGGGGGACAATTTCACACAACTTGTTGACAGAGAGCTGAGTCTCCTGTGCCTGGTGCACTAGCAGGGTCTGATGATATATCATGGTGAGTGATGCAAACGGTGAGGGCTCTAAGAATTCAGCAGAGATCCGCAGTGGATGGTGAGGGAGCAGAAGCCAGTGCCTTGGGCTGGACCCTAAGAGGGAATGAGACTAGGAGCAGAATGCAGACTCGGGGGTATCCAGGCAATGGTGAGAGGGTGGTGTCCATGATTCCAAGATTAGAAATATTGGGAATATCAGTACCTTACATCTGTCTAGCACTTTACAAAGCTCTGACATACAAATACTATCACCTCAGTTCATTCTTTTTTTTTGGAGATGGAGTCTTGCTCTGTCACCCAGGCTGGAGGGCAGCGGCATGATCTCAGCTCACTGCAACCTCTTCCTCCCGGGTTCAAGCGATTCTCCTGCCTCAGCCTCCTGAGTAGCTGGGATTACAGGTGCCCACCACCACACCTGGCTAATTTTTGTATTTTTAGTAGAGATGAGTTTCACCATGTTGGCCAGGCTGGTCTCAAAACTCCTGACCTTGTGATCCACCTGCCTGAGCCTCTCAAAGTGTTGGGATTACAGGCGTGAGCCACTGTACCTGGCTCCTCAGTTCATTCTTATACCACCTTACCATGCCTTTCAACATTTGGGGATTGTTAAGCATAATAACCCTACACCCTGGGCAAAGCATACAGGGACCTTGGGACTGTGGGTGAGAGGAAGGACTCTGGTAGACAATGAGGGATGTAGAGAGAGGGCTTCTTGGAAATAACTAGACACAAGAGGACATTGTACCCAGGAGTTACGGAATCAGCTAGGGCTTGGGCAGGGATGAGAAGAGTGTCACTGATGGGTGAGACACAGAAGCAGGAGAAGCCAAGGAGGGAAGCAGGCACTGAGGTTTGGGACAAGCTCCTCAGCTGTGGCATGACTACCTGTGATCGGGAGCTCTAGAGAGACTGCAGGGGAAGATCAGCCCCCACCCAGAAGAATGCAGAGGCAGGCAGCACGGTAGGTGGGATACAAGGCAAAGCCCCAGTCCTGGCAGAAATCAAGGCCACAGTCCCATCCTAGCAACTGGGCAACACATGCCAGTCACATCGGTGGTAAAAGGTGGCCCAGGAACCTTGAAAACCAGAGAGCTGCCTCAAAGTGAACACATTCAGTGATGATCTGGAGTCTAGCTTGAGAGAGTCAGGGATAGGTTGGAAGGAAGTAAGATTGGGTAAGGTGCCTGGTGTGATGGCTCATGCCTGGAATCCCAGCCCTTTGGGAGGCCAAGGCGGGTGGATCATCTGAGGTCTGGAGTTCGAGACCAGCCTGACCAACATGGAGAAACCCTGTCTCTACTAAAAATACAATATTAGCTGGTCATGGTGGCGCATGCCTGTAATCTCAGCCACTTGGGAGGCTGAGGCCGGAGAATCGCTTGAACCTGGAGGGGAAGGTGCCAAGAGCGAGCCATTGCGCTCCAGCCTGGGCAACAAGAGGAAAACTCTGTCTCCAAAAAAGAAAAAAAGAAAAAAAAAATGGAAGTGACACTTTTTAGTCTCTGTATGAAGATTAAATGAGACGGGTGCTCCAAGCACAGGGCCTGGCTCAGAGTAAACTTTCACTCATGTTAGCACAATGGTACCTGCCAACGCTCCTCTAAAGTTTAAAGCCCCAACTCAGCTCCTCAGTGAATTAGAAGTTTAAGGCAGTTCCAGCTCTTTCAGTCAAAATGAAGTGGTCCTGAAATTTGCATATTCAATGTTTACCTTTCTTTTTCATTAAATGAGAGAAGGAGCCAAAACAAAAATATAGTTTGATCATTTTAAAATTCGTTGGGAGAAGAGCTGCCTCCTTGCGGGCACCATTTAGAGTGGCTCCATTCTGTCATCTAGTGGAAGGGAAAAGACAAATTTAGAACAAAATATTTCCATCTTTAATTTACAAAAAAAGCATGTTCTTTTGTTTTCTGTTTTTTAAAGTTGGGGTCTTGCTCTGTTACCTAGGCTGGAGTGCAAGCAGTGTGATCATAGCTCAACAGCCAGGAACTCCTGGGCTGAAGCAATCCTCCCACTTCAGCCTTCCCAGTCACTGGGATTATAGGCATAAGCCACAGCACCAGGCTGTGTTTTCTGATGAGCATAATGTAAACTCTCTACTAAATTCACTTGTTAATAGATTCATTTTGTAAAGAAAACCCACACAGTATTCTAAACACTCGTCACTAAAACTAAACACTAAACCCCAAACCATTTATATTTATAAAATATGATTTTCAAAGATCTGCAGAGGAGAGAACATTCTTGAGTTCTTATCATCATACATTTTCCTGCCCCCTCCTTTCCCATTTATATTATCCATTTCTACACAGTACTCTCTATGTTTATGTTGGCACATAGACTGGGAGTAGCCCAGAATCTCTGAGGATAGTATCTTTCCTAAAATACTGAGTGAAATCAGTGGGGGAATAAGATCATTCCATTCATTTTTCAAAAATGTACACTTAGTTATTCTAGACAGGATTCTAGAAAAAAATAAGAAAAAAATGTACACTCAGTTAAAACGTTGATGTAACCAAGGTATTTCTTAAGGCCTGTATGCTTGAATTAGCTTTTTGCTGGTGTTTATACGCATGTATTTCCTTTGTTTTGATTTCCATAGACATTATCTAGATATTTATGATGATTTTCATCGTCTAGGATGAAGACATTGGCAGCCAAAACTCCCTGAAAAGTTAGTAACAGCAGCATACCTGAAGTGACTGGTGCTATTCTGAGGCTGTTACTCTTTTTTTGAGACAGGGTCTCGCTCTGTCGCCCAGCCTGAGTGCAATGGCACGATTTTGGCTCACTGCAGCCTTGACCTCACAGGCTCAAGCAATCCTCCTGCCTCATCCTCCCAATGTGCTGAGATTACAGGCATGGGTCACCACACTCGACTAATTGTTAAATTTTTTTTAGAGATGGGGGTCTCCCTGTGTTGCCCAGGCTGGTCTCAAACTCCTGGGCTCAAGAGATCTTCTTGCCTTGGCCTCCAAGAGTGTTGGGATTACAGATGTGAGCCAATGCACCTGGCTCGTTATTACTATTACTAGAAAATGTTATTTATTGAGCTTCTATTGTGTACCAGAGCTTCTATCGTGTTTTTTCTTTCTTTCTTTCTTTCTTTCTTTTTTAAGATGGAGTCTCGCTCTATCGCTCTATCCCCCAGGCTGGAGTACAATGGTGCGATCTCGGCTCACTGCAATCTCCACCTCCTGGGTTTAAGTGATTCTCTTCCCTCAGCCTCCCGAATAGCTTGGATTACAGGTGCCCGCCATCATGCCCAGCTAATTTTTGTACTATTTAAAGTAGAGACAGGGTTTCACCATGTCGGCCAGGCTGGTCTCGAACTCCTAACCTCAAGTTATCCACCCGCCTTGGCCTCCCAAAGTGCTGGGATTTAGACGTGAGCCACTGTGCCTGGCCCAGACACTGTTCTTGATGTACATTTTGCTAATCCTTCCACTAAATCTCCAAAGGAGACATTATTGTCTTCACTTTAGAAATAAAAAACTAGACGCTTATGACCACCTACCAGCAAATCTTGATTCGCCAGGGCCTGGTAGGGATAATCATTGACTGGCTGCCTGACCATTATAAGTCACAGTTTCTTTTTCTGCAAAATGAGAACTTTTTGACTGAAGGGTAGGTGTGTTCCCTAAGCTTTTTGCCTGATTCTAGTTCTTCTGCTAGAAGCTATAGGTTTATCCCTTCTGCCAAACAGCCCAGGGTCCAGTGGAAAAGACTTCAGGGCAGACACAGAGCAGGGTTCGGTTTATATTATGAGAGGCCTGAAGGGACATCATGGCAGGCATTTGTGTGACCTCCCACAAAACACCCTCCTCTACTCTATCTTCACTTTGTCTCTCTGTTCTTCCTTCCCTTTGTCCTTATTATTTCCCTTCTGCTTCTCTTTCTTTTCTGTCTCCCTCTGCCCTGCCCTAGAATGGTGCTTTTCTAATTGCGGGTTATCACACACTCTTAATAAGTCATAAAATCAATTCAGTGAATGTGGACCACCATTTTAAAAAGTGAATTAATAGAATATAAACTCATTAAAAGGCATCCCTTGTACTCAGGATAATACTGTTGTGTAAGACTTGTTTTAATACATTTGTCAGCACGTGTACACTGTGTCAAGATGTAACATCTTTTTTATTTTATTTTTTGAGATGGAGTCTTGCTCTGTTGCCCAGGCTGGAGTGCATTGGCACGATCTTGGCTCACTGCAACCTCCGCCTTCTAGGTTCAAGCAATTCTCCTGCCTCAGCCTCCCAAGTAGCTGGGATTACAGCTGTCTGCCACTATACCTAAGTTTTATATTTTTAGTAGATGGGGTTTCACCATCTTGGTCAGCCTGGCCTCGAACTCCTGACCTCATGATCCACTTGCCTTGGCCTCCCAAAATGCTGGGATTACAGGCGTGAACCACCACGCCCAGCCAAGATGTAACACTTATATCCTATTTTAAGACCATGCTGTAGACTAAACCGGGACCCCTGCGGTGCTCTAGGCACTCCCACCCTCACCTGTGGCACTGGGAGCTCCTGCTGTCACTGGTCCAGGTGGTCCTGTGTCTTTCTCTGCATTGTCAGGGCCTGTGCTGACAGTCCACCCACAGGGAAATGGAATCTGGGGCTTGAGGGCGCTGGGAGGATCCTTCCTTTTTCCAGGCTCAGGCAACTCCTCACCTGGAGGCGGGGAATGGGCTAGATGACCCCTGAAACAGTTCAGTCCAGCTCTGTGCTGCCTTCCCACACTTCCCTGCAGGGGCCTTGGGAAAGCAGGGAAAGCAGCTGCCAGCTCCAGGCAGTCATTTTACTGCAGGTGCCGCTTACCCTGCGGAGGGGCTGGAACCAGCTGATCCTTTTTTTTTTTTTTTTTTTTTTTTT